>NW_017277103.1:48303-69189 GCF_001594065.2 Cyphomyrmex costatus | reverse complement strand
TTATCTCCTAAATATTGAAAACACTGACCATCTTTATTCAGAGCTTTCACAAACTGCTTCATGAGACCAAGCTTGATATGAAGAGGTGGTAGCAGAATTTTCGAAGGATCAGTTAATGGTTTCCGTATGATGTTCCTTGATCCTGGATGAAAGTCTGTTCTATTAGGCCATTCTTTCTGTACGTAGTGATTTGTCCTGTCCCTACTGTCCCACAAACATAAAAAGCAGGGATTTTTTGTGAAACCTGATTGCTGGCCTAGGATAATGGTTAAAATTTTCAGATCTCCGCAAACTTTCCATTGATGTTCCGAATACTTTATTCTTTCCAATACTACTTGCACATTTTCGTAAGTCTCTTTGAGCTTCGTTGTGTGAGCTATTGGAATAGATGCATACTTATTCCCGTTATGGAGGAGAACAGCTTTAAGACTTCGCTTCGACGAATCAATGAATAGTCTCCATTCTTCGTCCTTATAAATGTTTGGTCTTAATTCATCAATCAATCCTTCCACATCTGTACAGAATATCAGTGAATTCTCCTCATCTATAGCGAAAAATTTCCGAAACTCCTTGTCTCTGTCACGATAATAGTAAGCTGTAGTTCCTTTCGCTAACATATTATTCCGCCTCAGATCAGCTGCTAGGTATTCAGCTTGATCTTTCGATAATCCCAAATTTCTTATTAGATCATTCAATCGTTCTTGGTTATAAGGGTTGCAAATTCTCTGATCCCTTTTCTCCCCTGCTGGTTCGTAATCGTCATCTTCGTCATCACTCTCCGATTCTTCTTCGGTAAGTTGATCAACTTCCATCCCGACTCTCTCGTTAGAATGTTCCACATGCGTAGATGTAATATCCATCCTTTCATCTACGATCGCTATTTTTTCTGGTCTCACGACTGAAGAAACGTTGGCGTACGAAATATTTTTTTTCGTAGCTGCAGTAAAACCTTTGATTGTAGTCATACAGAAATAGCAATTTTCTCGGCATGATGGTGCAAACCACATCATCGGTTTCGTAAATCTCGGCTGCTCTGGTTTTGCAGCTTTTTTCCATAAGACCGTATGTTCTTACATCAGAACATAAATGTAATAAATTATGTATGTTATGCGACATATACTGTTTACCATATAATATTTCAAATGACATGACAAACTGGTTAAGTAAAGCTTCAGCATAATTTATTGCTTCTTCATGTAGATTTGGACGTATAAGAATTGTGATTGCTACGTGAAATGAAAGAAAATGAAGATATATGTCTTGTTTTAATACATGTCTTAATACAATAGGTGGTCCTGTGTACAATAAAAAATTTCTAAACTCTACTGCTTTCCATTGCTTAACATCTTTCATTGATCTAGGTCTTCTAGCAAAATCGTTTGGTGTTGTATTTCTAAGCAAAATCAACAAGTGAGATATTCTATTGATAGTTCTGACACTTAAACGTATAGAAAGTGGACCTTTTATCCAAAGAAGTATAATTTTTTTGACAACACCTAAACATATAAGATGCATATAATCTAATGGTGTGTTATTTATAGGCAAAAATCCAGGAATACTATTTAAGATAGAATATCCAATCTGAAAATCTTTATAGGAATTAACGGAAAATAGTTCATCTTTTCTAGAAGGATATAATGTTTCTTTATATGGAAAGCAAACTCTACCATTTATATATTTTCCTTTAATTTCACATTTTGTACAACTATAAAAACCGGTATGTCCTTTTATGCATAAAACAAAAGATTTAGCAGGTGCATCACAAATCAAAGCAAACAATCTAATTTGGACTTTATTTCCATTATAAATGTAATTATTACTGATAAAATTAGTTAAATCTTCGACTAAAGATTGTAGGAAAACGTTAGAATCTGTGGGTTTTTTATAGCCAAAATATGCACCAGCAAGATATACTGTCTTATTTACAGTATTGGAGCACAAAATAGGCCATAACGATGCTTGAGAAGATTTTGTTAATGGTAAACCATCAATATTAATAAGTAAATTAATATATGTATTATTATCTTTTAATAGCATTTTTTTAAAAATATTATTTAAACCAAAATAAAAATATTCCCCTTCACATATTTTCGAAATGCAGGTTTGTCTTGGAGTTTGTAATAATGTTCGTACGTCCATAGGTAATTTATGTGAAGTATATTGATTTAAAATTTTTAATAATGTATTACAAGCTGTATGAGAAATATTATGTGATACAGCCCATATAGCTATTGCTTCTTTTAACTCATTATCATTATTAGCATTATCATTATTAGCATATCTACACATTTCATCTATAATAGAATTACTATTGTCCATTTCAATATTACTTCTGCATTTATTATGATCGTCTATAGGTGTAATTTCGATATGTACGTTAATCATTTCGTTAGGATTATTTGTACTACATGAATAAACTTCTTTATCCTCCCCAATAACTTTATGCAATTCTACATTTAACAACTGTTTAGAAGTATTGATAGACTGTTTAGAAGCATTGATAGTATTCCATTTCAAAATTTCTCCAGAGCATCCTGCAACATTTATATTTGTTTGATTTGCAATAATCCGTCTTTTATGACGTTTTGAAACAAGTTTTCTTTTACGAGAGTTATTCATATTCTTTACAATATGCAAACAGCACAAGTCTTACTAAAATAAATTTAACAAAATATTACAAGAAAATTCTTTACATGTACATATAAAATGTATAAACATATATGCATTTATACGAGAATAAGAATTTCAATCAAAGTAGAAACTGTGCATTCTAGTATAAACGGTTTCTAATTGGTTGGAATTTTTATTCTCTGTTCCTTGTTTCTTCTATTCTGCGTAGTCCCTTATATGGGCCTTCTACAATAAGCCATTACTTAAGTTTTAAGTGTTAAATCATAGGCAATTTACCAATCACAATCGAATGTGAGAAGAATAATCGACTGTGTGTGGTCAATTTCTTATGACTTAATACTTAAAACTTAGGTAATGGCTTATTGTAGAAGGCCTATTAGGATTATAAAAGGAAGCTACAAAAGCTCTCTAATGGGCCTTCTACAATAAGCCGTAAGTCACAAATCATAAGTCATAAGCTAGAAATGGACCAATCACAGTCAATTTTTAGTTTCTTACTTCCGATTTATGACTTATGGCTTATTGTAGAAGGCCCATAATGCTAATTCTACAATGAGTCGCAAATCTTAAGTTTTAACAAGTCTTATGGGCCTTCTACAATAAGCCATAAGTCATAAATCGGAAGTAAGAAACTAAAAATTTACGACTGTGATTGGACCATTTCTAGCTTATGACTTATGATTTGTGACTTACGGCTTATTGTAGAAGGCCCATTAATATAAATAGGTACTATGATTTTTCACATCTACGAGTTGTTAATTATACAGCGAGTCGTTTAGCTGGACTAATGGGAAGGAATAAAGTCATATATATGACTAAAACTACCGATTTTCTTAAGACTGACTAAATTCGATTTTATAGGCCTTCTACAATAAGCCATTGTCTAAGTTTTAAGTATTAAGTCATAAGAAATTGACCACTCACAGTCGATTATTCTTCTCACATTCGATTGTGATTGGTAAATTTCTTATGATTTAACACTTAAAACTTAAGTAATGACTTATTGTAGAATGCCCATTACTCTTTCTCATTAGTCGAGCTAAACGATTTTTACTGTACAACTATATATAATAACTCGTAGATGTGAAAAATCATAGTCACCTATTAAGGTTAAGACTAGTTAAAGCCTAAAATTTTCAAGTACCGATTCATTTCTATTGTTCGTTTTGTCTCTCGGGAGCTGCTCGGAGTCGCTCCGAACGAACCCAGCGTACTTGGATGTGATCCATTTAATGCTGCAAATGCTTCGTTGATCAATCAGAAGAAAGAATTTTACGAATTGATCAATCAAAAAATGTTTCGAGGTATTTACAGCATTAAATGAATCACATCCAAATACGCTGGGTTTGTTTGAAGCGACTCCGAGCAGCTCCCGAGAGATAAAACGAACAATACTATTAGTTGCTTTCCATTTACACACAAATGAAACTGAGTCTGAAGTGAGCTGAGTATAAAATACTCAGATTAATGAACTACTTGCTTGCTTCGGTAAAATTAACAAATAACAATCAGGTTTATAACCTCACTTTTAAAGTGATCAGTCTACGAGACTCAATAAAGCACACGGTCTCGATCTTGTGCAGTTTGTAGGTAAAAACTCAGTTGAATCTCACTTCTCAGAATGCAAAGGAACGCGCATTCAACTGAGTTATGATGTTACAAGTGAGAATTATCCGAGAATCGGAGTAAATGGAAAGCAACTATTTTATAAAATCAGCATAAGAAACTCAATTCAAGATTAGATTAGTTTAGGTTAATTACGTGCTTATTATACATACCTTATGTACACGTATTTTAATCCTTTCCAAATAATCTTCTTTTTCAGTTTTACAAATAAAACTTTGATCGTATGTGATGATGAAATTAAAATACTTTGTATGCTTTTATCGTATACCAGCATATACCAGAGAGAAACCTAAGAGCGGCCATGGCGGCCTTTTTCCTGTAATGCTTTACACTAGTGGCACCAACGTCCATTTTCGAGCTGCGGAAACTACGTACAACGAGAGCGAGCGAAACAGCGAGTACACTGGAGCTCATTAATTCGCTGGGTCACAGTAACGGCTCTACTTATCGACGCTGAGTCGGTAACGCTCAAGGCGCGCGCGCCTATGACCGTTACCGACTCAGCGTCGATAAGTAGAGCCGTTACTATGACCCAGCGAATTTCCTGTTCCTTTTACTCTGCCTAGCCTTAAGAATTCGGGGCTGATTGGTGAAAAACGGGTTATGGGGGTAAATTTTACCCTCGCCACCGGTTTTTCATCAATCAGCGTTTGGTGTCAAAGCGCTGTTGCCCGTATGAGGATCCGGGCTTAAAAATTCAGGGCTGCGTTCAGAATCATCATCCGAGTGCACCCAGGGGTGTCGTGTTATCCTTGTATATCATTCGTGAACAACAAGGATAAAACAATATCTGGGTGCATCCGGACGACGATTCTGAACGCACCCCAGTTCCTCCATGATAGAAGGAAAGCCAACAGAATAGTGAGATACAAAACATGAATAAATCTCTGTCTTTCTCTTACGCGCGCATATTGTGAGTAATGGAAAAGAATATAAATTCTTTGTCGTTATATTCAAGCACATAAAATCAGTAGTTCATTTGCAGAATTTTTTAAAAATATTGCTGCAACATTATTAAAACCATGTTGCATATCTACATTTTAATAATATTGCTACAACGTTGCAAAAAATATGCAATGTTGCAATGTTGGAGCAATATTGTTGCAATTGTCGGTACTGTATGGGTTAATACGCCTCCGCTTCGCTTTCGCTATCCCCCTCACCTCACCGCTCCGCGCGTAGAACAATGATATTCGATCATCGTGGAGCATTTGGACTGCACGCGGTGAGATGAGGTGGGGAGGGTTGGGCAAATGCAACTTTCAGCTGATTTTCGAATCGCCTTCGTCTAGCTTTCGCTGTTCCATTCACCTCACCGCACCGAGCGCAGAACAATACCATTCGACTGTCATGGGACATTTCGACTGCACGCGGGGCGGTGAGGAGGAAAATGCAACTTTTGGCTGATAACATATTGCGGAAATTTTTTAGAAAACTGTAATATGCAAATTGTAATCTGTTTTACTTATATGTATGTATGTTCATTTTGAATTTGCACCTTGAATGATCTATTAGTTACTTTTCGTGGTACATATTCAACATAGAAAATATACTTTATGTATGTTGCAGTTATTTTCTAGAACACTGTAATATTTTTATTGTAATCTGTTTTACTTATATGTAGGTATGTTCATTTTGAATTTGCATCTTGAATAATCTATCATTTACTTTTCGTGGTACATTTTAATATAAAGTGTTCTAGGTAGCACAATGTGTATTCTATATTAGAAGTTCTTTGATAAGGATCCAAACCGAGGATCGAAACGTAAGAAAAATTGTATATTTTCAATAAATCGTATCAACACACATTAACATCCTGTGTACAAGACTCGATTAGGCATTTTTCTATTTCTTTTAAATGATTATCTAATAATAATATATTAACCACGAAAAGTAACTGATATATTATTAATCCTAACATATCATTAAAATGAAAAGGTCAAGCCATGTTCAAAAATAGATCCTCGCAAATTAAAAAACCCAACAAATTTAAACCTTTGAAAACTAACCGCAAAAATTTGATCCTTCCTAAATTAAAACGATTACCTAACCACAAAATAGAAAACCCAATAAATTTCAACCTTTGAAAATTATCCCCAAAAATTTGAACTTTTCTAAATTAAAATGATTATCTAATAATGTAACATAATAATTTAAACTTTAATACTTTAAATGATATTATCTAATATAATATATGACCACGAAAAGTAACTGATATATTACTAAATGTGCCAGTTCAAAGTGAACGTACATATAACGAATATTTTCTATGTTGAATATGTACCACGAAAAGGAACTGATAGATTATTCAAGGTGCAAATTCAAATTGAACATACATACATATAAGTAAAACAGATTAGAATTTGTATATTACAGTTTTCTAGAAAATAACTGCAATATGTTATTTTTAGTGCACAAAATATAAAAGTTGGTTATTGAGATTTAATTTGAAATTTATACTAGACCGTACAATAAAAAATAATTGCTTGTAATTTCAGAGTATCAATTTGTTAATGACTCAAAAAAGAACATGGCGGCCTTCTCTCAAAAAACTTCCGATGGATGAAACAAATTTCAAGACTTTAATGTTCCCGAGTTGAACGAAATATACTCTAAGTATAACGTTCTTGACATGAAAGAAATATTCTAAGTGTGACTGTTACGTCCGGGTTTTTGTGCGTTTGCTTTTCGCGACGTCCCGAACGCGGAGCGAGGGATCGGAATCGGATAAACGAGAGAGTAGGTATCCTGAGTATACGAGTGGAGAGGATTATGGGGAAAGGAGGGTAACGATCAGAGCGCGAAGAGCGATAGTGGGCCGAGCGGAAGCACCGATCGTCTCTCGCCTCGATGTGCAATCTTCATTGGGCAGTTTGCCGCATGCAGAAATGGGCATCATTTAGCAAATTAGTCGCGTATAGAATAAAAATGTATATACATATTTACTGCCGGTTCCCCTTGTGGAGAGGAAAAAGGAGGAATACTAGCGATGTAATCGAATTATATTAAAAATAGCTATTTACATCTATTTACAAGCAAAGAAAAACGAAGTTGCTGGAAGAGCGAAAAGGGAGGTCGGCCCCCGTGATGATGTAGAATCAAGTGAAAAATTGTGCACGCTAATCGAGTCAATAATCATATCAATAACCGAGGCGGCAATCACATTAATATATAAGCTAGTATATGGATCAATAATCGCCCTGAAGGGGCCACTAATGCCCTCAGATGTCACCGAGATTCATCACTTCGAGGAACTTTAAGAGAAGAAAAAGAACTAAAAGGAAAAAGAGGGGAAAAGGAAGAAATAGGAAGATAGAGGAGAAGAGGGTGGGCCTCTTACCACCACGGAATGGTGGTCGTCCGCGCGATGGCCGGGATCAGATCGTCGCCGCTCACGATCAGGAGCTTGAGAAAGCGTCGGTTCCTTGGCACGGCCGCGATCGAACGGACGCGCGGTTTCTCCCAGACTGGCGGCGCGGGTGGAGGGGCCAGCCTACGCGTCGAGGTCGGGGCCTGACGTGCTACCGGCAGCGGCCGGGTGGGCTTCCTGATCGGGGCGTAGCAATCGGCGTCCGGAGGCTCCGGACGGGTCACGGTCGCGGCTGGTGCCGGCGCGCGAGGCCGCGGAGGCCGAAGGGCGGAACTGACGATCGGCTCAGTGGTCGTTCTCGGAGGATCCGGAAGATCCGGCTCCCGCGGAAAGACCTTGGATGGGTCAAACTCCCCGCACCGGGTGAGCTCTCACTAGAGCCTCTTCTGCTGGGTTCTTTGCCCCGCTCTACGCCCTCGTCGGGTGCGGGGCATAACCTGCTGGATGCGAGAGTAACATTATGATCAGGAAAAGAAGAAGAAATAAATAAATGCTTGGGCTTAAGGTTATAGTTAAATGAACATTAATCCGATATAGAGATAGGGCGATCGCAATGTTCGCGGAGAGAGATTACGTCGGCCAGCGAGTAGCATAAAAAAAAAAACAGGGCACGGAAGTGAGCAACAGAATGAGGCAGCGCTCAACTCCCGCTTGCTTGCAAATCGTTGAGGGGAAATGCTACTCACCGGGGGAGACTTACCATTCTAGTAATATAATAATAATAATATAAAAAGGTGCAATTAAAGAGCGCGCGAAAGACGAGATAACAGCACGACGTCGCTGTCGAGCGGAATCCCGTTAGCGAATGCGCGAATAGTGCGAATTATAATTTACCGTTCCGCGGATAGTTCGATCGCGACGGCCAGCGAGTAGCATAAAAAAAAACAGGGCACGGAAGTGAGCAACAGAATGAGGCAGCGCTCAACTCCCGCTTGCTTGCAAATCGTTGAGGGAAAATGCTACTCACCGGGGGAGAACTGTAATGAAGTTAATGTAATTTAAACATAAGAAAATAGAACGAAGCGATTCTTACGTCGCGAGGAATGTTAATAGCGCGAGAATTTACGCGAGTGTCGTCGAGCGGAATCTCGGCTAACGAATGCGCGAGTAGTGCGAATTATAATTTACCGTTTCGCGGATAGTTCGATCGCGACGGCCAGCGAGTAGCATAAAAAAAAAAACAGGGCACGGAAGTGAGCAACAGAATGTGAGGCAACGCTCTACTCCCGCTTGCTTGCAAATCGTTGAGGGGGAATGCTACTCACTGGGGGAGGAAGGAATTAACTAGACGACACAACACACAAAAAGAAACGATGGTCCATCATTGTTCATCTGATAAGCATATAATTTTTAATTAATGAAACACATGTATAATGCAAAATAAACGAGAGAAAGAGACCCGCGAATTCGCGGATTAATTATCCGGGCGAAAGAAAAAGAAAAGAATCGAAAACGCAAAGATACGAAAATAAATGACCGCTTGATACGAGTTCGGATAATTGACCGATTTTGCACTACGCACGATACAATCCACAAGTTGCAAGAATATAAAATTGCGAAGCACGGGCGGGACGCGCACTACTTTGATTTCACTATTAATTAATTAATTAATTTTGTACACTTACGCTCGCGTTCCTCCGGTTCTAACAATGATATTCCAAAATATCTTGCGATCGGATTTACGCCGTAAAAATACACTTAAATATTGATTTGTCGCGCAGAGGTTTACAATATGAATGACTCTATAATTTCGCTCGAGGAAGGGCCTTATAGTACTATCAGAAATAGAACAATAATGAACGAGAGCGCTCTGTTTCGCTCGATTATATAGGGCCAGCTTGGTGGCCGCGGCGTGTGGAAATGCCGAATTTCCTGGAAAAAAGGGCAATAAATCACTTTTGCGAATTAATATCTCGATAACCGGTGGGTGCACTGCTTTGATACTTTGTATAATTTTACCCCGTATTTATGAAAAACATCGTATCGAGTCGGTTTTTCGTTACCAAGCGTGGAGGCGCTACGATAAGGCCGCATACCGATTTTTAGTTTTTCACTATAGCCTTTCGCCCTACCTGTCAACTCGGATCAGCGAGTATCTCGCGATGCGCAGTAAATTCGTATTCTCATTACGCCTGTCTATCGTATCGCATTGATGATTTTGGTAGAAAAGGCCGATTTAATTGAGATAGCGCGGTATAGTTTTGCGTGAAATGCGCTAGCCGGCATCGTCATGCTCCCAATTGTATCGTGGTATTCATTAAACCGCGAATTTAAGTAATTAATTAATCGGCATGAGGCGCCCGGGAGGTGGTGTCCTCGCGTAAGTGCGGCGCTAGCAGAAGTTAATGTACGCAAGTGAATCGTACGGCGCGATAATAATGTGTGGGAGAGAGATAAAAACTTCAGGGGCGAAAATTGAGTCGAAAAAGAGCGCCGGACGTAACAATTAGTGTGCACTATTTTAAAGTGATTTTCGCGAATTTTAATTTTAACATTGTTATTGTCGAGTATTTCGGCAATTGTATAGGGACCCAGATATTCGTCGTTGAATTTACTTGTTTTACGATCGTTGATCAGAAACACAATGTCTCCAGCTGTTAAGTTTTTGGGATTAGCTCGCTTATCATAATAATCCTTTGACCTTCGCTTGGCCTTTTCTAGGTTAGATTTAACAATCGTCTGCAGATTAGAAATATCTTCGAACAGTTGTATCAAATACCCGTGGTAGGTTTCGGGTTCGATTTCGCAGTTTAGACTGGAGGGAATTCTGGCGGGTGATCCGAAGACTAGCTTGTGCGGAGAAAAACCGGTGCCCTCATGAATGGAGGTGTTGTAAGAAAAGTTAGCCCTATCTATTAATTCATCCCAGTTTTCTCTTTTATTAATGAAGCATTTAAGATACTCCACGAGGACGTGATGCGACCTTTCAAGCGACCCGTTAGATTGCGGGTAAAACGCAGTGGTGCGAAACCGCTGTATCCGTTTTGCGACATTCTTCATCAATCGGCTCATGAAGTTAGTGCCCTGATCGGTCAAGATACTTTTCGGGCAACCGAAGCGACATATAAAGTGGTTGATGAACGCGGCCACTGTAGTTTCGGCCTTCAGATCGCGCAGTGGAACGTACACGGAATACTTAGTGAGGAGGTCTTGCATGGTCAGCAGTGGCGTAGCTAAGCCTATGTGTGCCCCCCCGCAAATTTATTTAGGCGCCCCCTTTTCTTCCGCCTTAATTTTTTGCATTTGAACCTTGAAAAAAGTGTAGTCACTTTCAACTTCCCCGGAAGTGTAAGGCAATAAAATGTTTTTTCATAAATATGTTAAAATAAATTTTTTGGTGTAAACATTAAGTTTTCACCCGCCGCGAAGTCTAATACGTAGCATTGACATTCTCAATAAAAAGACACGCTAAATAAAATAAGTTATTAATCGCTGTCAAAAGTAGTACCAACAACTAAAAGAGCATTTCTGCCGGTGCGTGTACACGTGCAAAACAATCAAAGTGACCGAATGCATTAGTTAACTGACATTTTACTTAACCTTAACGCATCAAAATAAATATCTGCCCATCATATACATGCAGTTTAAATAATGTCAACACTAAGTAAAGTGTGGCTGCGCACCGAAAATGAATTTTCATGTAGGTAACTAGTTCAAACAAAATCAATCACAGATTTAAGTGACTATTCTTCTTTGCGCGGAAATTATCCATAGACAGATACAGTTTATTACAAATTAAAATGGTTTGTTGATACTATGATACCTAGATGCGATCATACTCCTCATTTTATATAGTTTTTGTAAACGACAAGAAAACCACGAAGATTTTGCTCACAACTTGATTTGTTTAAAAACTATTTTTATTTAAAAAAAAAAATTGAAAAAAAAACATTTTTCCTGTAAGTGATCAAGTATATTCTTTACAATGGCGCTGTCTATGTTCATTTACTAAATTCGTGATTGTATAGTTTTCAGGGCGTTAAATGAAATTTTAGCACAAGGTCGCCCCATAAAATAAAGGTAAAATTTCAACGCCTGTGATGAAAACAAAATTTTTTTATTTAAACGAGGGTAACAATGGCCATTTCGCCACTCGGCTTACGGGGCGTCAAATGTCAATTTCTTGCCATTGGGGCGTACATTTTACGCTCCCGAGACTTCAAAGTCATTGTATGCCCCCTGAATCGGAAAATATTATGAATATTTCGTTGTTAATTTTTGACGATGATACTTTGAGATTGAAACCACTATTTTACTTGACCTTTTTTAATGACTCTTTATATTTTACCGTTTGCAACAAAGGGGCGCCCGGCGCCCCCGCCTTTGGTGCGCCCCCCCCCCGCACCGCAGGGTCTGCGGGGTCGTTAGTTACGCCACTGATGGTCAGGACGTAGGCGTTATCACGCGAAGTCCTTGGGAACGGACCGTCTATGTCGAGAGCGATTTTATCGAAGGCACGACCCGGCGTGTCAGTGAGAACCATCGGTTGTCTGGTTTTCTTACGAGAGAGTTTCCGCAATTGGCAAACGCGGCAATTTCTAATATACGCTTGCACGCTCGACTTAAGATTGCTCCACGTATAATGTTCTCTTATACGAAGGTACGTTTTAGTGACGCCTTTATGTCCACCGGTCGCGGATTCGTGATGTTCTTTAATAATCGCTAATCTATCGTTTATTGGAGGAACAATTACGTCGCCAAGATATATAGTTAATACAACAGGTTTTTCCGCGAACGTTCTTTTAATCGCTTTTACTACGAATGCCCAAGGCAGTGAGTCTAATTTCTCCGTCTTGCACATACTGAAGGTATGTAAATCTAACTCGTGATTAACATCTAATAATGAAGAGAAACAGTCTTCAAGAATTTCTTGATCGATATTGATACTCAGTCTTTCTTTAACGACTAAGGCTATAAGATATCTCCCGGGGAATGTGGAGGGAACTACCCGTGCCCTTCCGAGCGTTAGGTTATCAAGAGGAGGCAATGTTTTTGCTTTCGAAATCTCCGAGGCGTCTGCATCGACAGGTTGTTGAATTAGAATTATCATGATTACTATATTGTCGTCCCGATTGGCGAGGGGGAAGTTGGTCTCCTTAATGAGATTTCTAAAACATGAAGAGTTGTTGGGTTCAGCTTCGTCGTCAACGGAATCGTCAGGCGTGTCATCGCTGGATGACGCGTCTGAGCCGGTCAAGCTGTACGCGCGGTGTCGATCTGGCGCTCGAGGCCTATGATACCGAAGAGTCTCTAGCGCAGAGGGCGCTGAGTCGTAGGAAACCGACGTACCTGATTCGTTATCAAACGGGGGCAGTTCGACGTCTGCTGCTGTTTTTAACGCGGGTGCTACTCCTGAGATTGTAGCGTGGTAATTCAGGCGAGTTATCATAAGAAGCATTAAGACATTCGTCGTGAATGAATTCTGTGAAATCACTACTACTGGTCGCATCGCGAGTAACAGGTATTCTTTTGAAAATCATAGTCGTGCCCCTTGTGCCCTAGGTTCTAACTGAATATCGCGCAAATGGCGGGAGTGGAAGGGAGGAGGATGACCCTTCAGTCTCGAATTCATCGATCATCGGCGGCGAACCATAAGGTAAGCTTAGCCTTTGATAGTCAAGCTCTTTCGAGGCTTGTTTGTGAGGCAACTCATCATTAGAGACTGATAGTTCGGAGATAGAGGCGGGTATGGCTTCGGAATTCAATCGTTGTTTCTTTACACGGACTATTGTGTTGTGCCGCCAGTGTCGGCACAGGATTCGGGATCCACCAAGGATTCGGGAGCAGCAAATAATTATTGAAACACTTTTCTTTTTTATGAACTTTAATTATATTTTCAATAAACTTTATTAATTTCCACTTATTCACAAAGTAATTATTTCACATGTATCACTTACACTACGCGTGTCGCGATATAACTTTAAGATCGTATTCGAGCAGAGTGACGCGCTACACTTTGATAAAATTACTGACTGACTCTGCTTCGGTCTTCTCATATTTATTTGAATTATTGAGGTCTGCGACCTTCATATTCGGCGCTTCTCGTCAGCGTTCCGCTAATCGGTCGAGGGCGTGATCGCGTAATCGCGTCGCGCTCGCGGTTTTAATATTATTATTTAATATTATATTAATATTATAAACTTATTATTAAAAACAAGGAAAGTTTACACGCCAATAACGGTCTAAGCTGGATCGAGATGCTAGTAATAAGAATGTGTGAAATTTTATATACTAAATATATAGCCCCCTCCTTTAAAATGCGCGCTGATACATCAGACATATAACGCATAAATACTACAGTAGTATTATAATATCACCGAATAATATTTTGATTAATTCCGTAAATAAATTGGAACTTAATAATTTTTATTCTTTATGTTACGAAAAATATCACAAGTTGGCGTTTCGTCCCGGTTTCCACTACTGGACTCATCAGTAAGGCAATGTAATGGAAACCTACCTTAGACGCCTTGGGGGGATGTTAGAAAGAAGTTCTATATAAACAATCACTCATATAATTCGGCACTTGCGAGAATTGAAATGTGTAACTATAGACCTCTGTTGGCTAGTCGACGTAGTGATATTCTTCGTAATGTTGTTAATATTTAGATAAGTAATTATAGCGCAATTTTCAGACCGCGCGAAATGAAAATTAACTAATTTTTGTATCGACCGTAAATTGTCAAGAAAGGGGGCTACATATTTAGTATATAAAAAAGGGGGGCTACATATTTAGTGTATAAAATTTCACACATTCTTATTACTAGCATCTCGATCCAGCTTAGACCGTTATTGGCGTGTAAACTTTCCTTGTTCTTGACAATTTACGGTCGATACAAAAATTAGTTAATTTTCTTATTATTAAACTTATTTCGCCGCGCGTTCCGGTAATCGATCGAGGGCGTGATCGCGCAATCGAGTTGCGTTCGCGATTCATTTATATTATTAATTTATATTATTCTTATTTCTCGTCTTCATTATTTCTCAGTTATGGCGCAATTGTCACTTGTGCAATTTAGCACTCGTGACAATTGGGATTATGGAAAAATGGAATATGTTAACAGATGGGTTTCGCGATAGAGCGTCCGCGTTCCTATTATTCAGGCCGCTTTTATAAACGATTCTATAATCATACTCCTCTAACTTCAGACGCCATCTTATCAAGCGAGACGTAGGATCTTTTACGCGGTGAAGGCCATACTAGTGGCTGATGATCGTTTACTAGAACGAAGGTGCGGCCATATAAATAAGGCCGAAAATAATTGACATTGTAAACTATGGAGAGAAGCTCTTTTTCGATAGTTGAGTAGTTCTTCTCGGCGGAATTTAGTACTCGCGACGAGTATCCTATCGGGAGATCCGATCCGATGGTACCCTGACTTAAGACGGCGCCTATGGCGAAATCCGACGCATCAGCGGTCAAGATAAATTCTCGAGTGTAATCGGGATATTGAAGAATGGGCTCCTTACACAATGATTCCCTGAGTTTATCAAATGCCGATTGTGCGGCAGGCGTCCAAGTAAAGACTGCGTTTTTCTTTAAAAGGTTTGACAGAGGAGCGGCTACGCCGGAAAAATTAGAAATAAACCGACGATAATAGCCAGCCCGAGAAATTGACGAATATTTTTCTGATTGCGAGGGGTCGGAAAGCTCCTAACAGCGGCGACCTTCTGTGAGTTAGGCCTGACGCCATCCTCACCGATAATATGCCCAAGGTAGGGTATCTCTCGGCGAAGGAGTTCGCATTTGTCCGTTTGTAACACTAGATTAGCGAATCTCAATCGTTCCATGAGCTTAGTGATTTTAATATCGTGTTCCCTGAGGGAGCTCGCGTAGACCACGATATCGTCCATATATATGAACATCTCGGTACCCTGAAGCTCTGAGAGAACCTGATCCATCAGGCGTTGAAACGTAGCGGGCGCGTTCTTCAACCCGAATGGCATTCTATCGAACTGGTAATGCCCGCGAGGAGTCGAAAAAGCGGTCTTATGCGCGTCCGCAGGATCCATCGATATCTGATGGAACCCACTCGCGAGATCAAAGGTAGAAAAATACTTCGCGCCCCCGAATAAGCCAATCAGATATTGGCCAAGGGACGCGGTAGCGATTAGGCGAATGAGAGCCGAGAAGGAATGCGTACGCATCTCGCGAGGGAAAGCGCTGGGTAAACAAACCAGAATTAGGGAGAGTTGTGACCGGGGTCATTTGCAATCTTACATAATAAAAAATATCAAAATGTATTTTCTTGTCTTATTTCAAGACTATATGGCTGCTCTGAATTTGGTTTTTGTACACGATAAAATTTAACTCAATTTTATAAAAAATGAAAAATGCAGCATATTTATTACTTTAATATTCACATAATAAATTTAATATGTATATTACATGCATATTCTTTGCATTTCTAAACAAAATTTAATTGTGTTCATGTAATAAAGTAATTACAACATAACTGTCTGAACACGTAGGATGTTTTAGTTTTAAACATTTTCTTTTAATATTTATCACTGGTAATTTTGTAAGGTTAAAAGTAGTTATATATACCGAGTTTTCTTGAATCGCAAGATGTACTAAAAAACGGTCTTATATTTAAAATTTGTTTAACTTGTACATTTACTATATTATATTCTTCAATAATTTTTGAAATCCTGAAGAAGCACTTTTTTCCAAAAACTTAGAAAATTTTCTAAAAAAAAACATTCAATTTTTTAGTACTTGTTGATAGTTAGGATTTTTTCGTCACCTTCGTTTTGCCCCACTTTTTGAGAGACCTCGGACTTATAAAAATTATTAGGGGAAAAAAAATAAAATAAATAAAATAAAAAAATTTAACCGAACGCAGGTCAACCCGTTGCAACCCTGCCCAACCCTACCAACCCTTTCAACGTGTTCCTCCCATCTTGCCTGACACGTCGCATTGTTCGAAATTTTGGATTCTCGGTGGATTAATTTGTTTAAAAAAAAAATCCAATAATCATCCAAAACGATCTAAAAAAAACAAGAAACGTGGAGAAACAAATATTCCTGAAAAATCCAAAAAAAATGTTGATTTTTTTGTACTTGTTGATAGTTGAGATAGTTGAGAGAGTCTCGTTATCTCGCTCGCTCTCGTGGTACGTAGTTCCCGCAGCTCGAAAATGGACGTTGGTGCCGCTAGTGAGAAGCATTACAGGAAAAAGGCCGCCATGGCCGCTCTCAGGTTTCTCTCTGGTAATACTTACGTCGAAAATGCCCGCTGTGCTCTGAAAAAGACGCTGAATGAAAGCCTCCCTCGTCAAAGTGTCCTGAAAATACTTTGAAAATTTTCAAGAAGAAACATTAATACTTACGTCGAGAATGCTCGCTGTCCTCTGAAAAAGTCGCTGGATCAACGTCTCCTTCGTCAAAGTGTCCTGAAAAAAAGTTTGAAAAATTCCAAGAATAAATAGTAATACTTACGTCCAGAATAATCGCTGTCCTCTGAAAAAGTCGCTGGATCAACGTCTCCTTCGTCAAAGTGTCCTGAAAAAAAGTTTGAAAAATTCCAAGAATAAATAGTAATACTTACGTCCAGAATAATCGCTGTCCTCTGAAAAAGTCGCTGGATCAACGTCTACTTCGTCAAAGTGTCCTGAAATAAGTTTAAAAAATTCCAAGAAGAAACATTAATACTTACGTCGAGAATGCTCGCTGTCCTCTGAAAAAGTCGCTGGATCAACGTCTCCTTCGTCAAAGTGTCCTGAAAAAAAGTTTGAAAAATTCCAAGAATAAATAGTAATACTTACGTCCAGAATGCTCGCTGTCCTCTGAAAAAGTCGCTGGATCAACGTCTCCTTCGTCAAAGTGTCCTGAAATAAGTTTAAAAAATTCCAAGAATAAATAGTAATACTTACGTCGAGAATGCTCGCTGTCCTCTGAAAAAGTCGCTGGATCAACGTCTCCTTCGTCAAAGTGTCCTGAAAAAAAGTTTGAAAAATTCCAAGAATAAATAGTAATACTTACGTCCAGAATGCTCGCTGTCCTCTGAAAAAGTCGCTGGATCAACGTCTCCTTCGTCAAAGTGTCCTGAAAAAAAGTTTGAAAAATTCCAAGAATAAATATTAATACTTTCGCACAGAATGTTCCGTGTCCACTGCAAATGTCCCGCGATGACCGCTTCCTTCGTCAAAGTTCCTGAAAAGACTTGTATAATTTTTAAGAAGTACCGATACTTACGTGCAGAGAGTGTTCGTCGTCCTTTGTAAAACTCGCTGGATGAAAGCCACCTTCGTCAGTGTCATCTAAATACAAAATTTTGAAAAAGAAATATTTCTACTTACGTGCAGAATGTTCGCTGTCCACTGCAAATGACGCAGGATGAAGGCCTCCTTCGTTCAAGTGTCCTACGAAATAGGTCGTCGTGTCCTACTATTATTCATTTAAATATCTCTTTTTCAGCGTATCTGAGCGCTGATTGATGCACTGCTACCGACACCAATCAGGATAAACTTTCCGTAAGCTAAGCTCTGTCGCCTTAAAAGTAAGAAAAAAAAAACAAAAAAAAATCCAAAAAATCCCAAAATCGTCCCAAACATTCGAAACAAAAACTTGTAAAATTTTCAAAGTCCGAAATCGATCGTCAATTGTCACTTCCGTTCGACGTAGAATCGCGAGATACGTATTTTCGACCATCGAACTTGACAACAATTTTTCAAATTTTCCTCCAAGTCCATAATCGGTCGTCAATTGTCACTTCCATTCGACGTAGAATCGCGAGATACGTATTTTGGACCATCGAAATTGGGTTTGATTTTTCAAATGTTTATCGAAAAACTTGTAAAATTATCGAGAAAACGCAAAAAAAGGAAAAAAAAAGTGTAAAAAATATGGCGTCCAAAACGCGTTTCTCGACCTCAGAAACCGTTTGAAACACTTGGGAATTTTTGGAATTTCCAAGTTGAGAACCCCTGGGATACTTGAAGCCCCCTGTTCGTCAAAGTGTCCTGATGATACTTGGAAAATTTTGCAAGAAGAAACATTAATACTTACGTGCAGAGTGTCCGCTGTCCTTTGGAAAAGTCGTTGGATCGACGTCTCCTTCGACAAAGTGTCCTGAAATAAAATAAACTATCCTAGCCCGCCTAGACGGAGCGTGTATAGATCGAAAGGAAACAAATAATTATTTCCCTAACCCACGTAGAAGGAGCGCGAGTCTATATCGATAGGAATAATGAAACAAACCTTGTTCGGGGAGAGACCAGAATACAAAGCAAAGATACGGTGTGCTCTTGGCAACCGGTTCTGATCGGTTGAGCCCCCTCACCGCGACAAGGTGGCACACCACGAGGGGGAGGGAATGGAAAGGTCGTAGGAACAAGGGAGGAAAAGAACATAAGTAAAAAACCAAACGTGTGAATAAAAATTTATTTTAAAAAAATTAAAAAATACTAGTTGAGATATAACGATCGTTATTCTTCACGAGGAAGTGCTAAGTTCAGAATTTCCTCGTAAGAATAGTACTCGTCGCGGTCATAGTCGCCGTCGTTGTCGCCGTCGTTGTTGCGGGCATCGTCGCCTTCATAGTCGCCGTCGTTGTCACTGTCTTCGGGGTATGTGTTGACCTCGTCAATAAAATGTTGCTCCCTCTGTCTATATTCCAAGTACATTTCCATTACGTCGTTTTGTCGATTCATCTCTATTTCGTTCTCGTTCTCGTGGATTTCTTCCAGCTGCCCGATCATATCCTCCGTCATGTCTGTCATGGCGCGCTGGCGGTCGTCCTCCGTCGGCATCTGCATGAGCCATCTGTATATTAGTTCGATAGGAGCGCTTGGTGCCGGCATCTCCACCACTGGTGCCGGCGGACGACCGAGCCCACGCTCCCTCACGAATTCTTGGTATCGTGTATAGTCGTCGTATCTCGTCAATTCGTCAGAGTCAACGTTCGAATCGGTATCTCTGAAATATCGACAATCGGCCGTCATCATCGTGAAATACGTTAAAAAAAAGAAAACAATGGAGACACGGTTCGGTATCGATAGCGATAATCGTCCCTAACGACATCCCCATTGCGATCCGTTGATAGATTACTGTAAACGTATGGGATAAATGATGTTGAATAATGTTAAGGATAAATAAATAAGAAATGATGACGACACTTTACCTCTCCCAGTCTGACATTTTCTCCGTTGGTCGTCCTGCGCGCTTGTCGGATTCTGAAACCCACGAAAAAGTAGCTAATTTTTTAAATTCCGATAAAGTTAAGGAAAAAAACATTGTTCATTCTCCAAATGTTTACGAGTCCGAAAAATTTCAAAATAAATAGTAATACTTACGTTCGGAATGCCCGCTGTCTTCTGGTAAAGCCGCAGGAATCAAGTATCCTTGGTCCGAGGGTCCTGAAAATACTAAGAAAAATGTCGAGAAGAGATGTTATACTTACGCTGAGAATGCCCGCTGTCCTCTGAAAAAGTAGCTGGATCAACGTCTCCTTCGTCAGTGTCCTGAAAAAAAGTTTGAAAAATTCCAAGAATAAATAGTAATACTTACGTCGAGAATGCTCGCTGTCCACTGTAAAAGTCGCTGCATGAAGCCCTCTGTTCCTCAGAGTAACCTGAAGAAACTTTGAAAATTTTTAAGAAAAAATATTAATACTTGCTTCTAGAATGCCCGCTGTCCTCTGTAAAAGTAGCTGAATCAACGTCTCCTTCGTCAAAGTGTCCTCTAAATACTTGGAAAATTTTCAGGAAGAAATATTTATACTTACGCGCAGGTAGCCCGCTGTCCTTTGAATGACTCGCTGTATCGACGTCTCCTTCGTCAAAGTGTCCTGAAATAAAATAAACTATCCTAGCCCGCCTAGACGGAGCGTGTCTGGATCGAAGGGATGAGATAAATTTTCCTAACCCACGTAGACGGAGCGTGTCCAGAAGGAACGAAATGAATTAAACTATCCTAGCCCGCCCAAACGGAGCGTGTCTAGATCCAAGGGAATGAATATATTTTCCTAACCCACGTGGACGGAGAATGCCCAGATGAAGGAAAATAATAGATTTTACAAACCCACGTAGACAGAGCGCGTCTAGATCCAAGGAAGAGAATAGATTTTCCTAACCCACGTAGACGGAGCGTGTCTAGATCGATGGGAATGAATAAATTGTCCTAACCCACGCGGACGGAGCGTGCCTAGATCGCGACAATGCGATAGATTATCCTTACCCACGTGGACGGAGCGAGAAAGATCATTCCAACACGCGTAGAGAGAGAGGGAGAGGGGGTGGGAGGGAGGGAGGGAGGG
>NW_017277103.1:22150-48184 GCF_001594065.2 Cyphomyrmex costatus | reverse complement strand
TCTATATATCACACGTCTGAATCCTCGCCGGAGGAAGATTCCTCCAACCTCGGTCTCTTCATTGGTGGGAGATCCTCGGAACTGTCGGAACTCGCCGCCACGTTCACCGGCGGTATCGCGACCTCGACGTTTGGCACCGCCACCTCCACCGGTCGGTTCAGCACCGGCATGTTTCGCCACCCAACCGGCGGAATCGCCACTTCGACGTTTGGCACCGCCACCGGCACCTCCATCCTCGCCCTCCTGGCAGCCAACAATTCCTCCACTCGGGCCATCAGGTGTCGCTCGACCTTCTCCAATTGGTCGATATTCGACACATCGTCGATAACGCCGTCGTTGCCGACGTCCTTGTCGCTGACTTCGACCACGTCGTCGTCGTCGTCGTCGCCGGCGACCTCGAGGACGACTTCGTCGACGAGGACGACGTGGTCGACGACGTCGTCCTCGTCCTCCGAATCTTCGGACGGGACGAACCAATCGTCGTCCTTACCGCGATAGTGCCCCATGTCTCAATCTGAAACAGAAAGGGAGAGATACCTCCGTTGAGAACCCTGCTGAAAGAGAGATAGAACGGACCCGGAAGCCAACTCACTTTTCCACGACGGTATACGAACTCGAGTTCTTTATATACTCGGCGACACTTTCCCGAGCATTCTCGAGAAACCAGGGGGTTCGTCGCTCTAGCCCTCTGGTGGCTGGCGCACACGACTCTGTCGTTGCCACGTCGTGATACCGACAGTCCGCGTTATCGTTTCCCGATTTACCGAAAGCGAATATCGATTACCGACGATCGACGATCGACGTACGACTCTTCTCCATTTACCGACAGTCGGTAAGCTCTTTTCCCACTTTGCCGACAATGATTCCCGATTACCGACGATCGACATCGTCGTTTCCCACTTTACCGACAGTCTACCAGCTCAAAAACAATACAAAAAATTTAAGTAAATACAAAGGCTATTAAGAGTCAACGCTGTTAGCAGTGCGTAAAAATATAATCTTAAAATCTATAACATAGATATTATGTCGAACATAGATATTATGTCTACCAGCTCGTTTCCCACTTGACCGACTGCGAGTGTCGATTGTCGACACGCTGTAACGTCGTTTCCAACGTTACCGTCCGCGAACATCGATTACCGACAGCGAGATTTGATTATCGACACACCGTACCATCGTTTCCTAGTTGAAACGATTCGAAAAATTGCAAAAAATTCCAAAAAAATCGTAAAAAAATAGTCCAGAAACGCTTGAATCGTCCAGAGACGAAAATTCACGAAAAAGACTTTCGATAAACGGAAAATACAAAAAAATTCAAAATTTCCTAAAATCGTCCAAAACGTTCAAAGACGAAACTTGCGAAATTTTCAACTTCCGAAATCGGTCCTCGATTGTCACTTCCGTTTGACATGGAATCGCGAAATACGTATTTTCGACCGTCGAACTTGAGAACCATTTTTCAAATTTTCTTCCAAGTCCGAAATTGGTCGTCGATTGTCACTTCCGTTCGACGTGGAATCGCAAGATACGTATTTTCGACCGTCGAACTTGAGAACCATTTTTCAATTTTTTTTCGAAAAACTTGTAAAATTGTCCGAAAAACCGAAAAAAACGAAAAAAAAAAGTCAAAAATATAGCGTCCAAAACGCGTTTCTCGACCTCGGAAACCGTTTGAAGCACTTTGGAAATTTTGCAATTTCCAAGTTGAGAACCCCTGGGATACTCGGGATACTTGAAGCCCCCTGTTCGTCAAAGTGTCCTGATGACACTTTGAAAATTTTGCAAGAAGAAACATTGATACTTACGTGCAGGTAGCCCGCTGTCCTTTGGATGACTCGCTGGATCAACGTCTTCTTCGTCAAAGTGTCCTGAAATAAAATAAACTATCCTAGCCCGCCTAGACGGAGCGTGTCTAGATCGAGGAATGCCATTGAATTCCATAACCCACGTAGACGGAGCGTGGGCTAGATCGATGAAAATAAAATAAACTAAACTAACCCAGGTAGACGGAGCGAGAGTCTAGAACGAATGAAATAAATTTATCAAACCCACGTAGACGGAGAATATCTAGATGAATGGGAAATGATACATTTTCCTAACCCACGTGGAACGAGCGTGTCTAGAAGGTAGGGAAATGATAAATTTTCCTAACCCACGTAGACGGAGCGTGCCTACATCGAGAGGATAGGTAGATTATCCTCACCCACGTAGACAGAGCGTTTGCGTGGAGTAGAAAAAAAGGTACTTTGCCAACCCACGTGCAGGGAGCGTGTCTAGATGGTGAAAAACGGAGAGTATCCTGACACGATTGAATTGTCGCGTCCTCGGGACTTGGAAAAATTTCGCTCTGCGAGACTTTAAAAAAAATTTTTATTACATTGGTACAAATCTTAAAATACATTTCTAGAACTACTAGTACTTAATTCTATTCCGAGGACGAATCCGTCTCTGTTGGCGGCTCCACTTTGGACTTCTTCGTAGGTGGCGACGGATTATCGCTGGATGTTTCGGAGTCGACACCCAGATCGGCCGCCTCGGGCGCATCCGTCACCTCCTCCGCCGCCGCCGCCACCGGCGGTACCACCACCGCTACCCCATCCGCCCTCGCTTCCAGCAGCGCACTCCTCTCTTGGAGCAGCTGCTCTATTCTTCTCGCGAGATAATCCTCCGCCCTCCGCAACCTGTCGTCTACTGGATTGGACGAAACGGACGAGGCGTCGGAATAGTCGTCGCTGTCGTCACCATCGTCTCGGTGGACAACGTCGTCGTCGGCGATGAGTAGTACGTCGACGTCATCCTCGTCGTCGTTGTCGCCGCCGCCATCGTCCTCGTTGACGGCGACGAGTAGTAAGTCGTCGTCGTCGCCATCGTCCTCATTGTCGGTGATGAGGAGTACGTCGTCGTCGGCGATGAGGGCTACGTCGTCGCCATCGTCCTCGTCGTCGTCGTCGCCATCACCGTCCCTATCCGACGCATCGGATTCATTGCCGTTGTCGGCGATGAGGAGGACGTCGTCGTCGTCTTGATGGACAACGTCGTCGTCGTCGACGAGGAGGACGTCGTCGGGGGCGACGAGAGCGTCCGAGTCGGATTCCTCGTAATCGCTCCCCGCCCCGAGGGCCCAACCGTCCCTGCCTCTGAACTCGCCGCCAAATTTCATTTTACTTCAAAACTGAACAGAAAGAGAGATACCTCCGTTGAAAACCCTGCTGAAAGAGAGATGGTACGGACCCGGGAGCCAACTCACTGCTCCACGATGGTATACGAACTCGAGTTCTTTATATACTCAGCGACGCTTTCCCGAGCACTCTCGAGAAACCAGGGAGTTCGTCAATGTAGCCCTCTGGTGGCGAGCGAGAGAAACTGTCTCGGTACATTCTCACTTTGCCATGAGTCAACCTTGATTACCGACACACTGTACCATCGTTTCCTAATTGACCGACAACGAGTCTTTATTATCGTTACACTTTACCATCGTTTCCTACTCGACTGACAGCGAGTCTTTATTATCGACACACTGCACCATCGTTTCCAACGTTCCAACGACGTCTTGTGATTCACGAAATGAGCACTTTTTCAAGGAACGGAAAAATTTCCAAATGATCCAAAAATTAAAAAAAAATTCCAAAAAATCGTCAAATATGTTCCAGAAATGCTTAAAACGTCCAAGATCGGTCCCAAATATGTAGGGCAGAAATGCGTTTCTCGGCATTCTCTATCGAATGGCAACGACGAGAAAAAACCAAAGTTGGAAAAAACTTTGAAAATTTTCGAAAAAACCAAAATGTTTTTTTTCACCAAAATCCGTTTCGTGACCTGTAGATCCCGTTTCAGCGAAAAAAATCCCGATTCGTCAAAGTTACCTGATGATACTTCGAAAATTTTTAACAAGAAACATTGATACTTACGTCGAGAATGGTCGCCGTCCTTTGTAAAACTCTCAGGATGAAGCCCCCAGTTCGTCTAAGAAACCTGAAAAAACTTTAAAAATTTTCAACGAGAAACATTGATACTTACATCGAGAATGGTCGCCGTCCTTTGTAAAACTCGCAGGATGAAGCCCCCAGTTCGTCTAAGAAACCTGAAAAAACTTTAAAAATTTTCAACGAGAAACATTGATACTTACGTCGAGAATGCTCACCGTCCTTTGTAAAACTCGCTGGATGAAGCCCGTTCACCAAAAAGAACCTGATGATACTTAAAAAATTTTCAAGAAGAAACATTAATACTTACGTCTAGAATGCTCGCCGTCCTCTGAAAAAGTCGCAGGATCAACGTCTCCTACGTCAAAGTGTCCTGAAATATAATTGAAAAAAAAGAAAAATTGACAAAAGATACAGTGACACTTACGTCTAGAATACTCGATGTCCACAGGTAATGTCGCTTATTGTAGTCCTTCGTCAAAGTATCCTGAAATAAGTTTTAAAAATGTCAAGAATAAATTTTCGCCAAAAATGAACTTAGAATAATTTTGCCAAAAGAGGGACTTGGAATATTTTCTCCAAAAAAAAGGACTTTGAATAATTTCGATGAAAACTGAATGATTTCGATTAAAAGGGACTTGGAATGAAAACTTTTTTTTTTTTTTTTTTGTTAACTCGGAGAAATGCATTACGCATACCCTCCCCTGGGAGCAGGGAGGGTGATGTTGGACTCTCCAGCGGGGGTATTTTAACAAAAAAAATAGTCAACGCAAAGGGACCCCACCCCTATGCGCTGTCTTCTTCTGCATCGTCGCGAGGAGATGAGGAAGCTCCCTCTCCCTCATCCCACGATGCTACGCCAAAAAAAAAGCACGCGCATAAAAAACGATAAAAAAAGATATAAATTATGTAACGTAAAAAAAAAAGATTTACCGCATCAACGGTTCATTGATAATAAGAAAACAGAAGAAAAAAAAAAAGTTCATTATGTCGCGCGTAACGCATTGTAACTATAAAACTAATAACGCAAAACAAAATCATCTTTTACGACTAACGCAATCTTAATTCTAACGCGATTCTTAAAACTACTAAGTCTACTAAGGTGCGGCACTGCCGCCTCCTAGTTCGTCCTGCTGCTGCTGCTGCTCTTTCTGCTGCTCCTGCTGCTGCTGTTCGTCGTCGGAGTTTTCGTCGACCAATTCTCGGCTGAGTATTCGACGCCGTGACTGTAGTCTCGGTGTTGACTGAAACGTGTAAAAAAATTACAAATATTTTACACTAAACTGACAAAGTTGGTCAAGACGGAAATCTTTTATCCAACGTACTTACCCTCGCAGTTTGTGGAACTTTTAAAATAAAATTTTCGACAACCTTGGGTTTTCTCTTCACCCCGTCCACAGGCGGTGTCTTCGTCGGTCGTGCACGAGACCGCTTGTCGCTTTCCAACTTCTCCACGTTAGTTGTTCGTTTCTTCTTGTATGGAACGAAATCGTCATCCTTTGAGTCGTCGTTAGACTCATCGTTGTAACTGCGAATTTCGGAATCAGAAGACGAATGGTCTTCTCCTTTCTCATCCGATGTGGAAGAGGAGGAAGAACAAGTCGAACAAGAAGAAGAGGAGACTTCTTCTCGTCTCGTGCGTCCTTGCTCGTGGGAACGTTTATGTTTCCTTCCTCGGCTGATTTCGAGATACCCTGATTCTGTCTTTGATCCAGCATCTCATCGTCTCGTGCGTCCTTGCTCGTGAGAACGTTTTGTATGTACTTCCTCGGCTGATTTCGAGATACCCTTATTCTCTCTTTGATCCAGCATCGTCGCCGTCGATTCCGTTTCATCTTTCGTAGTTGGGTCTACGGTAAATACTTCCGTCTTCTTCTTCACTCTCTTTCCCACCACCTCCAGCGTGACTCGATAACCGAGTTCCTCTGATAACGGCTGGTTTGCAGAGTCCTTGACACAAATGGAGGACATCACCAAAACTGACCGATCCCCATCGTTTACATCGTCTACGTAACTGCCGCTCGACACGCAATCTCTGGCGTTATTGTACGCTTGAATGTCTGTAGAATTCACAATGTCTGCATCTCGATGCATATCAACGATGTTCTCGTCCTCCGATTGTTCAGGACTCATCGTATCGACGAATTACTGAAGCGACGCAACTCTCTTCTTAGATGCCTCCAATCGGGCTGTCTGGCGTGTTCTCCGCCGAATAATCTCTCTCAATCTTTCCTCTTCGACGGTGACCACTCGAATTTCGCTCAAGCGCTTCATTTCTTGGCCGCTATCTTCGTCGACTATCGACACACCGATATTACAGAAAAACCTGGTGAGACGGACCAACTCACACGACCACTGCGTTCGGCTTCTCGCAGGGGAATGAGACGCTGCAACGTCGCATCACACTCTCCGCTTTGGTCTGTTACCTGCCGAATAAATGGACGCCATAACAGTTATTGGGGGAGGTAGGCAGGGAAATAAATGTGCTTACATCTATAATTTATGTAAGTAGGGGAACGTATGGGGAGGGGCTGCCGACGCTTGAAAAGAAATATTACGCTGGGCACTTTTAACCGTGGTGTGAGAAATTATATGATATCGTTGCTGATCGGAATTCCGGTGAGCGGGTACGCGCGGGAGAACGAGTGGACAGCCTCGATCCGGCAAATATCCTAATCGCGACTGCCAGTGAGTAGCGACAAATAAAAAAAAAGAGGACGTGGAAAAGGCCGCTGCGTGAGGAGGCGCACAGTTCCTGATTTCAGAATGTTGGGGAAATGCTACTCACTGGGGAAGAGCTGCCGCGACAATAACTCAATAAAAAAAAAAAGAAAAAGAAAGAACGGTTCTTATGTCACGCGGTATGTGTTCAGTTAGCGCGAGAATTTGTATGATATCGTTATTGAGCAGAATTCCGACGAACGGATGCGCAGATAACACGAATAGACGGCCTTCGATTAGACCAGATATTCCGATCGCGACGTCCAGTGAGTAGCGACACAAAAAAAAGGGGGGGACGTGGAAAAGGCCGCCGCGTAAGGAGGCGCACAGTTCCTGAATTCAGAGTCTTGGGGGAATGCTACTCACTGGAGGAGAGTTCGCAAGTACACGATCGCACACACGTTACGCACGCTGGTACACACACACACACACACACACACACAAAATAAAATAAAAGGAAAGAATTAATAGGAACGGTGATCCATTATTGTTCACTCCGTATGTATGAGTTTATTAACACGACTTACATTGAACGAGATAAGAGAAAGAGGCGCGCGAGAAACTAATTAATCTATTAAAATCTGCTTTCCGGAAGAAAACCTAAGCATAAATGAAATATTGATGAGACGCTTGATACGCGCTTGAACTCGTCGAATTACGCGGCACTACGCACAGCACGGAATCGAAGAAGAAAAGAATACAAAAAAGGGGGAGAGAAGCGAGATACGCACTACTTTATTTAAACAATTAACTTCGCTTCACTTACGTTCGCGTTATAGCAGAAGGCGGAATCCGAATAATTGATAACCGGCAAATGAATTTGCGCCGCACGGGTATACGTCGATGGTTATGAGACGCACCGTATTATAAGAGAGATACGATTTATTGCGCTTGAAAATTCGCACGCGAATGAACCTTATAGACCTATCGAAGATAGAACAATAATGAACGAGAACACCTGGTTTCGCTCGCTTATATAGGGCCAGCTTGGTGGCCGCGGCGTGTGGAAATGCCGAATTTCCCCGAAAAATAGGCAATAAATCATTTTCACAATTATTTGATATCTCATTAATCAATGAGCGCATCGCTTTGATACTTGGTACAATTCTAGCTTGTATTTACAGAGAACGCTGTATCGGGTTGGTTTCCCGCTAGTAAGCGTGGAGGCGCGATGATAATGCCGCATACCAAGTATTAGTTTTTCATAATAGGTTTTTGCCCTATCTGTCAATCGAGTCTTTGAGTGACGCGTGATGCGCAGTACTCTCGTACACCTGCTGCGTTTAAGTATCGTATAAAGATTTTCGGCAGAAAAGGCGATTTAATCGGAATAGCGCGATATAATTGAGCGTAAGGCGCGCTGGCTGCTATCATTGCCTTGCCTCTACGTACATTGAAGCATCGGATTAAGGCGCGAATTTTATATATTAATTGGCCGGCGCGTGTCGCCCGAGAGGTGGTGCCCTCGTTGTCAACGCGGCGCTACAATGAATTATTACAGGCACGTAGGTAAATCGTACGGCGCGTAGCAATAAGTGCGAAAGAGAAAGAAAAATAAGGGGCGGAATTCACAACGAAAAATCGCCCCGGACGTAACAGCCCCCAACATTAAAAAAAAAAAAATTTATATAGCTCATTCGATTGCTCATCATTTGCACATTTATGTACATTTTTAATTTCCGTTTGCACACCTTCAGTTTAAAAGTTATTTAAAAAACAATTTTGTGGGGCTCTAACTTCACACTAGCCCCTCAATATCGAGCAAATGGGTTTGAAAAGATCTTCACCGATAGATTTTCGTTTGCAAATTTCAAAACAATTTTATTTTTTGTTTGCACACCTATAGTTTAAAAATCTGAGGTAGTGAAATTGCCTTGTCAAGTCATGTACACAGGATGTTGATGTGTGATGATACGATATATTTATTATAAAATGTACAATTTTTCTAACGTTTCGATCCTCGGTTTGGATCCTTATCAAAGAAATCTACTATAACATAGTTATTGTGCTATCTGGAACACTTTATAATCAAATCATGACAATGAGAGATTGTATAAAATAAATTGACGTTGATAATAAAAAAGTCAGATTACATTTATGTGTAGAAGAACAATTGTCATTATAAATAAAATAATTGTTATGATTATAATATAAAATTTGTGCAAATAACTTACATGCTATGAATATTAGTTGTACAGAATTGTAGGTATTCATGTCTAGTGTTCGTGACATAATGTGACATTTAGAAAAACGTTATGAAGGTATATTAAAATTATGGAAATCAAATGTGCGAAAGTAAACAATCATATGTTTTGTCAAAAAGTTCTGTCTGTTTGTAAGTTTAAATTGATTTTTGTTTACGAATATGAATCATTTCAGATATGAGTCTTTTATTTAAAGAAATTTCTTTATCAAGAATTTTAATATTGTCCCGATTAAAATCATGAGAAAATTGTAATCTGTGGTTAGTAATGATTGAATTTTGTTGCGTGTTATGGTTTATATGATTTTTATGTTCAGATATTCTTGTTTTAAGTGTTCTACCAGTCTGTCCGACATAAGTTGCGTCACAATCTATACATGAAATTTTATAAACTACATCAGTGTGTAACATGGTGTGTAATTTATCTTTTTGTACTTTAATAATGTAGTTTAAAAGTTATTAATAATTAAAGTTTCGAGAAGGATCGACAGCGTGCAAACGAATCCTGTCGATTCATACCATTTCGAGCCGACGATTTGTATTTTATATTTTTCAGCTGTCAAAGATCTCTTTTGATACAACACTCATATGATACCTTTGGTAGGCATCGAATTTTTTAAACATATGATGTCTTTGACAGATACAGTACTTTTTAAGCATGCGATGTCTTTGACAGACATAGTACTTTTTAAGCATACGATGTCTTTGACAGACATAGTACTTTTTAAGCATATGATGTCTTCGACAGACAGGATACAATATCTGGAAATATAATATATGCAATATTATTAAATATAAAGTACCTGAAAGCACTGTTTAGTAGATCATTTATGCAATTTTAGAGTAATAAAAATTAATTTATGCATTTTTTTAATGTTAAAAATAGATCATATAGTTTGTTACGTCCGGGTTTTTTGACGCGTTTAGCTATTCGCGACGTCCCGAACGCGGTGCGAGGGATCGGATTTGTATATACGAGCGAGTAGATAATCCGGAGCATATGAGTGGAAGGAATTATGGGGAAAGGAGAGGAGCGATCAGAGCGCGAAGAGCGATAGTGGGTCGAGCGGAAGCACCGATCGTCTCTCGCCTCGATGTGTAATCTTCATTGGGCAATTTGCCGCGTACAGAATAAAAATGAATATACACTTGACTGACGGTTCTCCTTGTAGAGAGAGAGAAAAAAAAAGGGGAAGAGGAATAGTAGAGACGTAATCGAATTATATAAAAATAACTATTTGCATCTATTTACATGCAAAGAAAAACGATGTTGCTGGAAGGGCGAAAAGGGAGATCGGCCCTCGTGATGGCGTAGAATCAAAAGAAAAATTGTGCACGCCAATTGAGTCAATAATCGTATCAATAATCGAGGCGGCAATCACATTAATATTTGAGCTAATATGTGGATCAATAATCGCCCTGAAGGGGCTACAAATTGCCCTCAGATATCACCGAGATTCATCATTTCGAGGAACCTTGGAGAAGCGGGAGAATTGAAAGGAGAAGAGAAGAGAAAAACAGGAGAGTAGAGGAGAAGAGGGTAGGTCTCCTACCACCACGGAATGGTGGTCGTCCGCGCGATGGCCGGGATCAAGTCGTCGCCGCTCACGATCAGGAGCTTCAGAAAGCGCTGCTTCCTTGGCACGGCCGCGATCGAACGGACACGCGGCTTCTCCTTAACAGGCGGTGCGGGTGGAGGGGCCAGACAACGCGTCGAGGTCGGGGTCTGTCGTGCTACCGGCAACGGCCGGGTGGGCTTCCTGATCGGCGCGTAGCAATCGGCGTCCGGAGGCTCTGGACGGGTTATGGTTGTAACTACCTGATTTTTATACTCGGACTAGCTCGTCGGGAATGCGTGTCGTATAAAAAAGGTTCGGCGGGAGGAGTATTCGCGTCGGGGCGGTGCGGCGGAAAAATATATGTGATGCCTCCGAAAATCGCAAAAAGAAAAGAACTAATACGACAGTAATAATTGAACGACAAACATACGAGGGCAGTCCGATAAGTACTTAGCCTCAACGCCCGATGGCCCCACTATCGCAAGAGAAATTTACTAACGTGTAGTACATTCTCGTAGACGGCTACTGTCAAAATTTCAGCCGAATCGGACTCGTAGTTTTGTTTTGACCGCGTGTGGAAGCGGGCGTGTCCGCGGATTTTAGAAAAATGGAAAAAGAGCAATATCGGTCGGTGATTCGATTCTTGTTTTTGGAAGGGAAATCGCGCAGCGAAATCAAAGAGCGCTTGGATGCTGTGTACGGTGACTCTTCTCCTTCGATGGCGACCATCAAAAATTGGTTTATCGAGTTTCAATGTGGTCGCACGTCGGTTTTTGATGAGCCACGTCCAGGTGCCCCGAAAACGGCTACCACGGAGGATAACGTGACAAAAATCCACGATCTTGTATTGGCAGACCGCCGATTGAAGGTGCGCGAGATAGCTGAGACAGTAGGCATCTCAAAAGACCGCGTGGGTCATATCCTGCATGAAATTTTGAGCATGAAGAAGCTGTCGGCGCGATGGGTGCCGCATTTGCTCACTCCGGACAACAAGCGCAACCTTGAGACCACTTCAGAGCAGTGTTTGACGCTGTTTAAGCGTAATCCGAAGGAGTTTCTGCGTCGTTTCGTGACCGTCGACGAAACATGGATCCACTGGTACACACCAGAGACCAAGGAACAGTCGAAACAGTGGACTTCACCCGGCGAACGTGCTCCGAAGAAGGCGAAGACTGTCCTATCGGCCGGAAAGGTGATGGCCACCGTTTTCTGGGATTCACAAGGTGTGATCTACATCGACTACCTGGAGAAGGGCAAAACGATCACAGGGCTCTACTATGCCGAATTATTGGGCCGATTCGACGCCGAAAGGCCCCATTTGGCGAAGAAAAAAGTGCTCTTCCACCATGACAACGCTCCGGCTCACACCTCCGCCGTCGCCACGGCCAAATTGGTCGAATTGGGCTACGAGCTGCTGCCCCTTCCACCGTATTCTCCAGATTTGGCTCCGTGCGACTTCTTTTTGTTTCCAAACTTGAAAAAGTCATTTGCCGGGCAGAAATTTGAGTCGAATGAGAAGGTCATCGCCGCCACGGAGGCCTACTTTGCAGACCTCGAGAAAACGTATTTTTCAGACGGGTTAAAGAAGTTGGAGCATCGCTGGGTTAAGTGTATCGAGCTAAAAGGAGACTATGTTGAGAAATAAATCGCCACTTTTCCAAAATTTTCGTTTTTCTTTTGTAGGCTAAGTACTTATCGGACCGTCCTCGTAGTTTATTATGACAATGAGAAAATGAAAATATTCTAATAATAAGAAATAGATATAACATATAGAAATAGAATTACAGTGAGCGGACGCGACTTACGACAATACAAACGAAGAAATAAACGAGCGCGGATAACACAACAAAATCTGTACATCTATATAAACGAGCGCGGATAACGGAAATATATATATACAGTCGAGGAAAACGAACTTAAATCTAAACGGCGCGGAATATCTACAGGCGGTCGCGAGTTTTCTCGGCGTCGGTTTGCAACACGGCGGAACGCGGGTATACGCCAGCAAGCGTGGTTTTCGCGGCGCGATGCGTAATTTGACAATACAAATCGGAAAGGAAACGGAGTTGGTACTTGACGGCCGGGAACGCCCGACAGAGGCAGGGAGTGCCCTACCCCTTTTCTAATGTCAAGTACCAGGATGGGAATTTCGGGATGCGGAAAAGAAGGTACGGAAGGTGGGAGTGATTGCTAATAACGGCTGTCCGGCGGCCGGGAACGCCCGGCAGAGGCGGGGTACACCCCACCCCTCAGGTTCGTCGGACCAACACGTTAATTAGTGAGCGTGCTCTAGATGCGTTTCCTGGACGGCTCGTTCGGCGGCCGGGAGCGCCCGGCAGAGGCAGGGTACACCCTACCCCTCAGGTTCGTCAGACGAGCGAGTCGCTGGAGCGGTATCGTGAGCCTAGGATCTGGTGAGCGGATCGGATATGTCAGGAAAACGGTGGAGACAAAAATGCCGCGCGCGGCTCATTATCGCGGTATCTTATACCAGGCCCCGCCAGTCTCGCTCGTAATGGTTCGGTCGGTCGCGGTATTTTCCGCCGATCGGCTTCTCGTGGGAGGAGATTTCCGATCGGCGGTCCCCGACGACGGTCGGCCCTTTCCGGCGAGACTGGCGGTTATCGCGGCGGCTGCTGTACCTGCGAATTATGTTTGGTTTTAAATTAAAAATATGCTCGGGCGCACCGCGCCCTCATCGTCGCTAATGACCACTGGTCAGTGCGACGGCAACCGGTTAGATGTTCGTGCCGGGTACGATGCTTATTTTAGGGGGCATCGTTACATCACCCCCCTTCTATAAAGTGCCTGAATTTGAGGCACCTTACTCCTTTGCGGAGCTAGTACTCGGAATCTTTTTGACAGAGCGCACCGAGCCTTCGAGGTTGAATCGGATGATCCATTTTGCCCCCGCGTACCGCGTTTTGTATTTCCGTGACACGTGTATCGCGAAATAGGGTACATCGATGATGCACCCTGGTTCGACCTCAACCGGCACAGGGCCGTGCGGAATCGGTCCCATCGGTCGGGCGGGTGTTAGGGTGGGCCGATCTGCTCGCTCCGTCGCTATCAGCCTCCGTGGTGGTACCGGCGGCGGCGGGGTCGTCAGCCAGGAGAGTTTCTCCCTACGGTGATGATCCGTCGCCTGCACCAGGCATCCCACCACCGGATTGCGCTTCGGCGGCGGCGCACAGTAGCAATCGAAGATAGTTTGAACATCAAAAATCGCTGCCACGTCAATTCTAAACCGATTGTTACGAATTTTTTTTTAAAATTCGCAGAAAGGATCGTACTTTTTAAATCCACTGCCAAAAATTGAAGTTTCATAAATAGAAGTACGGTAGGAGGCGCAGCAGTGACGCAAAGAATGTTGAGAACTGGACATTGTTATTAAATTGGTTTATACTAGGAAGAAAGTACTTTTTTCCTAAACCAGCACTTATTTTTTTACAGGTTATCAATTTCGTCAATGTAGTGAAGAATGTCGAGTATGAAAACTTAGGCTTGGGGTCAGAATAAAAGACCTAATATTTTGATATAAATATTTGATGTAAACATTAACATTTAATATCTGCTGATAATAAACGTAGTGTAAAATCGTTTTTAACCATTTACTTTTCCATGAATTTTAAACGATTTCTAAACGCGCACTATCTTGATTACACAATTAATTAGTTAATATTGTACACTTACGTTCGCGTTCTTACGACCCCCGGTTCTTAACAATGTATATCGAAATATCGAGGGATCGGATTTACGCCGTGAAAAGATACTCTAATACTGATCTGTCGCACAGAGATTTACAATCGAGACTTTATAAGAATGACTCTATGAATTTACTCACGAAGGACCTCATAGTGCTATTAGAAATAGAACAATAATGAACGGGAGCGCTCGGTTTCGCTCGATTATATAGGGCCAGCTTGGTGGCCGCGGTGTGTGGAAATGCCGAATTTCCCCGAAAAGTGGGTAATAAATCATTTTCGCAATTATTAAGTATCTCATTAACCGATGAGCGCATCGCCTTCGTACTTGGTATAATTCTAATTCGTATTTATGGAGAACATTGTATCGAGTCGTTTCCCCGATGGTAAGCGTGGAGGCACTATGATAAGGCCGTATACCAAATTTTAGTTTTTCATTATAACTATTCGCCCTATCTGTTACTTTGGATTAGCGACTGTCGCGTGATGCGCAGTATTCTCGTATACTCGCTTCGTTTATATATCGTATAGAGATTTAGGGAAGAAAAGAACAATTTGAGCGCGGTGGATGACGCAACATGATTGAGCGCAACGTGTGTTAACTAATTCAGTCTTGCCTCCACGCTTATTGGAATATTTAGTTATGTCGGGAAATTTGTGCATTAATTAGCCGGCGCGTGCCACCCGGGAGGTGGTGCCCTCGCGTAAGCGCGGCGCTACAAAGAGTTAATGCAGGTACGCAGGCGAATCGTACGGCGCGATAATAATGGGTGCGAGAGAGATAGAAACTTCAGAGACGAAAATTAAAAAGAAAAATAGCGCCGGACGTAACACATACGTATAATCAAGTATGCTAATAAATGTAATAAATTTTTTTGGTATAATGTTATTACGAAATTGATTATCAGAACAATCCTTCTTCACGATATTAATTATTAATTAGAATAATAATTTGTAAACGAATACTTATAAAGATATACGTGATTGAAAACTAATTAACTTACACTCCAAAATCTTGAATCAAACATAGTGTTCTAGGCGAGAGATCAAACTATATAACAGTTTTTTACATTTTAAAAATAAATCACTAAAGATTAGTATTAATCTTATATATATATAAAATCAATCTTGCCGTACACATAATGAGGTATTCAAGTACATGTTCGAGTTAGTCTGAGTCAAATCAGACATAAAGTTGGGATAATGTATGCTGGCCTCGTCTATAAGTCATCGCAAGTACTTTGATATTTTTAACAATTTATGATTTTGTCTTCGTTTTCTTTAACTCGATCGAAATTAGATTCAAGTTACTGTTATTCAAATGCTTCTCATCTCTTTTCCGTTTCATCGAAATTGTCAGTTGCAATGCATTATCTTCAGTTTAATAGTGATAGGTGATTTCAACAATATGAATTGTAACTTTTCATTCCTCTCCTTTCAATAAATCTGAAATTAAATACAACACAAAGAATCAATTCTTTTATAATTATAAAGAATAGAGAGAGGACAAACTAAAATAGAGATTATAAAACTTATCTGATGAAGAGAAATTTAATAATCCATGAGTGAGGAGTGTGCTTGGTGATTTCAATTATAACAAAGAGATATCAGGCTACCAATCACGTCAGATAGTTGTTGCTTTAAACCGGGAAGATTCAAAATTCACTTCCTGCTGCATTGCATACACATTTTCAAATTCTTTTTGTAATCCTGCGTACAAAAAGATGTTGCAATAAAGTTGTTATTACAAAAGGAACGAAAAATAAATAATTATAGCAAAGGAAATATTTATTCTCACTTACATGTTCCTCTGTGCCAGCGGTATGACAAATTTCCTAACCTGAATAAACTAACCAAAACAAATTCTCTGCTGTAAACTTATACAGGGAGGGGCATTTAAAACAGGTCACCTGAATAACTCGCTTGTTTTTCATAATAGAAGAAAAAGTGTCAAACAAAAGTTGCTTGGTTTCGAGGGGCACATAATATGATGTCAATAATTGTTTTTTTGGTGGAGGCGTTAAAAAGATATGAAGGACACCTCCTCTTTTTTAAATGGAATTATATAATTTTTTTTGGATAACGTGATTCCTCTAATTATTTTGCATATAAAAGTATTAAGGTAGAGATACCAAAAAAGCAATAGTTTTCGAGATATTTTACACTTTATTTTGATACATATTGACTCAAAATGTTAAATATAACTCGTAAACTGTTGACTTTTTGATTATCTAATACCTTAATACTTTTGTGAACAGAATAATGCAATAAATCAAATGGTGCAAAGAAAACACATAGTTGCTTTAAAAAAAAAATGTATACAAAATGGATAATTTTTTAAATAAGTGCATAATAAGTAAGTGCATAATTACTTCACGAGTCGTAGTTGATTTTACTACGAACAACCAAGTGAATCGAGTGAATGAATTTACCACTACCAATATGTGCTTTGAACCTTTAGGAGATTCCGCTGTAGGACCAAAGTGATCCACATGAATAATTTCAAAAGCAGTATCGGATGTAGGGAAAATTTGCAGTTCTCCTTCGTTAGTATTATTAGAAACGTTAGACATAATACACGTGACGCAATTTTCTATATATCTTTTAATTCTACGACGCATAGATTTAAACCAATAGTTTGTCCTCATTCCATAAAATGTTTTCTTGGCGCCGCAGTGCGCAACATCATCGTGGTAAATTTTTAATAGACTATGTACCATAGCTTCAGGTACTACAAATTTAGGATGATTAGGATCCTTACGGTAAACGAGACCATCTATAAGTACAAATTTTTTATGTTCGGCTTCTTGAAGACATTGAGCTAAGTTATTAATGTTCGGATCGGCTAGTTGCCGATATTGAAGCTCTTTTTAGGTATAGTTTCCACAGCTGCAACTATTCTGCTTAAGGCATCGACATGTGTCATTTTTTGACTTCCACGATGTTCAATTTTAAAGGTGTAATTTTGAAGCCTAAGAATCCAACGAGCTATGCGCGGATTTTATTGGCTTTGTTTAACAGCGCAAACCAAGGCATTGCAATCTGTGACTACTTTAAACTCGACGCCTGCCAAATAGTAATGGAATCTTTCAGTAGCTCTGACAATAGCAAGCATTTCCAGCTCGAAAGAGTGGTACTTTTGTTCTGCTTCATTAGTTGATTGACTAAAATAGGCAACAGGGGCTAAGGCTCCTGAGTCTTGTCTTTGTAAAAGTATAGCGGCCACTGCATTGGCACTTGCATCGGTATGTAATTCAGTAGGAAGATCATACTGAAAAAGTCTTAAAACTGGATAAGAAACCAGTTCAGATTTCAATAACTCAAAAGCTTTCAGGCATTGGTCATCGAATTTAAATTTAACGCTTTTTTTCAAAAGGTTATGTAAAGGTTTAGCCTTGACTGCAAAATCTGCAACAAATCTTCTAAAATAACTAGCAAGGCCTAAGAATCGCTGCAACTGTGTAACCGTGGAAGGCAACGGGAAACTTTTAACAGCTTTTACATGTCGTTCGCTGAGAGTAATGCCGCTTTCTGAGACAATATATCCTAAATATTCAACGGAATGTTTTAAAAATTGGCATTTAGTAAATTTATTACAAATTCATGCTGCTTAAGCAGCAACATTGCTTGCTTAAGTGTCTGTAAATTTTCGTCAATAGTTTCAGAAGGAATAAGATGTCATCCAAATATACTAGGACTTTATCTGCTCGAATTAGCGGGTGTAAAATAAAATTTATTCTTTTTTTGAAACTCTCTCTCTCTCTCTCTCTCTCTCTCCCTCTCTCTCCCCCCCCCCTCCCTCCTCCCTCCCTCTCTCTCTCTCTCAGCTGGAGCTTCGCAATAACCGACGGGCATTCTTAAATATTCAAACTGCCCATCAGGCGTAGCAAAAGCAAAGTATTTCGTGCTTTCTGGATGGATTTTTATCAAATGAAAACCATCCTTAAGATCAAGTAAAGTAAAAATTTTTTTATTGCCAAGTCTCGACAAATGATCTTCGATGACAGGAAACGGATACTTTTGTTTAATTATTCTATCATTAAGGGGTCTCAAATCAATACATAATCGACCATCCTTTTTCCTTACTGAAACTACTCGAGCGCAATAAGGAGAGGTACTAGGTTTTATGATTTCACGGGATAAAAGATCATCAGTGATTTTTCTAATTTCTAAACGCTCGGCGTGTGCAAACCGACGTGGCGCGTACGCATAAATTGATTCATCTTTCAATGATACCTTAATATTGTAATCATCTTCCACTAACGCAACAGAAGTGTTTTGAACTTCTTCTATAATATCTTGAACTTTTTTTATCAATATCGATGCCAAAGTCAGTATTTATATTAAATGTTTGGTCTATGCTTTGGCCTACAGTTTCGAAAACTTCCATTGAAGCTACCTCATTTCGAAGTTGTAACTTATTGCAATTTCTTTGGTGAGGGTTATATAAGAGAGTAAGATTATTATTAAGAAGGAAATCTCTACCCAACACAACATGCGTAGACCAAGCATTATTGTCAACAATCAGTATATTTGCCTTAAATTCTATGTTAGGTGAAGTTAGTAGATTGATATTCAATTTTGTGAACCTACAACTTTAATATCCGTATTATTTAATGTCTTAAAGCTACTCTTGTTAGACTTACCTAATTCAAAATTTTGTCAGAACGGTAATTTATAAGCTGATAATAACATAAATGAGACAAGGCTTCCTGTATCCATAAGAGCATACAATTTACATGGACGTTGATTAATACAACTAATTTCGAGAACAGAATTATTAACTTCGAGCTTTCGCGTAGATTCATCATCGATGTGTTACGTCCCGGTTGGTTCGTATCGCTTACGCCGGTGACGAAACGCAGCACGGGGAAAATGGGAACGCGGGCGCGGAGCGGGGCGCGCGGGGCGAAGCCTCGGCTTCTCAGCTGATTTGACTGTTTGTGTTTGACTGGCCGGCTGCTGTCATCAGTGCCTTGGTGAGGCACAATATTATGTTTTTATACGTTCAAAGATAGTTTCTGTAGCAAGGTGCTAGCGACAATTTCCTTCTGATTTTTGACGAGAATTATATTTTAGATGCCCATCGTATCCTCCATAAAAATAAAAAAGAGAGATTTGAGGAAACGTCAAAGTTCTTTTGCCATTTATAGATGACATTTATGGTTCATCATTTAGTTTCACTCATCTACGTCTCTCTTTGGGGGAGGATAGGAGGGGGTATTTAGAATGAATAAAGAATGAGATAGGCAAAACCATGGACATAGAAATATAGGGACAGAGCATTAGCTCCGAAGATAGACGAGGCGGGTTATTCTGAAATGCGGGGGGAGTACATGCCTAAATTTTATTGGCTACAGCTATGCGCATGCTCAGTATCGTGTAACATCGACTTGCGGCCAATCGCAAATAAATGATCGAAACAAAATGATAAAAATTCGTCGTTAAAAAATTAATTGTAACCCATTACCAATAAGATTAACAAAATAAAACAATAATTAGAAATCTGAGAAGGAATTATATAGAAGTTCTAATGAGAAAAATAAAAATATGTACGCATATTCAATATTAAACAATTACTATTTATTTGGTACTTTTATTCACTATGAAAAAATTTAATAAATTTTAATAAATATTTCTTTGAATAGTTCGAGCGAAACATTTAATAAATGTAAAGACGTATTTATTAGATCTAAGAATCATTAGTTTGAATCAACTATCATTTTTTTCATTTATCTAAATATTTATTTACCATAAGTAAATATTCCATTAGGACACTTCAAAGAAATATTTATTAAAATTTAACACCACAAATTTTTTTCTTAGTGTAGATAAAAAAAATACAAATTAGGATTTTAGATTTATATAGATGGATTATATAATACTACGTAGAATAAAAATTATAGAATTGAATTTTTCCATAACATGTGATATTGCTTGAAAATGTGAAACCAAAATTTGTTGTACTCTTCTCGAGAGTAACATTTATATAAAAAAAAACGTATTAAAATAAATTAATAATAATAATAATCCAAGGCAATATACGTATTAAAATACTTAAAAGCTATGCAGAATAAAAGGAACAGAGAACAGAGTATAATAAAAAGAATACATAAATACATAAATTACAATGTAATTTTACGATTTTTGTTCACACTGCTTGTCCATTTCCAATTTTGAATGTCGGATCTATTTCTACAATTCGGTACACAACATTGCACCATTTTAATTTCAAGATATTATGTGAGAGCTAAGCCGAGAAAAAATGTTAGGACTTCACCGGTGCTGAGACTTGAATCCAGTTAGAGGTTAGAGTTGTATGCACATATATCACACTTGTTACTTGCGCATGCGTACAATAACAGCCAATCAGACTTAGGCATGTATTACCTCGTCGCACCGTCCCGCAGTGGCTTCCCCCCCGCAACGTTATGCTCTGTCCCTATATTTCTATGTCCATAGGCAAACAGAAATGATTGACTAAATTATACTTTAATATATATGATAGGAATAACGATATAGAAACAATATAGTAACAATAATAATATAAAAATAATACAGGAATAATATAATAATAATAATAATATAATATAGAAAAGTTTATATGAGTTAGATTATATTTTAATCGTTAACGTTAATATTTTTATGCGTTTCCCTTTTTTTTCTATTTGTAATTAAGATAGGCCGAGTCGGCTTCCGCGACGGGGCAATACATATAGGCGGTGGAGTACGGGGGCGCGATGTAGGTCGCGATCTCGGTGGCAATTTCTTTTTGGCCACGTGGCCCTTTAGTGAACAGGAAGGTTCCGGGGCTGCTACCTTAGTTATAGGTTTTGTACCGGCGGGGGTATGCGAAGACTGGAACGACCGCGGGGCGTCCTCGTTTTCCGGGGCCCAATAAATGGAGGGGTCGAAGGTCCCTCCATGCGTGTACTCGCGGATGACTTCGCGTATACGGACCTTGACGCCTCCCCTTTTGCTCCTTATGCGCCTCTTTCTGTGTTTTTTGGGCATCTATTGAATTTAAGATGTTGGTTGTGAGGTTCCTCGTTTAATACTTTCGGAATAAGCGTTCATAGTGTGAGTGTATTATAGGCATGTGTTGGTGTCACTAATACCGGGGAGATATCCTAAATATGATTATTCCTGTCTTGTGAGTAAATATTCTGTGTATCGGACTCGACGTTCTCGGAATAAGAGTCGGTATTCCAAATATAATTATTTCTGACGCGTGAGTAAATACTCCGAGTATAAGGCTATATGCTCCTAATATGAAAAGAGGTTATTCCAGGTGTGAGATAACTTTTAGGTGGAAGATTTTAATATTTCGCGTGTATTGACGTCTTTAAATATCGGACTTTAGATTTTGATAGTGCGCTCAATATTCGCGATATGAAAGAGAATAGTTTAGTTTTTAATCCTTTAGTGTTTGCGATGTGAGAGAAAAATATTCTAAGTAATAATATGTCTTGTAAGCAAGAAAATATCCTAGATGTACGAGTCGAGGTTTCGAGTCTAAGATTTTAATTATGTTCGATAGCTACTTGAGTTTAACTGTTCGCGACTTACATCTATTATGGAATAGGTAGTGATTATGTGTATACTATGATTCCTGAACGCCGAAAAGGCGCGGACAAGGATCGGCAAGTAATTGGAAGGATTTGTATTACAATGATTCCAGGACGCCAAAAGGCGCGGACTAGAATCGGCTGGAAGATGATACAATTCAAGGGAAGCCGCAGAAACGCCTTTCGGCGCGAGGTATAATTACCTTGTCTGAGACCGTTTTCAGAGAGGAATAGGTACGCTCCGCTAGAATCGCCGAGTTTATATATGGTTTGCTTGGTAGCGTCTCGCGGTAAGGGGATGTTATTCTTTTGGCTGTGTTATGTCCGTGTGAGGACGTTCTGGAAAATTCTTCAATTGTTAATTTGTCGATTTTAAGCTTAATAACGTCGAATTTCAATGCGCGAATGCAAGAGATCCATAGTTTATAGGATACAGCTCATATGGCCGCGTCGGCTTCGCGCGTGTTGCAGTACGACACGAGTAAAGTGTACACAGAGATGCGCTGTGTTTTTCATGCCGTGTTTTCGGTAGGCCGCTTCCTCGAGCGATTACTGAGAATTAAGTATTCGCGAGAGATGCTATGTTTGTTTAAGCCTTTATTTCAGATTCGCGATTGTCAGCGCTTGTTAGATGGGAATGTATGTGTCCCTATGCTTGCTGGCGTCCAGCAGGTGTACTCGATGCTGCACGGAAGTGCATTGCTGGGATGCATCGCGGTTTTTTCTGGATTCTGCCTAAGACTGTTAATTATTCCTAGATCTAAATAGCTCGACTTTATTAGTTGTCGTGATTGTCTTTTCATTGGCAATGGTGGATTTATACTCGGATGCATCCTAATTGCATTTTCCATCCTCAACAGTTGGCGCAGGCGCAGTTATTCTCGATTCGGTTGCGGCCGTTGAGACGCGTGTTACGAGTCATGACTTTAAGTCTCTGTGTATTCGTGTCACTCATCCTAGCTTGATTCGTGTACCCTGTGTAGTGACGGACGCGGTGCCGTTTTGTAGGCGCATCCCCCCCCCCCCCCCCTTAAGCTAAAGCGGCGGGTTTTACTGTCGCTGCCAGGAGCTTGTCGACTGCGATTGCCTATGTAATTTGTTGTGTATTAAAAATAAAATAAGGATGATAAAGAAACAAAAGAAAACCGAAAATGAAAATGAAATGCCTATCTCTCCAGGCAACGAAGTGTATTTCTCTTAATTGTATTTAATATTTCGCTCGGACGGACAATTCCTAGTGTTAGTTATTATGTAGGGTCTTTATATTTATTATAACTTTATTATATTGTGTATATTTTTTTCTTTTTCTTATATATATATATATATATATATGTTTGTCCAAAGCATACTTTGGGACACCCCTTTTTTATTCGTCTAACTGGTGTTGGAACACCTAATATACTGAATTAACCCGAAAATCCCGTATATAAACCAGTAAACATGAAAATAAAGGGAATTTTACAGTCATTGCATACTTTGGGACTTCTTGGGAACAAAGCATAGATTGGAGACTGTCCTCAAAATATACAATTCCTATAGGAAATGTCTCCAAAATATACAATAGACATAACTGAAGGAAATGTCTCCAAACTATACAATACTTATAGGAATATCTTGAAATTTTTTTATTTTACAGTATATTTGAGTGATATGTCCCCAAACTATGGAATGACTGTACGAATGTCCCCAAACTATGCAGTACCTGTATGAATGTCCCCAAACTATGCAGTACCTGTAATAATGTCTCCAAACTATGCAATAGCTGTATGAATGTCCCCAAACTACGCAATGGCTGTACGAATGTCCCCAAACTATGCAATAGCTGTATTAATGTTCCCAAACTATGCAATAGCTGTATGAATGTCACAAAACTATACAATAGGTGCTTTCAATCTGAGGACAAGTCAGGACAAGTCAACACAAGTTTCGTCCTATTTTTGTCACTGTGAATAAATGTCCCCAAACTATACAATACCAGAGCTCTGTATGAATGTCCCCAATCTATGCAATACCTGTATGAATGTCCCCAAACTATACAATAGCTGTATGAATGTTCCCAAACAATGCAATAGCTGTATAAATATCTCCAAAGTATGCAATAGCTGTATGAATGTCCCCAAACTATACAATAGGTGCTTTCCATCTGAGGACAAGTCAGGACAAGTCGATACAAGTTTCGTCCTATTTTTGTTACTCTGAATGTTGAGAAAGATAGAGCGACGCCTAGATAGATGTTGACTTGTGCCATCAAATGGAAACTACCCATCACCTATATGAATGTCCCCGAGCTATACAATACCTGGAGCTCTATTCTTGAAAAGAAACGTATCGCCTCTTACTTGCCTCTTACTTCTCTCTACATATTTTGAATATTAAGAGTCCTGAAATTTTTTCTTAATATTTTTAGGTTTACTGCTTTATAAATTAATTAAAGTGGTTGTATCGCAAAATGACTTTTCTTAAGATCTGTTTGAAACTTTTACTGTTAGAAGATAATGATGATATTCTTTATACATACACATAATTTTAAGGGGAGGGGGTAACCAGTCATTTTCAAAAGATAATTGCATTTCAAGTTAGTACTGTTCCTTGTGCTAGACATACGTTGATAAAGAAAATAAAATTGTTACATATTAAAACAATAAGTTCTGACATTATCTACTAAACATTATTACACAAGAATAAGAAGAGTTGAATATTTGTTTAAATTTCGTTAATTTTCTATTCATAAAGTTCCTAAATTATCTGCTGTACATTATTGCTATAAAAAAAAAAATATTTGGTAAAACTCTTGAATAGGGGAGCATCTTCCAATGACCTTGACTTTGACATATGTTGTCAAAGTCATGACTCTGAGTAACCTCCAGCAGGTTTTTATCCCGCTCTCGGCCTTCGTTAAAAAGTTCGAAAAATAACACTTTATTTCTGCTATACATGTATAATAATAGGTATTACATTTTTCCCTGTTAAGAAACGTTAAACTTTCCACGCGAAATAACTCTCATCACCCCTCTCCCTGCAAAGGGGCGCATGACTTCTATGATTGTACTGTTGCACGTGGGTTTCGATTAAACTTTCCACGCGAAACGAGAGTTATCTCACACCACTAAATGGGTTGGGTTTTAAGTTATTTTTAATAGTAGTGGAGAGAGCCCCTCCGCAGGGGCTTCACTACTATATATAACATATTGACTGCTTTACAAACAAAGCAGTGAATTAATTTGTAAAACAGTAAAATTGTTTGTGAAGCAGTGAATTCGTATGTAAAGCAGTGAATTCGTATGTAAAGCAGTGAATTCGTCTGTAAAGCAGTGAATTTGTTTGTAAAGCAGTGAATTTATTTGTAAAGCAGTGAATTTGTCTGTAAAGCAGTGAATTTGTTTGTAAAACAGTGAATTCGTCTGTAAAGCAGTGAATTTGTCTATGAAGCAATGAATTTGTTTGTAAAGCAATGAAATAGTATATACTATCAATAAATCATCAAGGTTGAGATCATCGGAGTTTATTGTTTAATGGAAAGATATACCACATAAATTAGACATTTAAGTCTAAATATTTCAGAAACTATAAGAGACCGCCTAGTTGTTAAGGCAAAGTTACTCAGAATCATGACTTTGACAACATATGTCAAGGTCAAGATTACCGTCGCGTTAATGTGAATAATTACAAAATTTTGAAGTATTATGTATATATTCAATTGTAATATCTTTATAATTTAAATGTAATAAAATAAACATGTATTTTGATATAATGCTTAATAAATAAGAGTATAAATTTGCAACGCTTCTATTCAAATTTAAATAACAATAATAATACGATTCATATCAATAATAATATAAATTTGACGGTAAACATTATTTATTCAATTTATTATGCTTTGCAAACTCTACGTCACATTTTCGTTACGTATTATACTTACACCCAAAAAAATTTTAAAGTTTTATTTTATATTTATAGAAAATTAATTAATTTTGTCATTTTGTGACTGTCTCATTTATTCTTATCCAATAATAATACAACATGTATATATTTTACTTTTACTGTATTCGAAAAAATTTTACTTACACTTGTTTACATTTGCATTTATTACAATAATTGCGTAATAAAAAATAATTATACTGTATTCGAAAAATTTTATTTATACTTGTTTACAGTTGCACTTGTTACAATAATTGTGTAATAAAAAATCATTATAAGTTATGATATATTTATGCAGTATGTGATTATGATAATCAAATTAAACGTATAAAATTTATGTCGGTCCATTTTAGAAAGAAATTAAGGTCATCGAATATATGTCTAGCTATAATAGATGGAATCCAAGAATTCGTAATCGATAGAAGCCTTATAATTTTA
>NW_017277103.1:20852-21491 GCF_001594065.2 Cyphomyrmex costatus | reverse complement strand
GTGTAGGCGTTGTGATTCTTGCTGCTTATAAAACATTCATATAATAATCATACTGATGCGCAGGGTGGAAAATAATAAGTTTTTAGCATTATTGTCAAGCGGAATTCGTAATTAGTTTTTATGTTCTTTGATTTTAATCACCGCATACTAAATAAATTCTATTTGCCTTTTAACTTTTATGATAACTATTATTTTTATGATAACTTATTTCAAATTATGCGACTGGATGAAGAGAAAGATCTCCGTAATTTCTCAGATGTAAACGATTCAAAGTAATTTACGATTGATTCTTCTTTGTGTAATCTAACCTTTTAGAAGGAAAGGAAAAGAAAAGACGCTACGTTAGCTATTGGTTATCAGTTATATCGAGGCTGTGAACAGTTACCGTGATGTTGACGATTGCTGAATTTTTACCGTGACTGACGAGGTGGCTGAAGTTCACCCGTCTGCTCGCCTCGCCTGTTTGCTTTCTGCTTATAGCAGTTGTAAAAGGAGATCTCTCCTCGTCCGAGCACAGGATTCGTGGGTAGTCAGTAGGATTTTGATTGCGGCAGCTCCGGATTGAATCGGCTTATTACACTGATTTTAAGAACGATGCACGCTTCACGAGACTTATTTATATTTGTTTTATATTCTTCT
>NW_017277103.1:1982-19533 GCF_001594065.2 Cyphomyrmex costatus | reverse complement strand
CACGCACTGGTTCAAGCGCTTCTCTAGGTTGCTCAGAGATTCGTTGATGACTGCCAATTCCATTTGCTGAGTAGGGTAGAGCTCCGGATTTTGTTTAGCTTGGGTCGTGGAACGTGTGGCTTGTGTGCGCGGTATGATGACTGGGCAGTCCGCCGTTTGAATAGAGGCGTTGCTCCTGTACATGGTGTTGGTAGATTGTGCGCGGCGTGTCACCGGCGGTGGTCTCTGCTTCTTCCCTCCGAGGTGCATCAGCAGGCTTGTTACGGAAGCGAATATGGCGCCCAGCAGGTGTACGCTCCACCCGTAGACCGAGTGCAGGGCGTACCCGTGAATGACAGTATCTGCAACAATCTTAATGCCTTTAATAATTAACCAAACGCCAATAAATCCGGCGGTTGCCGTGCCGAATTTCAGAAATCCACCCCAGAGTCGCTCAGCTGTAGTTCCCGCAATCCTGTTAAGTGCGTCTTCGTCCAGGAGGTTGTTAATAGAGAGTCCATCCAATGGCATGCGGTAGCCGGCGGCAGCCTTGGCTAAGTTCTTCATCATAGTGAGCTGTTCAACTGGGAACATGATGTGTTCACGTAATCGGGCGAGGTCGCTCTCAGAGTAGATTCCGCTGTTAGCTAGGTATTCGGTATCCGTGTAATGCCATTCCGGTTGGGAGAGTGTCAAATCCAAGATTTGAGGAGGTGTTACCGCTGCTGAAAGCGGCGTCAAGCTGATCCATCCACCTTGCATCGAGTACATCACCGGCATAAGGGGGTTACAGTCAACTATGGTGCCTGTCTTTGTTATTACTCTGGTCTTAGGGGTCAGGAAAACGGATTGGTTATTGAATGTGACTGGTAATTCTAGGTAACAGTTTTGTGTCGATCACCTGATCACTTCAATTGGGATACACTTCATAAGGTGGGCTACTTCCCCGGCGATCAGAGCCATGTATCCCGATCCCTTCATTAGATGATGGGCGAAAAGGTCTGGTCTGATGTGGACTAATGACAGGGCATTTCTAATCACCTGTTGTTCCAATGATTTCGTCGTCTCTCTTAGCTTGTAGCTGAGATCGAACGAGCTCACCGTTTGGCTGCCTCTTCCACACTACAGTTTCTTTGGCTGTTTGCTGAACTATATCTCTAGTCAGCTTGGAGTGTAAGTAAAGTAGGAAATTAAGTCTCCTTCTCGCTTCTGGCCCGACGTAAATTACGTCTTTTGCTTTTATGCAACGTTCAGACTCGTCGTAGTCATAGTGACAATGGTTTGTCAGCCACCGTAAGACACTTCTGATGGTAGATTGTGCGTCTTAAGTCTATTGGAACGTCACAAGTTAGGCACTTGCGTTCATCACTCTTTTCACTCTTTGGAAACACTACATGTAGTATCTCCTCTTGCGTCAGACCTGCTTCTGACAATGCGGCTTCTAGTACCATCCCCCCTTCTGTTAACAGTTGGTTGAATTTCCTAGTATCCGTTTTTGATGATAGTGTTAGCTTTGCGTAGGCTCGGACATCTGGTTTACTTGAGAAAAGCATTTTAACCAAGTTCTTCGTTGTTGCCTCGTCGAATCTGAAGATCTTGTTCAAACTCGTTCTCTTCGTCGCTGTGTGCGAGAATGCCGGATGTGATTTGTCAGCGTTGGATATCCAGAGACCTTGATTCGTTAAGTCTATACGACCCTTCGATTATCCGCAATAGTAATTGGAGCTTCTTCCTGTTCCAAAGGTTTTCTTAAGCGAGTCCAAAAATTTCTCGACTGTATAATGTATTTCATCCTCTACGGCTAAGTACGCGTGACCGGTGAGTTTATTTCTCATTAAATTTACTAGATGCGCTTCGTCGACGTACGGAATAGAGTCGCGCACGCGCTTGCAAGCTCTGGCAAATTGCCATACTGGAACATTGTGGCCATCATATTTCGGAACGAGTTCAAGAGCATCGCGAATGTGAGCTTTCGGATATACCGGAGTGCTAGGCTGTACTAGTGGGACAGTGCTACTTCGGCCCGGTGTGGCGAAGGGCGGCGGATCAGGGCCTCTCTTATCGGGCCGCTTCTTGTCCCAATTGGTTTGTCGCAGCCATGTGACCTCGCGACTAATCGCAGCGAGTCCTGCGGGACGCGTATCCTTTAATATTTGGCGCGCTTTTCCAAATTAGGCAGCCAAGCCTTCCGTCTGGAGCAACGATCGTCTATCGCTCTCTTCATAGATGGAGGTGGTTGTCAAGGTTCGGGCCATGCTGAGGTGGTCCCGTAACATGTCTCTCTTCGAGGCGTCTGCAATTAAGGTGCGGCAATCACCAAATTCCAACAAAATTAGTAAAGTTTATAAAATGATACGACCTGCGTGTACCGCACTCCTCGAGGACACAATCGGGATATCCTTCGGTGGCTTCTTGCTTTCTCGGCGGCGTCTTCTTTCTTCCTTCCGTGAGTGAGGCGGCAACATTACACAGATTCAAAATAACCACCGCTCACGCTCTAATGTTACTAATAATCGTTCTCTAAAAATCTGAAATTACTGAATATTTTATGTAAAAGAATATACAAAACGAAACAAAAGAAATATAAATTTGGCACGCTCGCTTGTGCCCTCGCCCTTCGAGCTTAGAGGACACAGGATCTCCGTGCCAGTGCACTTACGAGTGACGGACACAAAGTGTCACGTCACAACTCCCCCCTCCTTAAAACAGACCGAGGAGGTTACGACGAGCGTCATCCGCCACCGTAATACTCGCTTCGTGCTTCTTGCCCTCATCTCCGCACCCAGTGAGAAATAACACATCGAATCGATGTCGAATTGATATCGATTCGATATCGAAATTTACCATCGACCCTCACATCGATTTCGATATTCAGGTGGCCACAATTTCGATCAAATATCGAATTGACGTTGAATCGATATCAAATCGACATCTTTCCCTTTTTAAATAACTAATCGAATCGATGTCGAATCGATGTCGAATCGACGATTTCGACATCGATTCGATATCGAAGTGCTAGTTGTTTCAAAAGCTGTAAAAATAAAGCCAGTATATGCAGCACACGATGCTTGTTTTCCTGCTGGATTAGAATCTTACCGTATATTGGCTGCGATAATGGCACTCTATCAGTACAGCAGCCAAAATACGATGACAAGATTTTAATCCAGCTAGCAATCTAGCAGGAAAATAAGTATCGTGTACCGCTGCAGGCTTTAGAGTCAAATTTCAGCAATCAGTTATAACTTAACCGATGATTAAAGTTAGCAGAATGCACAAGTATGTAAGTGTTAGTTTCTATACCAATATACAGATTAAGTTGAATCTTAGTTCAATTTACTTTTATAATCTTGCTTTAATTTTGACTACTTGGAAGTTGAAAAGATAAAGAGTTAGTTAAACTGAGATTATAATTAAGTAACATTCATATAAAGAGACAAAAGTTATCATTTTGACACCTTGCTAACTTTAATCGTTAGTTAGTCTAAAGCCAGGAGCATATAGAAAAAACTTAAAAATACAAGATACAAAGTAATAAACTTTAATACAATTATTGCATAAACTTACAAAAAATACAAAGTAATCAACTTTAAATATAATATGTATAAACTCTTCAATATACAAAGTAATAAACATAGCGCATCTAATAAAAATTGTAAATGAATAAATTATACATTATGAAGAGTGATCACAAAGACCATTTCGAACTTGAAGACCATTTAAACTTCGGACAGTTAGCTTCAATATTCATGTTTAAAAAAAATTGGAGACACTTCTGTCTCCCTGCATATATGTTACTGAAACTGCTCTTAACAAAAATAAATATTTTCAAAATCGGTCACGTATTTCTGTAGCTATTCTAATGTAAATTAAGAAAAAATTTTTTATTTTGCTCCAGATTCATTTTTCAATCCTGTGTACTGCTTGCAGTGGAGCCCTTAAAAAAAAAACAATCTAAGAAGAGTTGAAGAGTTGCTCTTACGCCGCCATTTTGTAACTTTTTTTAATAAAAAAAAATTTTTTGTAAACTTCAAAAGATGCCTAATATAATATCCTTGAAAAGAATTATCCTCCTACTTTTCCTTCTACAAAACAAAAAAATCGCAAAATAACACTTTTTTTCGCCGTCTACAGTGGTGTAATCCCTTAATTCGTTCTACAACGATTGAATTAACTTGTTTCATTTTTTGCGACGCATACTCCCATCTATTTGTGTGCGCCATGGAGCATTGGCCAACCATAATTTTGCAACATTTTCAGCCACAGTCATTTCTGTCGTATCGAAGTATAATAGTAGTGCACCTAAACATTCCAAATGAATCAATTATACTATTAAAAGTGACAAAAATTTTATATTAAAAATCTTTAAGACCAGTTATCGCGTTAACATGTTTCTTTATAAAAATATAATATAAAAATTTTTTTTAGAACGTGATAGAATTATTAAATAAACAAAGATGATATAACGGACGAGCAAAAAATAAAATTATATTATAAAAGTATTATAAAAAAAAACAAAGAAAATATATTTAAATTAACAGACGTTTTGACATCGATCGGGTCATTGTCAATGTTGACAAAATTGTTCTAAGTATTAAATTCTAAACGAAAATTTTTACATGAATTATATCTTTAGTTAAAAATATAAATTTTAGTTGTATAAATGAATGTTTGCTAGAATGCTTGCTAGTGTAGTCAATATTCTCATTCATAAAGTCAAGGCAGAATTAAGTAAGATATTATATATGTTTTAGATGTCCAATAGTATAATAAAATCGTTAAGTAGTCGCAAAAAACAGACAGCATTACAACAATGCAACAATTGAACAAATGACATTTTATTAGAGCCAATTGCAAAAGGTTACATTTTCAAATTAAAAGAAATACCTGGAAATACTTTAAGTATTTTTGCTCACCTAGAATAAGTTCCCATGTCTTCAATACCTCAAATTTTTGTTTTCCCTTGGCTCCATGAAAGCTATATTTGTTTGCCACATCGTTACATATAACATTTCGTAATAATTTCCTCACTGAACTGTCCAGACTATTTTTGTCTACAAATCTTCCAAGATACATACTCTGTAAAAGAAAATAAAAAATGAATACATAATTTCTTTAAACTTTTAGGAAGAACATATACAATAAGAAACATACTGCGGCTGAAAAATTTGCATCTTTAGATAAAAATGTTTCCAATTCATGTAGCTCTTTTTCAGATTCAATTGGAAGGGAGGGAAATCCTGTAGGTCTTTTAAGGACTTTCTCATCCGGAAGTATATATCTTTGTAGTTTCTCCTGATTCATTAAAGAAAAATCTATTTTACTTTTCAATTCTTTTATTTCTTTTTTTATTTCAATGAGATGTGTTGTGTTGACGAGATGTACAAGAGACGTATCTACAAACCAAAATATACAATCAATATTATATGATCGATAAGATTAAACACATAATCTCTCTACCGATAAAATAAAATACACACACACAAATTTTTTTAAGTGAAAAAGTCATTTAACAAAGACATTCGTACGGAATGTAAAGGATATATATGGATTTGATTTCCTGTCGAGATAATTTAATTAATAAAAACAAATATATAAAGGCAAATGAGAGTCGACATTAATATAATTAAATTATTTACAGATTTTAAGATGCTTACTAGCATGAACATTACTGATTCTTCTAAGATGCTTATGAACATTAAAATTATTACCTGCTTCTTGACTCTTTGATGAATAACAACTGCTTTGAGACGTCTGAGATTTAAGCTGACAATCGTCATCATTAGATTTTACATTAAAAGTTAAACTTTTGCCTATAGCAGAATAGGACTGACTTGACGAAGGAATACACATCTGTAACTCACTTGGTGAGTTTAAATCTTTTTCGGATGAGTTAGACAAAAGAGCTGTGGTATCTGTAGAGGATGGACAGTATTTAGAAACAGATGGTTTCTCTAAAATTGTTGAGTCAGTGAAGTTTTCAATAAGACTTTTTTCAAAATTTTGATTTTTATCCAATACATCAATATTTTGATGTTCAAGTGTTTCTTCATCTTGATGCAAGGATACTTTATCCTTGTAAGATTTTTGAAGTTGTTTATTCGGCAATAGTTGACGAAGTTTTCCAGAAAGATCGGTATTTTTGTCTTCTTCTGTTCGCATTTTATTCTTTATATCAAAGATGCGTTTGATCACTTGATCTTTTCTATTCTTTCGAGAGCATTGATAAATATTGATCTTCTTTAAAGGTAATTGTTTCTCGAGCTGAGGAGTATGCTGTCGTCTTATTATGTTTTGTGGAGGTACATCCAATTCGTTTGATGCATTAAAAGGAACAAGAGGAGGTTCTGGTATCTTTGATTTTGAAAGACTCTTGTTGGTTGAATAGGTCCTAGACTTTTTAGTTATAGATTCTTGCGTTCGAGAGTCTGATCCACTTTCAGATTCAGAATCTAAATGTTGTACTTTTCTTTTTCTTCTACGTCTTCTACCTAATTCACAGTGGTCTGTTTCATAATTGGAATTCTCTACATATCCTTTGCATGAAGCAGCAGCCTTCTCATAAAATTCTGTAACAAATATCGAAGTTAAACAAACAAAGCAAATAATAATGTTAAATAGTTTCATAAATAACAAGCTTTGACAACGATGAGATACGAGAACACCATTATTGAACAATATTACATGGCATATTTTAATGGATATCAAAAATTTAAAGAATATATATTATATGTATTTTCTAGATTTGCTACAATTCTGTAATATTATTAGATATACTTTAACATTGAGAATAACCCGATCGGCGTCGAAACGTTTGTACATGTAATTTCTTTTACTTTTTATTTTTATGTTTGTATATTTAACATTCTTTATTTAAAAACTATAAAACACCAATCTTCAAAGGCGAATGAGAGTGCAGCGTTGTTATTGGGTCGCAATCAAACAGACAGTCGAATCCTTATAAAATCCTTTATTAGAATGTTGAAAGTAAATATTATACTTTTATTAGGATTTTATAAGGATCCGACTGTCTGTTTGATTGCGACAACAACAACGCTGCACTCTCATTCGCCTTTGAAGAGATTGGTGTTTTATAGTTTTTAAATTAAAAGAGTCCGTGAGAATTCACATTATATTTTGTTCTTTATTTATACATAACTGGCTGTTAGCCTTTCACTTATTTAGATTCATTCAAATTTCCACAAGAACATTTAAATCCTTTCATCGCCTTTTCTATAAAAAAGCAGCTTACCATAACATCTCTTAACCAAAACAGTTTCTTCTACCCAATTTGGATCAGGTCGTTTCTCTTTTCTCACTAAATTTCCCGTATCTACAGATTTAGGAGGCCATTTGATCTGCACTTCCACATTTTCATTTATTGCAGTTGTAAACCATCGGGTAGGAGCAACATCATAAAACACATCGTCATCAGAAGTTAGTTTCTTTCCTTCATGTGTCAAAAATTTTATTACTGCAAACTGTAAATAAGATACAAAATTGAAACAAAAGAAAAAATCTGAAAACTAAAAACGTTAAGTATGGAAATGTTAATTATCATTAGGAAAACAATCAACACTACAAATTTACAAAGATACTTTAAAGGCCATGGCACACAAAAAAACTTAAGGCAGTAAGACTTAGCAGTAAGGAAATCAATGTTGTGGAATGGCTACTGCTTCAGTTATGGCCTTAACAATTATTACTAAAGTATTTATTCTCATTAGCAATATTAATTAACAATTAGAAACCACAGACATTATACACATTTCACGGTGTGTAACAATTTTGTTACATAGTAGCTCAATTAACACACATACGCAAATATAAGAAAAGAAAAAAATAAAACAAATAAATTTCTTCGGTGAAAATTATTAATAATCAGATTAAAAGAATATTAGTATTAATAGCCTACATAAGCACTTACCCAAGATAGCATTACAAGGAAATGAAAAATTATTTGAGAATAGGCATGGTATAAAGCAATGGAAAACATAGAAAAAAGTCTCCATCAGGTATAAGCCAGCATTTAGCAACAACTTGAGAAAGAGGGAAAACACGCCTTTCTTCATTCAAATCTGATACTTGTATAATGCCTAATTCTGATGAGGGCAGAGGATAATCATACACATTTGTCATTTTTATAAAAGAATATCCAACGAAAAAAACTTCACCTGCATGCCTTTGTACAATGTTGTAAAGAACACTTATCTCACCACTGACAGTTTTAAAACATGAATCTTTCAGATTACATTTAAACGTTATATCATTTACCATGATTCTTTTGAACTGTAGACCATCTATTATTTCATTAGCTATAAATCTCCTCTGAGCCAAGTACACCTCATTCTCATGGTCTTCAAAGATAATATCAACATTTTTTTTCTCCAAATCACGATATGCAGCTTGTTCGAGTGGTTTATATCCAGATTGCAGGGATGTTTTAATTGAAAATAACTTATTCTCAAAAGGATAAGCGCTAAACGTGTCAAGTGGACCATATTCTTCACATTCTTTTGATAGATGACACATGCTATGAACATTATATACAACAAATTTTTTTCCAAATATAATTGCAGAATGCTTAATAAAGGTTCTTAACAGCTGGTTAGCATAATCACAAAATTGTACCACAAGCACAGGACTTCTTAAGATAAAAATGCCTGAATGCAAAAGTAAAAAAAGTTTATAAATATTTTTATCAAAGTGGTCACGAAAAACCAAAACACCATCATACAACAAGAGTCGCCTAAACTCTGTGCCCTTCATGTAAGAAAAGTCTTTAAAAGATCTTGGAGGTCTATTAAAATCTGATGGACACGAGTCTTTTATCATTTCCAGCTCATGGGAAATAGCTGCAATAGTATTATGGTGTAATTTCCAAGGTCCATTCCATTTCAGAAGGGCTAACATTAACCTCTTGAAAACTCCTAAATCAATAAGATGTAGTCCATCCAACCGGAACTGAGATATCAGATGGGCTTCAATTTTAAGCAATGGAGAATGGCCCTGATGATGATATGGTTGCTCCTGGTTTCGAAATGACTCATCAGTTCTCAGAATTTCATTAAGTTCTACATATGTCATGCGATTGTCAATCCATTCTCCTACAACCTCACACTTCTCACATGCACAGTACCCTCCATGTTCTATACAACACTTTACTTTTGCACGAGCTGGAGCATCCAAAATGTAATGTCTGATGGAAAATTGATAAGCAATATTATTGTGTGTATAACCATTTTGAAGTAAGTTATCAACTTCTCTCACAAACGGTTCGAGAAAATCCTGTACAGTAGGATCGATTTTTCCTTTAAAAAGTGCTATGATGAAAGGTTCATTTTTAGTTTTTACAAGTCTACCTAGAATAGGCCAAAATCTAACCGAAGTGCTTTTATGGAGAGGGAGTCCATCTATATTAACGTCAATAATAATTTCATGAAAACGTGCTAAATATTCCTGCAAATTCATACAATTCAAATTGAATGCAATTCCTTTGTACCATAATTGTCCACCATTAACTGGAACCAAGTTAATTCCAGGGGTATGTAAAAGAGTCTTGTAACTAAGAGGTAAATTTGGAAATGCAGGATGTAATTTAATAAGTAGATCGTCTAGTTTTCTCTTTGAGAGTTTTCCTGGTTCACGAGCCCACTCTTCTGTGGCATTTGCAACATATTGAGCTCTCTCGTTCTCATTAGCAAAAAGTTCTTCATAATCTAATAAACTTTCAATAAAACTATTAGTATCAGTATCTTCCTGAGCTTCCTCTGCTTGTGATAAAATAATACTGCTATTATCATAACTGGAAACACTTGAAATTTCAGCATTTAGACTATCTGCTACTTCACTTCCTGACAGATTCAATCCACTATCAATATGTTCAGCATTATTCTGATTTTCTTCATGAACGATATTATAATCTTCCTCTTCAGATGATTGATTACAAGATGTAATACTTTTCTCTACATTATCAATACTATCACTATCAGTGAAGTATTGCTGTTTCACAATAGAAATGATTTTGTCCAATCTTTGATGCTTTGCAAAAAACTTATGTACTTTTCGATCTAATGACTTCTTCAAAGGTCGTTCCATGATGTTTAAGAAAAAGATACAAGATGTAATAACAAGCCATTAAGTTGTACATCATGTATTTTGTTTCTTCTTCATGAATATCAATTGACTTCTGGGAATGTATATATTGATAAGATATCATTTTCTGTTATTTGTAATTTTATTAGATTCAACTTAATAAAAAAAATATATTAGAAGTAATAAATAAGTAAGAGAGTAGTAAATAAGTTTCTGCCGTTTTTTATCAAAAATTGGACATTTATTGTGAAACAACGATACCTATATGTAACTTCTAATGTAAGTGCAAGTGCCTCTTGCGTTTAGCACGAATCTTCATTCCATAATGCTTCCAATTTCGCGTCTTCGTATACTTTCGACCTTCCGCTACGTTCTTTATATTCAACGTTAAATTCACCGTTCTTTTAAACTTTTGAAATTACTCACGGCAACTTCTCTCACTTAGGCTGCGTTCGGAAACATCACCCGAGTGCCCCAGTGTATCGTCTTATCCTCATTTAACATGGGTGAACAACAAGGATAAGACGATACACGAGGGTACTTGGGTGATGTTTCCGAACGCAGCCTTAAGGCAGCCTCATCATATGATTTTACAAGCAATCGATGCGCCTCAGCTGCAGATTTCTTCAAATTATAAAAGTAAATCAATAGTTCTCGCAAATGACGCTTATTCTTCTCAAAACTCGACATTTTCACACGAAAAAAAGATATATGATGCTGATACAAAATCGCTAATATTTCAAGATTATGTTGTTGCCAAATGTTCAACCTTACGATATGATGTTTTACAGCAGGCAATTTTAACCATAACATACTGGTGGCGCCATCTTTTGTCAAACGCTAGAAATTTATTTATACTCCCAGAGGAAATAAGATATAAGGAGACTCCACTCCGTAAAATAAAAGTGGATCCATTTTAGGTTTCGAGTTCAGTTTCAGGTTTCAGTAAGAGAAATGATCATTTCCGTAAGCCGTAAAGTCGTAAGAAATTTAATCACAGTCGAATGTGAAGAAATTAATCGACTATGAAGGTAGAAAGACGAGTAGAGTGAGAAGCAAATACAAGCGGTTCATTCTAGATATCGGTGGATAAATTAACTACCCGAGTTAAATCATGATAATGAATGTCATTTTGAAAAAGATACTTACAGGTCGATCATCCTCCTCTGACATCGTGTACTGATTCAGGATACGCAAATCGTTGGGATATAGGCGGATAGTTGAAATTGAGAGAGCTATAAGTAAATAGACAACTCAAATATCTCTTATTTAAAATTAACTCGAACTAATTAAAAAATAAAAGACATGACATTAGTTAACTTTGTTATTTTTCGATTAGGAGCAATATATAATTATCTGTAACTTCTACTAATAAAAAGTCGAAAAATAATCTTATTCTATTGTATCAGCATTATTATTTTTCGACTTTTTAATATTACATTATTAACGATTTAATAATTTTTATTATTATTTTATTAGAAGAAACGTGCAATCAATCTATTACACTTTTCTTCTTTTAACAATTTTCTTCACTTTTCTACTTTCTGTAGATACTTAGAAATTATTTTAAAAATCTATCAATGTAAGTAAATAGAATAAAAAAACTTATGTTAAAAAAACCTGAAAATCATAGTTGCTTTCCATTTACACCAATTCTCAGTTATGATATCATAATTCAGTTGAATACATGTTACTTTTGCATTCTGACAAAAGTAACATTTTGAGTTTTTATCTACAATCTATACAAGATCAAGACCATGCTTCACTGAATATCTCATAACTACGAGTAAATTCAAATTCACTTTAAAGTATTATAAATTTATGTTGTTATGTGATAATAAATTTTTACCAAAATAAACAAATAATGATGTCATTAATTTAAGTATAAAAACTCCCAGCTTAATTTAGATTCAGTTTCACTTGTGTATCAATAGAAAGCAATTCATGATTAAATAAACAAATAAAACTGCATTCTGATTGAACCACAATTTCATATTAGAATAGAAATAAATAAATAAATGAATCTCATTTATAATACAATCTCTCGATCCTTTGTATATAAATTTGTTTGCTGATACGTAATGCTTCCAATGTAATGTTATCTTATTTTATTTTTGATTTGTTAGTTATTATCACGAAGTAAGATATAAGGAGACTCCACTCCGTAAAATAAAAGTGGACCCATTTTAGGTTTCGAGTTCAGTTTCCGATTCTGATAAGTGCGAGTAAGAGAAATGATCATTTCTCTTACTCGCACTCCTTATGCGCAGCACTACTAAATTCACGAGCGCTGCGAGTGTCGAGAATCGGAAACTGAACTTGAAACCTAAAACGGGTCCATATTTTGTAGACTGGCGAGACTGAGTGGAGTCTCCTTATATCTTCCTTCATGGTTATTATTTATATATTTGACATTGCGTTACATTTTCCATTGGCCTCATTTTCTCTCATTTCATTTCACGTTTGATTCTCGTATGTTAAATATCGTGTATAATAATCTACACATGATTCCATGTAAGTTGAACTAAACAACAAATGATGATATTAAAATATGGTATTAAAAATAAGCAACAAAAAAAAAAAAAAAATATTTATCAAATTATTCCATAAATTTAAAAAAGAGAAGCGTTTTAATTTTTACATAAGTCTTTTTCAATCTCACATTGATATAATATACATAATAATATAAATTGTAACATTAAAACGAAACAATATGGTTAATAAGTCAAATTATTGTCTATCAAGTCACGAGTAAAAAGTATAAAAATTGTTTCGCAAGCCGAATTAAGAAAATTATCTGCATCGTAATTCTAAAAAAAAATTTCCATTCTTGGGACAACTGTCGTACAGATCACTTTTCTCACTTTACATTGTTTCACTTGAAAGAAGAAAATTGCACATAGCATCTAATTGCCGTAACTTCAATATATATTTTCAGTTTTGATTTAAATTATTCAATTTATTTCTTAATAAGCATCAATGTTTTTTTTTAGAATTACGATGCAAATAATTTTCTTGATTCGGCTTGCGAAACAATTTTTATGCTTTTTACTTCTGACTTGATGGACAATAATTTGATTGATTAACCATATTGTTTCGTTTTAATGTTATAATTTATATTATTATGTATATTATATCAATGAGATTGAAAAGGACTTATGTAAAAGTCGAAACGTTTCTCTTTTTTAAATTTATGGAAATTTTTGTTAAAATCGCGTCAGCCTGAAAAGAGATGTTATTAGTATTACTTTAGTTAAATATTGCGAAGAATATTACTACGTCGACTCGCCATCAGAGGTCTATAAATATTCGCAAATTCTCACAAGTGCTGAGACATGCGTATATCTCTTTATATAGAATCTCGATTTAATAACTTATACCGGCGGCTAAGGTAGGCTCCCACTACATTACCTTACTGATGAGTCCAGTAGTGGAAGCCGGGACGAAACGCCAACTTGTGATATTCTTCGCAATCTTATTTTTCACGGAATTTGATTTATTATTAATTTAATTTACATTAAATTAATAATAAAATCGTTAAATTTTAATATATGTCTTTCAACATAGTATTAAGATCCATAAGATGCTATAAGCATCAAATTGTTAGATTGCTTGTCAATTTAACTTAGTGATATTACTGCGGTAGTGAATATGTATGCGTCAATGCTGAAAATCTATCAGCGTCGCGGGGGGGACTACATACGCAGTATATAAATTTAACACAATTATTATAAGCACTTTGATCTAGCTTCGACCGTTATAGGCTTCTTCTTCTAGTTTATTAAATTTATGGAATAATTTGATAAATATTGTCATCTTTTATTATGTTGCTTGTTTTTAATATCGTGTTTTAATATTATCATTTGTTGTTTTTTTTTTAAATATAACAAGCGTTACCTTTATATTTATATGTTGAACTATTTTTAGTTTATTTTTAATTTAAAAAATATATAACGTTCGATAACTTTTAACAACAAACAATTAAATTTTAAACAACCTAAATGAGTTATTAAGGTGTTATATCAAAACAATAATTTTATGCACAATTCAATTCTTCATGAATTATTAATTTAATATATGTGATGATCTTCAATACAAACGACTGTACAGAGTAGTACTTCATCAGTGTATAAAAGTAAATTCAATTCTACTTAGGCATTTCGTAGCATCTTATAATTCAAATTGGAGAATAACGTCAATCGATACCAAAGATTCACATTAACTCAACAAAATTAACATTTATATGCTATAATAATGTTCAACATTCAGCTAATTGGTAATGTAATGGCATCAAATAACAATCTCTAATTCAAATTCACTGTACAGTATTAATAAGTCACAAAATTAATTAAGAATTAAAAAAAAATTTTTTCCAAAAATATAAGTTCTTTATATTTGTCATTATATCTATATGTTTAGGCTATAAGACATTCGTTTTAATACTATTAAAATTATTAAACGAATTAAAACGAAACTCTTAGCTTAGACATATAGATATAATGACAAATATTATATAAAGAACTTATTTGTTGAAAAAAATTTTTTTTAATTCTTGATTAATTTTATGACTTATTAATAATGTACAGTGAATTTGAATTAGAGATTGTTATTTGATGCCATTACATTACCAATTAGCTGAATGTTGAACATTATTATTACATATAAACGTTAATTTTGTTGAGTTAATGTGAATCTTTGGTATCGATTGACGTTATTCTCCAATTTAAATTATAAAATGCTACGAAATATCTAAGAAAAATTGAATTTACTTTTATACACTGATGAAGACTCTGTACAGTCGTTTGTATTGAAGATCATCACATGTATTAAATTAATAATTCATGAAAAAATTGAATTATGCTAAAATATTGTACTTTCAAAATTAAATAATTAATCAATCTAAATATTAATAAAATTTTACATTTATTAAAAAAATATATATATTTCATACATAACTTTATACATAAATTACTATCACCTTAGTTCGTAGTATATATGAAATTAATATATATATATATATATTTTTTTAATAAATGTTACACAAATTGGTAACTTATTCAGTATAATTGACTCTCAGCTCGCCTATTTTATTAATATTGAGTGCAGCAATAAAAACAGACTATAATTGCAATATTATATTTACATGTATTCGCACCTGTACTGACTAGTAAGACCGATCAGTAACTACGACGTCGAGTCTCGAGTGTCTCCTTTTTCTTCTTATATATAATATAAATGGCCTGGGATCTTCGTTGACAAAGTAAACTTTTGACCAAGCTTACTCGACACAGTCGAAGCCGGCTGCCGGCAACGCTTTCCAAAAAAATTGACGTAACCGGTAACACTCGAGGCAAAGCGAAATTACTTCACTCAAACAATCTCTCAACCCAGTAAGCAAGGAACATTACATTAACATTTTGAAACATTGATTTTATATGAATTTTATCAACGTTATTACGTAATGTGATATAAATATTGTTTAAATATTGCTGAATAACATGATATTTTTCAATATTTAAAAAATATTTCCGTAATATTATTTGAAATGTTTTATAAATGTTGCTCTAATACGTTTATTTAGATAATGTCAACATATATGCAATGATATAAGAATATTTTGTCAACGTTCTTACACAATGTTACATAAATGTTTTTAAAATATTGCCGAATAATATGATATTTTCCAATATTTAAAAAATGTTTCCGTAATATTATTCGTAATGTGTTATAAATGTTGCTCTAATATATGTTTATTTAGATGAAGTCAACATATATGCAATGATATAAAAATATTATATGAACGTTCTTACATAACATTATATAAATGTTTTTAAAATATTGCCGAATAATATATATTTTCGAATATTTAAAACATATTTCCTTAATATTATTTTAAATATTTTATAAATGTTGCTCTGATACGTATATTACACAATACAATATTTCATATTTTTTATACGATTTCAGATAGACTGTATGATGATCACGATATGCACAAATGAATTTACTGAAAATTTAGAACAATTTTATGATTACTTATGACATTATAAAAGTGAAAACTGACATTTTAAATTGTAATTTGACTCTTATTCGCTATTTTTAACGTATTAATTATTATTATAAAAGTGAAAACATTTACATTAAGGGAATTATAAAATTTAGGTATTTCAGTGATTAAATTTTTGGTCATAGAGTTTTGCAATAACATATATGTATGAAAAGTTTATTTCAGATTTGTAACATTATTTTTACGATATTACTATAAGGAACATTTACATCATATATAATTATATGCAATATACGTTATAAAATGATGCACATTTGCAGTTATTATGTGATGCATAGTAAGCATAAATGATTTGTAAACTTATCTTTATTTTACGCCGCATAAAGTAAGATAAATATACTGCAAATTTTAGGTAAACAGATGTCGATTTTGATATACTGAATTTTGTTAAATGGTTTCGTAGGCCGGTATTCATAGTCACAGTTCTAATATTCAAGACCTTCTTAAGTTCAGTCTTGAAGAGTTAAGCCCATGACACATAGAAAAACGTAAGGTCGTAAACGTAAACAGTAAGCGAATTGACCAATCACAGTTGAGAATGTAAGCAGTCGCTGCTACGTTCTCAACTGTGATTGGTCAATTCGCTTACTGATTACGTTTACGGCCTTACGTTTTTCTATGTGCCATGGGCTTTACGAATCAATCAAAGGGCCGCTTTATCATCTTAAGACATTACTTAAGGCAATCTTGAAATAAGAATCGACTATGAATACCGGCCGTAATTCTTATATGATGTCATAGTAAGCATAAATGATTTGTAAACTTATCTTTATTTTACGCATAAAGTAAGATAAATATACTGTAAAGTTTAGGTAAACTGATGTCGATTTTGATGCATTGAAAATTGCGAAATTTGATCAATGAGAATAAAGGAATTTTAGTTTCTATTATTTTGATTGGCCAAATTTCAATCTTTAATCTCAATCTTCAATGTGTATTCTGATTCCAGTCTATGCGTACACTTTGCTTTGATTAGAGGAATTTAGCTCGATTATAAGATTAAGGTATAGCATGCTGTAGTTTAGTCATGACCGGGTAAAGATGACCGTTATCCCCCTCCCTTGTCAAGTTGGCTTCACCTTATTTTGTGGAGGTAGCGAACTAGATATTATATAGAAATCTGTGGATGAGCCTTATTCGGCTCAGGTACCTTTTATATCACTTTCAGAATATAGTTCTTACTTTTTTAATTATTTCTGTGTACACATATAATTAACTTATATTTATTTACATATAATTATATTCTCATATTACACTTTCTTATTATAATTACAATCCATTGGATATACAATATTCTTGAAAACACATAATATGATGAGATATCGACGGTATTCGAACCATTATATGATCAAGACGAATGACAGTCTAATACCAAAGTGTTCAAACAAGCGTGCGATTATAGCTCAGCGTTAG
>NW_017277103.1:0-1174 GCF_001594065.2 Cyphomyrmex costatus | reverse complement strand
TCTTAGTAGCGTACCTTCGGAGTATCTCGCGATTGAGTTATTCTGCTCGAATATCGCTTTAGCGTATACGACCTTAAATATTGCTGGATTCGCTCGTGATAACTTCTCGTATTACTGTCGAAAAATAGAACAATAAATGAACGCGAGCGCTCTGTTTCGCTCGATTATATAGGGCCAGCTTGGTGGCCGCGGCGTGTGGAAACGCCGAATCTTCCCCCAAAAATGGGTCATAAATCACTTTTGTGAATATTTAATATCTCGGCACTCGATGAGTGCATTGCTCTGATACTTGGTATTATTTCAGTTCGAATTTATGCAAAACGTTGTGTCGAGTCGGATTTCCGTTGGGGAGCGCGGAGGCGCCGTGATAATGCCGCATACCGAACTTTAGTTTTTCCAGATAGGTTTTCGCCCTATCTGTCAACGCGGATCAGCGAGTTTCGCGCGATGCGCAGTAAACTCGTATTCTTGTCTCGCCAGCCTATTAATTAATGATTTCGGCACGAAGGGCCGATTTAGGTATGATAGCGCTGCATGGCTTTGCGCAGGAGGCGCTGGTCGGCATCATCGTGCTCTAAATCGCATCGTGGCGTTAGTTAATCATGACTTATTAATAATTTATTAATTGGCGTGAGGCGCCCGGGAGGTGGTGCCCTCGCGTAAGTGCGGCGCTAATCGGAGTTAATCAGGTGCGCTGGCGAAACGTACGGCGCGATAATAATGAGCGTGAGCGAGATGGAAGATTCAGGGGCGAAAATTGAGCCGAAAAATAGAGCGCCGGACGTAACACCCCCATCCTTAAAGCTGGAGCGTCGGGTGAGGCCGACGCGACGAAGGTCTTGCTGTATTCGGAAATGGCCACCTGGTTGGTTGCAGACAGATGTCGAGTCGCTCCTCCAACAAATTGAGTGCCTGGTTTACTGAGGTCAACTCCCTACGGATGTCCCGGTCAGATGTAGCTTCTGTTGCCCTGACAGTGGTCGTATTTAGTTCCCGCACCCGGTCGGACGCGTTGGAAGAAACCTTTTGTATCCGTGGAGGGCTTTCCGCGGAGTTTCCTGCGGCTTTTAGTGGCGCTTCTCTTAGCGACGCGGTAGTTATATACGCATCTTCCGTGACGGCGTTAGGGCACGCCAGCGTTGCTCTACGATTAGGCTGCGTTCGGTGTGCAGCT
>NW_017277102.1:0-1028 GCF_001594065.2 Cyphomyrmex costatus | reverse complement strand
AAACTTGCCTCTCATGCCTACTAATGACAAGCGAAAAGAGCGCTGCGACGAGAAAGCCCAAAACTTGACGGCTCTATAGTTCGACAACCAGTTGGCCTATAGATATATTATTCGGCATAGAGTCTTTATTCATCAAACTGTTCAAGTTCAAGCAATATGAACGAAATCCATGATCCAATTTCGAAATCCAACTTCGCAAAATGAGTGGCCCACTTGACGTGGAATTATATATATGTCATAAATCACTGAGACTAGAAATACGAAATCGTCAGTTAATCTAATTATCACAGCTTTAATTGTTAATTTGGAATTGTGTTTTTGTCGATCATTAGAAATAAGCTTACTTAATAACGTTTTACTCTTTATGTCTGTGATTCTATATATTTTTTATTACTTCGCAGACATATATCTAAATTTCTTAATACACCTTCACTTCACTAATGCACTTACCACTTTTAGTTTTATATTCATTACTGCGTTCCAATATCATTATCTCTAACACCAAGTAATACTTTTATATATTTTTATATTCGCTGATGATGGTCCAAACAATCGGACCGAAACATTCGAAACTTGTATCTAAGATACATATTTTTATATTTAAATTGCGCACTGTTGTAGCCGTTACGAGTATTCTTATCCAGTAACTTTTGTATTCAAATATCAAGTAATAATAGGGACTTGAAAATAATATTTTAAAATTTTTACCTTATAACGATAGAAACTGTTAAATATCGATGAAATAGTTATCAAATAATGTAAATTGAGCAATACAATGTATAATTTTGAATCATAATGCCATTGATAGATGGATCCTATAATACAAAAGTATACATAAGGGCTCTATAAGGCCAAAGCATACAGGCAAGAGAAATACATTCTGGAATTTCCAAGTGGATATTCAAATAATCCTAAACAGTTGAACCAGCTGATAATGAATAATGGTGCCATCGATGACTGTAGCAATTTTGTCATAGTTCCTGGGTCGTCTGCTAATAATTTGAATTAATTATTGCTGCGCAAAAAAC
>NW_017277101.1:0-453 GCF_001594065.2 Cyphomyrmex costatus | reverse complement strand
TCATCTTGGAATTTACCTTGAAAATGAGATTTTAAAGGAAGTTGAGTCGTTTGTAAAAGCTTACCTAATCGAGCTTTTTCGTAGTTTTGCAGTGTCAGTAATCGAGTGATTAAAAACTCCAGAAATTGTTTCCACGTAGGAAGTTCCCGTGAAGAGCCAATATGCTGTTCCCAAGCCTTTACAGATTCTGAATCTAGCCGTTGAATGACAGTAAAAATTAGAAAGTCGTCCCAAGTATCCACTGGTCTCCTAAGAGTTTCCAGTGATCTATATATTTGTGTGACAGTAGTATAAAGTTTTTCTAGATCCGCAGCAGATTCTTTCATGATGCGTTTCAGATTGAATAGGGAACCTAAAGCTGCGTTAACTAGAAGATACACACACACACATACACGCACGCACGCACGCACGCACGCACGCACACACACACACACACACACACACACACACACA
>NW_017277100.1:0-301 GCF_001594065.2 Cyphomyrmex costatus | reverse complement strand
CGCTTATCTCTTGCCGGTCCGAGCGCGCTTATCTCCCGTGCGAGACTGACAGATTACGTCACCGCGCTCTCATTCAGACGCTTTATAATACATACGGTGATTTAATCGAATGAATTCTTTATTTTTATTGAATATATACATATATATATATATATATAATAATCTCATTTATATTTAATTGATTGTTCATTTAATAAATTTGAGTATCTTAAACGGTAAATCACTATATTATCACTTTGAGTAATGTCATACGTAAATAGTTCTTATTAATTTAATCATCAAATAATTAATGAAACTTTAA
>NW_017277099.1:0-263 GCF_001594065.2 Cyphomyrmex costatus | reverse complement strand
CATTGTCATCAAAATCACTTCATAATCACGTTATTATCACGTGAGCTTGCTAGCTGGGATAGTAAGTTTATAAAGAATTTATGCGCTCGTAACCCTGTTTCTCTCCATTAGTTTTAAATTTATTGAGCCTTATTACAATTTACGTTATAATAGAAATGTTAAACCATTATTACGTATATATGCAACAAAAGAATATATACTTTATGTATGTTTACTTTGAACTGGCACCTTCAATAATATATGAGTCATTTTTCATGGTAATA
>NW_017277098.1:0-682 GCF_001594065.2 Cyphomyrmex costatus | reverse complement strand
TTCCAAATGCAGACATAACAGCATTTTTTTCCGCCTCTTTCCAACGAATTCGCCTTGTAGGACCATATGGTGATGCTAAAAATTTTATATTTATGTTAGTGTAAATAAGATTGAAAAGACATAAAATAATGATAAACAGCGAAAAATGATGATTTTTGTATAATATTATAACTAAACTTGTTGCACAATGTATTTAACAATGCTGTTTCAAATACGTCATACGATGATTAATGTGTCACTTCAAAGTATAAATTAAATATAAATTTTATAATTTAATTTAATTACTTACTAGAACGGCGTTTTATTTTTATAGATTTATCCTTTACTGACCGTTTATTTGGATTTAACGATCTCTTTGATCCCGTTTTGTTGGTAACTGCTATATGATAAAAAGTGTATATTAAACTTCAAAATTAATATGTAATATGTAAACTATTATTATGTAGCTTTATTTTTATTTTCTATATATGACAATATTTATATTTCCTATCCTTATTATTTAAAACTATAACATACATAAATAAAACTTTATAATTTTTTCAACCATTTTGTAATAATTTTTTATAATTTATGTTTGCATACAGCAGCGTTTTTCTTTTAGAACACTTTTATAGTCCTATAATGAATCTTGACTTTTATTAGATGATGAAACTGATGTGTTAATCTGATATTCATCTGAAAA
>NW_017277097.1:0-450 GCF_001594065.2 Cyphomyrmex costatus | reverse complement strand
AATCAGTACCAATTCTGAATTATTCTATTATGAAGAAATGAAAGCTAAACTACTGAATCTGCGCAAGACCGCACTCAGTTGTTATTAATATATATTGTTATATTTCTACGATATAGGAAGGTATGTATGGAAATAAAATTAATTGATTTAATAAAGAAAGTTTAATTATTTTTATACATATGAATTTTTGCAAGTGTCATTTACGCGACACTTACAGAAAGAAACGCATGGTAATTTTGCCGCGCGACAGCAACATGCCTTCGTAGAACACACCAGACAATTGCAACTAGGTAATAATTGATCGATAGAGGGATAGAGAATAGAAACTTTTTTTACGACTAAATGTTGATCCTTTATACAGTAACCAAATAATTGCGGATCTAAAACTTGTCGGTTTGGATTTAATAAATTTATCTGTTGATAGGTGACGTAAAATGCTCTCAATATGTG
>NW_017277096.1:0-506 GCF_001594065.2 Cyphomyrmex costatus | reverse complement strand
TGCCGGGTTCTTCGCGGGTTGATCCTTCGGAACTTGCTTTTCCGCGGCCGGTGTTTTGGCGACATCTGGCGGTTCTGGGGCCCAGTAAAGATCGAAAGTTCCGCCCTTGGTATATTCGCGGATGACCTCCCGGATCCGTACCTTTACGCCACCCCTCTTGCTCCTTATTCGCCTCTTCCTGAGTTTTTTTGGCATCTATTGATTTTAATGAAGGTTCTGAAGGCACGGCTGCACGAAACTGATTTCAGCATTTTTGAATTTACTCTAATCTAATTGTAGGTAGTTATCGTTCCGGAATTGTAGACTCGTTAAACTGGATGTTGGAAAAATATTATAACCAGAATGTGAAATAGAAACCTTCAGAGGTTAATGCAGAATATTCTAAGCACGGGTATCAATATTCCGAGAGTGCGGGTAAATATTCCGGCGATTTGATGTGATTCTCGGTACGCGAATAATATTTTGTTCTCCGGCGAAAGAGAACTGTCTTGAGGTTGTAATTTCTA
>NW_017277095.1:0-4693 GCF_001594065.2 Cyphomyrmex costatus | reverse complement strand
GAGTTCCTCTAGCATTCTCTTCGCTTGGTTTCCTATGATACTTTTACTTCCCTTGCGAGATGCGATCTTCTTTAGACTTTCCGTGAGTCTTTCTGGTAACTTCATGTATATCTCTTCTTCGACAATGCCGTGTAGATAGGCCGTCGTGATGTCCATCTGTTGTATTTTCAAATCGTGTTGAACTGCTAAGGCTAATAGCATGCGTAGGGATCCTAATCGCGCTACGGGCGCGAAGGTGTCATTGTAGTCAGCTCCAGGACGTTGAGCGAACCCTTTTGCGACGATTCGAGCCTTTCTCTTTTCTATACGTCCGTCTGCGTCGTATTTGTTTCTCAAGATCACACGGCATCCTATGACATGATGGTGGTTAGGTCGATCGACAATTTCCCATGTCTCATTTTTCAATAGGCATTCGACTTCTTTGACGATCGCGGATTCCCATTCTTCCTTGTCCGGTCCGTTCAGCGCTTGATGGTAAGGGATTTCCGACGAGGAACTGGCTAGATTCGCTTCTTCCTCATATGCATAGTTCGACGTCTCGCTGTCCGGAGTATGTTCGACTTCCTCATTGGTGGTTTCGGCGTGGCTACCTTCTTCTTGTAGGAGCGAGTATATTTTGCGTGGGCGACCTGGTTTTCCCGTTAATAGTTTCCTAGGTCTTCCGGGGCCCCTCCTGGGGGTATCGACAATATTATGTTCCCCCTCCTCCTCTGGTGGAGTTACATATTCTTCTGTCCCGTCTTCTAGTTCATTCTCACCTTCGGGATCTATGCGAAACTCACATATGGTTGGTGTTTCTTTCAAGTTTCCGATCGGTTCTTTGTTGGGATCCTGTCGTCCTTCGATTTCAACCGCATTGGAGAACTTCACATCACGTGAGATGATCGCTCTCTGTTTACTTGGGACCCACACTCGATATCCTTTTGATGAGTCGTCGTATCCGAGAAAAATGCATTTCATTCCTCGCGGGTCGAGTTTTCCTTTATTAGGTGTTTTATCCAATACGTATGCTGCTTCTCCAAAAGTTCGCATATGTTCCACACTCGGGCGTTCTCGATGCCATAACTCGAAGGGTGTCTTCTCATTTAATGTTTTCGTGATGCATCGATTTCTGATGTAATTCGCCGTATTCTGGGCTTCCGCCCAGAACGAGATGGGAAGTTTCGATTGCGTCATCAAGCATCGCGCCATTTCCATGAGCGTGCGGTTCTTCCTTTCCGCCACTCCGTTTGACTGAGGTGTGTAGGGTGTGGTTAGCCTTCTAGTGATTCCTTCCTTTTTCAGAAATCTATCAAATTCGTCGTTGCAGAATTCTCGACCGTTGTCGGATTGTAGGTGCTTGATCTTTTGTCCGATCTGTTTCTCGACAAGATTCTTGAACTCTTTGAAATTTTGTAGGACTTCGCTTTTCTTCCGTATAAAACGCACTTCCGTCCATCGTGAGAAGTCGTCAGTAAATGTTAGGACGTACCTTGCTTTTCCTCTGGACTCGTTCCGCATCGGCCCGCATAAGTCTGTGTGAATAATTTCCAACAGCTGGCTCTTTTTCTGCGAGGTTTTTCCGAATGGCAGTGCTGTTAATTTAGCTTCCGAGCAGATTTCGCAGGTTGCGGGTTTTTCGCCCTTTTCTAAACGAAGTCCATTCACAGTCTCTTTCTTGCTCATTTTCAATAAATCACTGTAATTCAAATGACCGAATCTTTCATGCCACATTGTCATTTGAGATTTGTGTGTTTTTTCTGAGGCAGTGCAGACCGATTCCTTGTTTGATTTACGAAGGAAGTAAAGATTCTCCTTCCGATCCGCGATGAGGATCGTAACTCCATCGGCATTCTTTATTTCAGCTTTTTCTTTTGTAAATATAACGCTGTGTCCGGTGTCGGTGATCTTGGCAACCGAGATTAGGTTACTTCGGAGGTCGGGGACGTGCAATGTATTTTCCAAACGTACGGTCCTTGTCGTATTTCCGTTTGTCGCATTGACTTTCACCATGCCCTTGGCCTTTATTTGAGTTGAGCTGTGGTTAGCCAAGTTAAGATTTATGCTCTCAGGATTCAAGGTCTCTTCAAATTTGTTTCTGTCGTGACACAAATGTGAGGTGCATCCGCTGTTGATACACCAGGCGTCATCTCTTAGGTTATTTCCTACGGAATACGAAACAGTATTAGTAGTGCAAGTAAAGAAGGTGGCGTCCTCACCAATGGCGGCCTTTTCTTTGTGTTCCTTTGTCTTCGCATTTTCGTGTATGTCGCGACATTCTGCGGCCTTGTGACCGATTCGGCGACATCTGTGACATCGGTATTTAAAAGTTTCACTTGAGCGGGGCTGTTCTGCCTTATCGACTGCTTTATTGGCGTTCCCTTTCTTGATTGGCTTCCCTTTTCGAGCAAACATGGCGCGGTCGCCGCTTTGACTACGTTGTCTCCTAGCTATATTTTCATCGAGAATTTTGATTTTCAGATGTTCAGGTTCGGGTAATGTATCTCTCGTCTCGATGGCACACCTAAAATTCTCGAAGCTATCTGGTAGACTATGTAACAATATTATGGATTGCAATTCAGTACTGACCTGTACGGATAACTCGGATAATTTATCGACCATCTCAAAAAATTCGTCGACATGTCGTTGTACGTCTCCATTATCGTCGAGTCGATGAGTTATTAGCCGTCTCCATAATGATACCTTTTTCGCGGGACCTTTTGACTCGAATATTGATTCTAGTTTCAACCAAATCTCGTGGGCTGTCGAACAATTCATAACCTGTTTAAGCTCTGCGTCGCCAATTGTGAGGTATAGATCGGCCTTTGCCTTTTCGTCTTCCTCTTTTCAGGCCAGTAAAGATGCGGCTTCTTGTGGTGCCGGTTTCTGTCCGCCCATGTTTTGTTCTTCGTCATCAATGCTTGTACTCTTAGCTTCCAGGTATCATAGTTTTCCCTGGATAGTAACGGTATGCGCATAATGCCCGCTGTTTGTCCGTCCATATTGTCGCGTGCATGCGTTTCAATTTCGCGTGGATTCCGCGTCGATGCCTGCTTTGTTCAGAGCACGTATTTAACACTCACGACCGATAATTAGCTTGTTAGAAAGTGCCTGGGCCCATAACCTGTTGAGGCGCAGGTATAAACCAAGACGAACTTATAATATTCACAGCTTTATTCGTATAAATCGTATATGCACAGCAGGACATAAAGTCGTGGCGCGAGACAAGCAAGAAGTGAAGATGGTAAAAGGTAGTGGGGGGACATCTAGGTGGGAGACTCGATCTCGAGTACAACGTGAATAGAGGGCAGCGCTGCAAACGAATCTAAGGGCATATTTCCAACACTCCCCCTTGAGAGTAGCGTTGCTCCGTTCTTCTCTTCACTTCGCCGACTCCAACTTGTTCCAGACACCTGTAGTATTTGTCCCCGGGTAGTCCTTTTGTAAGGAAGTCTGCGGGCATCCGCTCGGTGGGCACTACTACTCTATCTCCAACAGGCCGCTCTGCAACGCATCTCTTATAAAATGATGCCTCGCATCTATATGCTTGGTCCTCGCGTGGAAAGTATGGTTCAGTGCTAAAAACTGAGCTCCACGGTTGTCGTTTGCTATGTGGACTCTAGTGGAATTGGAGAGTCCAATTTCTGATATAAATCCATGTAAATATAAGGCCTCCTTCGTAGCCTCGGTCAACGCCATGTATTCCGCCTCGGTGGAAGAGAGAGCGACTGTGCGTTGTTTCCTGGATTCCCAGCTTATAGCACCACCGTTTATGGTAAAAACGAACCCAGTGTAGGATCGGCGATCCACTGGACATCCAGCCCAATCTGCGTCCGCGAATCCTCCCAAGTCAATTTTGCTCTTGGTATATGTAATTCCGAAGTTCATGGTGCCTTTTAAGTATCTCAAGACCCTTTTGGCTGCCTTCCAGTGATCCTCGCCGTGAGCAGTATTGAACTGACTGAGACAGCTAACAATGTGCGATATATCTGGTCTCGTCGCAACTGCTAAGTAGTTTAAGGTGCCTATGAGCTCTTGATACGGTCTTGCTTCTTGAGTCTGATCCGAATTGTTAATGGCTTTGTCTAACTTCATGCCTGTTTCGATGGGGGTGCGAACCGGTTTGCAATTTTCCATTCCAAAACGTGATAGAATTTCCCGGATGTAGCTTGATTGAGAGATTGCAATATAGTCTCTCCCCCTGGTACGTGATAGAATTTCCCGGATGTAGCTTGATTGAGAGATTGCAATATAGTCTCTCCCCCTGGTTATTTCAATTCCTAGGCAGTAACGCGCGGTTCCGAGATCCTTCACGTCTAATTCCTGTGATAAACCTTTCCTCACAAAATTTAGATCATTGTCATTGCGGTAAAATACCAAAATGTCGTCTACATAGACTAGGAGTAAGAGGGGTTCCCCCTTTCGTCTGAGTTGATAAACGCACGGGTCAGCGTTCGTTGCAGTTAAGCCCATTTCTTGAAGCCTTTGGTTCAGCTTCTTGTACCACTGACGACCGGCTTGCTTTAGGCCATATGTAGCCTTTCGTAGGCGGCAAACTTTGTCATTATTCTGTAAGCACCGCGTTCGACACTGTGTTGATGTGTGTCGCCTAAAAGCCTTGATCGAAAGCAGCCATAGTCTCTCCCCCTGATTATTTCAATTCCTAGGCAGTAACGCGCGGTTCCGAGATCCTTCACGTCTAATTCCTGTGATA
>NW_017277094.1:0-564 GCF_001594065.2 Cyphomyrmex costatus | reverse complement strand
GTAATATATATAATATATAAATATATCCATATGTAATATATAATACATTTGTAAATATATTTGTAAAGGATATTTAATATACTTTAATGTATAACATATAATTTATATAATGTGTAATTTTTATAATGTATAATTTATAACTTTATAATACATTGTTTTTATGAATCCATGAATTGTGTGATTTGTCAAGTCCCAACCATTTCACATAAACCTCGTTTCCCCTTTTGCGCAACACTTTTTCAACAAGGTATACATCGGGATTAGCGACGCGAGGCAGTTCGTTTTCGTAGAATCCTCCAGCTATGAGCTCTCCGCAGGAATCCTCCAGTAGATACGTCACTGTATTAGTTTGCTGCACTTTGATAATTTTAAAGATCTCCGTCGTCCAGTTCGGTGTGAAACCTTTTTCAAATATTGTCTTGAATTTGCTCACGCGTACCGTATCGCCTACTTTGAATTTTGCGGGACCCGCGATCTTTATCGCACTCTACACCGTACCTAGGGCTGCGTTCATAAAGTTTTCTCCGAATAGAGTTAGAGTAGAGTTGAGTTAGGTACAAGACG
>NW_017277093.1:378089-380524 GCF_001594065.2 Cyphomyrmex costatus | reverse complement strand
TCTTCTCCGCCTGTAGGTGTGACTGCCGAGGTTGGGCTGTTCGCTGGTCCCTTGCGTGGGGGTGGGTCGTCCTCTCGGTCCCTCGAGCCGCTCGAGCCGCTCAAGGAATTGACGGTATTAGGGGTGGCTCCTGGGAGACCGGGGGTTGGCCTTCCTTCGTGTTTGGGAGACTGCGAATAGCTTGCTGGTCCCTCTAGCGGTTGATGGCCTGGCCTGCCCTTGGGGTCGCACTCGTGTGGCTCTTTGGGGCTGGGGTTCGGGCCTTCCCTCCGTGCGTTGGTGTGATCGCGTATGCCAGGATGGATTGCAGGCAGATGCCGGGACTTGATGCGAATACAAAGCCTCTCAAGTTCAAGTCACGCACCTACCTTCACGTGGTGCCCCTGTGCCCTTTCTCGTGGAGAGAGGTGGCTGAATGGTGCAGTGGCGTTTCCCATACCTTTTCCTTCCCGCCGGGGTGTCCTGCTTCGGCATGGGCTCCCCGGCAAACATCCTCCCCTGACCGCAGCATATTCCTTCCGCTCACTCCCCTGCCTCTTTTGGCGGGGGCGTGGGTGGGTGCTGCGGGTCCGTGCCCTACCGGGCCCTCCGTCGCCTGCCCGACCGTGTCGGGTACGGCAGCGGCGGAACCGGGTGCACTTAGGTTAGTTTCGACTGGGCCCGACCGGTGGGCCCCAGAGTAGGTAGGATATTTCATAGAGTAGGTCGCCCTAAGGTCAAGGTGTAGGCTCCGTGCCGATGGCCTGAATGGCTGCGGGGGCGAGATTAGTTAGGCGTAGGAGCAGTCGTGAGCGGTCCGCTCCGGGGTACCTGCCGATCCCCCAGTGTATTTAGGCTTGGAGCCGTATAGGTGGCTCTACGGTTCTCGACCTCCCTTCCACCATTGAACTATTTTCATATGGGTAAATTTTTTGAATGTCAGTTGAGGAGGAGTGCTCGTCTGGCCAGCCGCTTCCGGCCGGACGAGCCAGCTTTTTCGGAAGTGGTGAGAGCCTCTGCCGCCGGGTCGCGCGTGGGTCGTGTCTCGAGCTCGGTGGTGGCCTCCGCTTCCTCGAGAGTGCCTCACCGACCTGCGTCCCGACGGTCCCGCGGCCCAAGCAGGGGAGTGCAGCCCCAGGTCGTCAGCCTTCGTGCTGTCCGCGTTGTTTTAGAGAGGTGCGATAGGTACGTGAAAACGGTTAGGGAACAAAACGCGTTGCGAGCGGTAGTTAGCGAAAGATCAGTAAAGTGCGAGGTAGAGAAACAAGTTAGATTCGCGAGCCCCGTCCAGTCCCACCTGGAGACCAATGTAGATGCGAATAGGCAGACCGTGCGGAAGAATAATCGACACGCGAAAACCACGGGCACCAGGATACGGATGCTGCAGCTGAACATGCGACGTTCAGAGGTGGTGTCCGGTGAGGTTAGGCAAATAGCTTTCGAAAAGCGCCTCGACGTCCTGTTATTACAGGAACCATACGTCAGGAGGCAAGGATCGACCCATGTCTTTTACGGATTAGGACGAAGTATTAGGGTGGTTGCAGTGCGCTCACAACGTCCGTGGGCGGCTGTGGCCGTTAGTAATCCAAATATGGACCTCTTATTTATCTCGCAGCTTAGCACCCCGCACTGCGCGTGCGCGGAGGTGCAGGCACCCGGCTTCTCATTCTACGTCGCATCGTGCTACTTCCAGTACAGCGACGAGATAGAGGAGCACCTCAGGCACCTCGAGATGGTGTGTCATTCGCTGAGGGGGTGGATTTCCTGCAGAAACACAAAATTAAGAGCGATCAAAAAAGCTATCTTCAAGTCGATGGAGTAACACTGAAACTCCATCCCTATAAAAAGTTAACGCTAACTCCTCGTAGCGAGACCATAATCCAAGCGGTAACAGATAAAAATCGCATTGGAATAGTCAAATCAGAAGAAATGCGATCAGGAGTATTTATTGGCAATTGCCTGGTAGCACCTGAAGAATATGCTTGCCCAATAAGTATGCTAAATACAACGGGAGAGACAGTAGAAATAATAACACCGCTCGTGACAATAGATGAATTGCGGGCAAATGACCGCGAGAACATACTCACACTACATACAGCATGTAACAAGAGCGACTCACCAATACTAACACGCCGCGAGCGTATACGAGCGCAGATAGGAACCGAGCATTTAAATCAAGAAGAAAAGAAGACCATTGAACGATTATGCGAAGACTTCTGCGATATCTTTCATTTAGATGGAGATATGCTGACACACACGTCCACTGTGGAGCATGAAATAAATATCCGCACAAATAGCGCACCTGTAAATGTGCGACCTTATAGATTACCAGAAAAACATAAGGAAGAGGTAAATCGACAAATAGAAAAAATGCTAAAAGAAGATATTATCCGACCTAGCGCGAGTCAGTGGAACGCGCCACTACTGGTCGTTCCAAAGAAAGGCGACACGACAGA
>NW_017277093.1:358503-377980 GCF_001594065.2 Cyphomyrmex costatus | reverse complement strand
TTTACAAGCAACAGGCAGAAAAGCTCCGGGTTGAGAGGGCGCTTAACGCACTCCGGCGTGGCGAATGCTACACCAAGACATTAGAGCAAACCGCCAGCTACCTTCTGGACGTGCATGTCCCCGAGGATAGGGCCAGTGAGGACACGCCGCAGCAACAGACTATTAGAAACTTTCCCCGAAACGGCCGACGCTCCGCCGATTACGGAGCAGGAGTTGGCCAGGGTGGTTAGGACCTTCAAGAATGGTAAGGCACCGGGCCCCGACCTGGTCGAGGTCGCGGTTCTTAAAGCGGCGTGTAGAATTATCCCTGAACAGTTCGCTAAACTGTACAACGGGTGCCTTCAGTGGGGCGTCTTTCCCTCAGCCTGGAAGGTGGGCTCTCTCCGAGTCCTCCTGAAGGGCGAGGATAAGGACGAGAAGGACCCGAAATCTTATCGTCCCATTTGTCTCCTCTCGGTTGTAGGGAAGTTATTCGAAAAGCTTTTAAAAGCTGAAAAAATAGATACGTCACTGGCGCCTGATAATGTCTCCGCTCGACAATACGGGTTCACGCCTGGAAGGTCGACGGAGGACGCTATCGTGGAGTTGAGGCGGATGGTTGGTGAATCCGAAGGGAGACACGCCGTCGCTCTGCTCTTCGATATCTCGGGTGCCTTTGATAATGTCTGGTGGCCCCTAGTTCTGAGCAATTTTAAAGACAGGAACTGCCCCGGAAACGTTTTTGGAGTGCTCCGGAGCTACTTCAGCGAAAGAAGGGTGCAGATAGAATTCGCGGGTAGGGCGGTTTCCAAGCAGGCCACGAGAGGATGCCCACAGGGCTCTGTCCTCGGCCCCGCCTGCTGGAACATTATGTTCGACGGGTTGCTTCAGGAGCTCGAAACGATAGTCCCGGGTAAATTCGCGGCCTATGCGGACGATCTAATAGTAGTAGTTTCCGGAAACTCGAGGCGCGAAATTGAGATTAAAGGGCAAGAAGCGATAAACAGGATCGTGACGTGGTGCAGCTCCGCGAAGCTGAGTATTTCGGAAAAGAAGACAGAAGCGATCGTCCTTCGTAGTGACGAGATCTATAGGGCCCCGATAGGACGTAGAGGAGGAGACCGACCGGATAGGAAACGTAAACATAATAAGAGAGTAGTGGACATAACAACTAGGCCGCCCACGATTAGAATAGGTAACTCGTCAATAAAATTCAAGAATACAGTTAGGTACTTGGGCATTCACTTCGACAGGGGCATGGGAGTTAGATCTCATTGCCAATATCTTAAGCGTAAAATAGATTCGTTGTTTTCGAAACTAGGGAAACTAGCAAAGTCAACGTGGGGACTTCGGTTCAAGGCGCTGTCCACCATTTATACGGGGGTATTCGCGCCAATCGTGGCATACGCGGCTGCGGGTTGGGCGGATTTATGTAAGCCGCGCGATATTAAAGTATTACGCGGCCTGCAGCGAAAGGCTCTAATTTCGGTTGTAGGATCATATAGAACGGCATCGGCCGAGTCATTATGCGTGGTCGCGGGAAAAACCCCTGTCCATATCCTTCTCCAGGAAGGCAGGGCGCGATACGAAATTAGATGCGGTAGGAATGCCCATATAGGAAACGTCATCGTTGACGCTAATGATGACGAGGCGGTATCGCGAATTAAGGGTGAGGGTAGGAGGCTGTGGCAGGCCGAGTGGGAGTCGTCGACCAAAGGCCGTACCACATTCCAATTCTTCGGAGACGTTAGGACGAGGATGGATGCGGGGTGGATTCGGCCGGACCGCTGGAGCGCGCAGGTGCTTACTGGGCACGGTGATTTCCGGGCGCGCCTCGCGTCGCTCGGTCTCGTTCCCGGGGGTGGGTGTGCCTGTGGCGGCGGCGAGGACACCGTGGCGCACTTCATTCTCGAGTGCCCCATTTATGAAGCGCAGAGGGTCGCTCTGCGCGATATGGTTAGGGATGTCGACTGGACTTGGCCAGAAGTGGCGCCCGTCTTGGTGTCAACAGAAGAGGCCTTCTCCTTATTAGTCGACTTCTGTAGGGAGTCCCTTTGGTTGAAGGGTTTCGAAAATGCGATTAGGGAATAAGTAGGTTATCTGCGAGCGTAACTCTAGAGACGCAAGCGTGCGTACTAAGCGTAATTAGATAGTTCTGGGCCATTCACCACTGCGTGTCGGAGCGTAGAGGCATGGGAACGCAGCCCCGTAACCTTCACGGGGGAACTGCGCGACCGAATGGTTAGGTTTCGGATTAGATGGAAATAGGTAGGGTTGATCCAACCTCTTATCCAATGGGGTCGGTGCCACACAATTGTGTGGACGATATCGGCCTCATCCTTTCCTCTACCCATCCTTTTCCACAACAGGGTCAGGGCGACTGTCCAGGATCGGGACATGTGTGAGCGTACCTCCCCGTGGTTCCCCATGGGCGTGACGTGTGACTGGGTGCAGGGGTTGAGGGGCGGTTGTGGTCCCCAAATTGGGGAACGCGCCGTCGCCACCCCGGGAGTTTGGCGGGTGGTGCATCATCCGGTCACGGTCGCGGCGAAACCGCTCACCCTGTGTATACGTCCGCACAGGCGCTGCTGGGTTTTTCCATCGCCCGTCTCGGGGCGGTTTGGCCTGGAAGTAGACTTAGGTCCTGTTGCGTATGCCCTCTGGGCGAGGAAGCACAGGCTCCCCAGCCTTGGCTGGAGACCTAAACAATGTTTGTCTAAACTGGTGCAGACAGTGCAAGCAAAAAGAACAAGCCTATAGACGAGTATGGAAGTGAGGTTAGAATAAATATCGATCTCTGCGATCTGTACGATCGTTAAAGTCTCGGCAATAACAAAGGATTGAGGTTACGAAATCTGTCATATCGATGGCACAGACGAACACGTAAGTGAGGTTAGAATAAATAAATATTTCTGCTATAGTACACAAATTCTCTGTTGTAAAACACATTTTCTGATATAAGAATACGAATTATTTTCTATAAATATTATAAGTTTACAGCAGAGAATTTGTTTTGGTTAGTTTATTCACACAGGTTAGGAAATTTGACATATCGCTGGCATAGAGGAACACGTAAGTGAGAATAAATAAATCTGGAGACACGGTAGTGTCTCGGCGCTAAGCCAAGCGCGCAACACTGCCGTGCCTCCTTTATGTGATTTATTTCCTTTGCTGTAATTATTTATTTTTTGTTCCTTTTGTAATAACAACTTTATTGTAACATCCTTTTGTACGCAGGATTACAAAAAGAATTTGAGAATGTGTATGCAATATGCAGTAGGAAGTGAAGTTACATTTTGAATCTTCCCGGTTTAAAGCAACTATCTAACGTGATTGGTGGCCTGATATCTCTTTGTTACAATTGAAATCACCAAGCACACTCCTCACTCGTGGATTATTAAATTTCTCTTCATCAGATAAGTTTTTTATCTCTATTTTAGTTTGTCTTCTCTCTATTCTTTATATAATTATAAAAGAATTGATTCTTTGTGTTGTATTTAATTTTCAGATTTATTGAAAGGAAAGGCATGAAAAGCTACAATTCATGTTGTTGAAATCATGCTTCTAGCTCATGGATTAAAAATGTGTCTTTAATATCACATCAGATAAGTTTTCTAATCTTTATTCTAATCTTTATTAATTTATCCTCTTTATAAAAGATTATAAGAGAATTGATCCTTTTTGCTGTACTTTATTTTCAGATTTATTGAAAGAAGAAGTCTGAAAAGTAAAGGCAATTATTTAAAATGTAACAATTTTCTTTCTAGTAATGAAATGAAAGGCTAGAATATGAGAAAAGGATGATATATGCCACAACACTAGAAATTCTAAGTGTAACTTCTATTAATTACAATCAGACGTTCCGGCCTTAAATAAGTCTAACGTTAAAAATTATATTTAATCCGTATAAGATCTCTAACATTCATTCAAACTACTCGTCTTAAAAGTCATGTATTCTCTTGAAATTTGTTCCATTGGAAGTTCAAACATAGTTGCCAGATTTGTACATTACCTATTTCTATTTGTTGATATGTTAGCAAAAATTTTACATATCCTCCATGTTGCGAATTCACTCAAATCAAATACGCGCGCAACATGATTGTTACGAACTTCAGTTCCTATTTTTTATACTAATTCAATTGTTTGATTATTTCTCCTAACAACCGAAAAGAAGACCGTTTCAAGTAATTACTTGAAACAATATTTTCTCGAGTTAAACAGATTTCATACAGTGAAAGTTACAAAGGTATTGTGGCCGATGAGCTAGTTATTCATCCTTCAGATCTAGATAATACTCGTCTACCAACCTTGGAAATTTGGCTTGTTGGTTTAGACGATCTGAAGGATTTCCGGCACACGTTCTCAAACGGTATCAATAACGATACATGGCATACGCATTCCTTTCTCTCAAGCCGGCTAAGCCAGACAAGTTACTTAAAACTGTTCTGGACGGAAGCGTATATTCTTTCATATGACTACCAAGTACCTTTGTAGAAAGGTATTTACAGTATTTATGTTAAGTCCTCTCACTTGATAAGTCATATTCATGTAATGATTCTGAGATGAACATTTCTCAATTAGACATACTTTCTCAAATGACATTTACAACAAAAGAAAGAAGGCGACAATTATTGATATTGTCTCGAATTCAATTAATTATATCTTTTGTTCTCAATGAACATTGTCTTTAGTGTTGTGAGATTATTTCATTTATGAACCAGTACGATTTTTATTTACAAACTGAGCTTATTATATGAGATATTGATATATTTCATTCAAAGAATATTTCAAAGCTAAGATAATTTTTCTTGCAAGGATCCTTGTAAAACTTATAATATCTTTCTTATAATTTTGTACAAAAAAAGTGACATTTTTATTATTAACAGTTTAATCAAATATTAAGATGTTTTATCGCTTAATTAATTTTATTGTTTCCAGGATAATTATTGAACATATTTAAACACAAATTTGTATTACTGATTTTTAATATTAACTGATTTTGTGCCGACCGTATACTGTCAAACAAACAAGGAAGAATTAACGCCTATAACTGTCAAAGCTGGATCAACGTGCTAATAATAATTATGTGTGAAATTTATATATGCTACATATGTAGTCCCCCCATAATTACGCCCTGAAACATTCAGACATATAACGCATAAATACTACAGTAGTATTATAATATCACCAAAAAACATTGTGATATTTTTCGTAACATAAAGAATAAAGTATTAAGATCCAATTTATTTACGAATTTTAAATTATCAACTTATATTGGGAATTAATCAAGTATTTATCGGTGATATTATAATACTACTGTAGTATTTATGCGTTATATGTCTGAATGTTTCAGCGCGCAATTATGGGGGGACTACATATGTAGCATATATAAATTTCACACATAATTATTATTAGCATGTTGATCCAGCTTTGACCGTTATAGGCGTTAATCTTCCTTGTTTGTTTTATTGATTTTTAATATCTTTTCATTTTCAGATTAATAATTCTGTGAAATATTCATGACAGATTGTAACACATATCTATTACTTACAAAATTTACAAGATAATATTAAATTATATCAAGCGAGAATTTTATTCTAAAACGAATTGCGTTAATAACTTTTTCATTGTAATAACTTATTGAGATTTGAATTTATACAATGTACAAATTTTATATTCTGTAATCATTAAATATTTTTCTCAACTTGACCGGCGTATATAATATCTTCTCGCTATCGAACACTCCATGATTAGCATAATCTCTCAAACAAAAATAATTTTCAAACAAACTCAACGATAAACAAATATCACACGGTTCTCCATTTATCTTCGCTCCGAACAGAACGTACATTCAACCAAATAAAGCAATCATACACACATTTTTAGAATATTGACAAGAATTACCATCTTCGAACACATACGATAGTTACATCCAAGAATGATCTTTCCAATGGAACTTCCAATGGAACTTCCAATGGAACGAATTTTAAAAGAATCCACTATTAAGACAAGAAGTTGGAATTGTTAAAGGTCTTAACTGGATTAAATGTAATTTTCAACGTTAGACTTGTAAAGTTGTTATATTGATATATGCATTCGTTGCGACATAATTGTAAATTGAAGAAATGTTATTATATTCATTATCCTCTATCTGATTGTAATTAATAAATGCGATTAGAATATAACCTTTTCTCTATTAATCTTCTTTCTTCCAAGTATGTTTCTTAAACTGATATATTTATCTTGTAGTTATGTTAATGTGCTTTGTTGATAGGAAAAATCTGAAAAGAAAAAAGATATGGATTTAAAAGATCCTTTTATTTTTAGGACTTTCCCTTCAATAAATCTGTGAAAATAAAATACAGTACAAAGAATCAATTCTTTTATAATAATAAAGATGAAATTTATTTGATACAGTTACTCAAAATATAAAATTACTTTGTATTAGTATTGAAATTTTTAAAACTTTAAATAATTATCTAATAATGAAATATATTATCATGGAAAGTAACTGATAGTAAGCGAACATTCATAAAATGTATATCCTTTGTTGCATATATATGTAATAATAATTTAACAACACATGCACACTAGTTGTTTATAATAGTAACGTTAAATCATTATACGTATATATGCAACAAAAGAATATACACTTTATTTATGTTTATTTTGAACTGGCACCTTTAATAATATATGAGTCATTTTTCATGGTAATACATATCATTTCATTATCTTTCAATAATAAAATGTACTACGTTAAAATAGACAATTTGGTATAAGAATTCTTTTAAATTTAATATTGATCTTTTGTGATTTATTTTTAAAATGTAAAAAACTGTTAATATATATATTTTTTTTCACCTAGAACACTATATTTGATTCAAGATTTTGGAGTGTATGTGAACTTTTTTAACTATAGTTTTCAATCACGTATATTTTCTTAAGTATACGTTTACAAATTATTATTCTAATTAATAATTAGTATCGTGAAGAACGATTGTTCTGATAATCAATTTCGTAATAACATTATACCAAAAAAATTTATTACACTTCCCAAATAGTACACAAATGTATATTGCATATTTAATGTATATACATGCATGGATATTGGATATCCATTGGATATCCACGACAACTTAAATTAATATCCATTGTATCCCCAGTGTATGCTCGAATTGATTCCAGCATAGATACATTTCATGTCCATAGAATGTACATCCGCACATCCTATGTATGTCATATGGATATTACAATGGATATTTCTTAATGTATTACAAATATCCATATGACATACATAGAATGTACGTATGTATATTCTATGAATATAAAATGGATCTATGTTGGAATCAATTCGAAGATACATTGAGGATACAATGGATATTAATTTAAGTTCTCGTGGTTATCCAATGGATATTTACTAACCTTACATGTGGACATTAATTTGCAATGTATATCCAGTGTACCTTCGAATTGACGCCAGCATAGATCCATTTCATGTCCATAGATTATACATCCGCACATTCTACGTACGTCATATGGATATTTCAATGGATATTTCTTAATACATTACAAAAATCCATATGACATACATAGGATGTACGTATGTATATTCTATGAATATAAAATGGATCTATGTTGGAATCAATTCGAAGATACATTGGGGATACAATGGATATTAATTTAAGTTCTCATGGTTATCCAATGGATATTTACTAACCTTACATGTGGACATTAATTTGCAATGTATATCCAGTGTACCTTCGAATTGACGCCAGCATAGATCCATTTCATGTCCATAGATTATACATCCGCACATCCTATGTATGTATGTATTAAGAAATATCCATACATTCGCATTAAACGCGAAAAATTGCGTTTGGGCGTACGTGGGTTTGAACTCGGGTCTACAGATCGCGAGTCAATCGCACCGAGCGGTGAGCCACTCGACATCACAGATACATATGTCTATACATACATTATAAATACAATGCACATGCAATATCCTCCGGCAAATGTACTTGGCATATCCGTGAAAGTACGTTCAGCGGATATACATGAAAAGTACATTCATGAATATTTCGAAATGTGCGTAGAAGTGTGTGCATACAACGTACATACAATGTCCGCCAGTAAATGTACTTGGCAGATTCGTAAAAGTATGTTCGTCGAATATACATGAAAAGAACATTTATAGACATTTCGAAATGTACGTCGAAGTATTTACATACAAGGTACATACAATATCCTCCGGTAAATGTACTTGGCAGATCCGTGAAAGTACGTTCAGCGGATATACATGAAAAGAACATTTATGGACATTTCCAAATGTACGTCGAAGTATTTACATACAACGTACATACAATGTCCTCCAGTAAATGTACTTGGCAGATCCGTGAAAGTACATTCAATGGATATACATTTAATAGCACATTTCTGAATATCCATTGATGTATGAAAATTAATATACGCGTAACATACATATATGGATATACATATATGTCCTTCGTTTGTATATTTATATTATGTACATGGATATATTATGGATGTTTATAGTAGGTCCATTATACGGATATACCTTTATGTTCATTTATGGACATCCATATTATATCCCGTATATTTTATGTATATCCTGGATCAATAACGGATATCCATAGAATATCGTGTGCTATATGGGTTATTAACATATTTAATTACATGTATGTAATATTTTGACATTGGAATAAATACATATTTATTGCATTATCTTTCAATAATAAAATGTATTTTTTAGACAACATTAACGTAGAAATATGGAAAAATACCGTTCGGATACCATTACCAAGAAAGAAAAATCATAATAAATTTCTAAATACTAAACATTAGAAAGAAGTATAAATGATGTAAAAAAAGAATATTTATTCATTTTTATGTACGTCTATTATCATTTTTATGTACGTTTATTATAAAGTAAATTATACATAGTGTGTTCTACCTGTGATATGACTTCAGGTTCGTTATTGTATGTTTCTTTCTAATGTTCTAATATTAACAACTTTATTATGATTTCTCTTTCTTGGTGATGGTATTCGAACGGTATTTTTCCATATTTCTACATTGATGTTCTCTAAAATATTTTAACATAATACATTTTATTATGAAAGATAATATATGCAATGGAAGTGAATATGTATTAATTCCAATGTCAAAATCTATTACATATATATAATCAAATACGCTAATAAATTTGGTATAATGTCATTACAAAATTGATTAACAAAACAATCGTTCATCACAACATTAAATTTTAATTATAATAATAATTTGTAAACGTATACTTATGAAGATACACGTGATTGAAAATTGGTTAACTCACACACATATGAGCTTTAAAATCTTGAATCAAATATAGTGTTCTAGGTGAGAGATCAAAATATTTCAAAAATGAATCACAAAAGATCAGTATTAATTTCAAAAGGATTCTTATGTACTCCAAAATCTTGTTTTTAGTATTTTCAGATTGACTGAAAGGAAAGGATTTAAAATCAGAATATTCTTGTAAAGGTATAACAGAGAATATGTCAGAAACTTACTTTGTACAATTATAAAATTTATTTAGTACGATATTGATTTTAATTTTACGAGCCAGAAGTGTGCTTGGTGATTTCAATATGAATTGTAACAAAGATTTAGAATATGAGACTTTACTTCCTACTGCATTACATACAGTTTCTTAAATGGCAGCTACTACGAATTACTCCAGCCAATTAGAGAAATATATTGATCACGTGACACTTTGCGAATCTCTGTTATACTATAGGGTCTCTAGTCTGAACTGGTGCAGACCACTGTCTGTACTCAGGCAAAAAGAACAATTCTAATATCTTAAGACGCGAATGCAGCCCTTTGATTGGTTCGTGACATCTTAAGACTGTACTTAAGACGATCTTGAATATAAGAATTGACTATGAATACCGGCCTTATGTCATTGATGTAAGGCGAGAAACACATATACATAAAGAATTTGATTGGTCCATTGACTCATGCATAAGAAAATGGGCCAATGAAATTTCTTATTCTCATGCTTTATGAGTTATGTAAAAGTGTGTGTGTGCTGCGGCCTTTAAATCACCAAATTGAAAGCGCTGATGTCGTATCGATATAAACGTTTGCGATTCTCGAAATGAATATTTCCGCGGTGAATTGAAGGAGGAATCTATTGCCCGTATTCATAGTTCGATCTTATATTTAAGGCTTCCTTAAGTTTATCTTCAGATGCTGTACGAATTATTTTATTGGCTACTGAGCATCTAAAGATAAATTTAAGGAAACCTTAAGTATGGTCGAACTATGAATACGGGTATAATTTATTGTAAAAGAACTGATTCTTTGTACTGTCCTTTTTTTCAGATTGAAAGAAAAGGCCTGTTATTATTTTTACAAAACAGTAGGAAGTGAATTTTGAATCTTCCCGATTTAATGTAATCGTCTGACGTGATTGCTGACCTGATATCTCTTTGTTACGTTCACACATTTTAAAGTCACTAAGCACGCTTCTGATTCATGGAATTACCGTGAAATTATTAATAGATCTCTTCAATATCGTATCAGATAAGTTTTCTAATATTTGTCCTCTCTTTTCTCTACATAATTAAAAAAGAACTAATTCTATATACTGTATTTTATTTTCAGATTTATTGAAAGAAAAGGCCTGAATCCAATCTGTCTGTATATACCTTTATATTTGATAGTTATCTCAATATTATTCTATGAAATAATTTATTATTTATCAGATCTTTATTACAACTCAGTATTATCCTATGAAATAACCCAAGCAAGCAAAATAGGGCGAAATTACGTCTATTCGACCTTCTAATAGGTTGAAAAGTCTGTTTGACCAGTCCCAATTTACGTCGAATCGACGTCGAAAGAAGGTAAGTGGGGAATAAAGTTAAAGTAATTTTACGGTCGAAATTAAGTAATGGAAGGCATTTCGTCCTATAAATCATAGTCCGATTTGATCAAATAAACCTAGTAGAAGGTCGAATATCAGTAATATTTTGGTAATTTTGACCCAATTCTGACCAATTTGTGCCCTCTCTTCTTTCGTTGACTCAGTTTTTGTAACCGAGATATCTAGAGAGGGCAGCGCTGTACATTTCCATATTAATTCTGCTGAGACGGAAAATCATACTAGAGCCATAACATGTGCTTGATATGGTTCCGACCAACCATGCAAGTTTGAAATAGAATAATAACAGAGTCCTTCTCTACGTCGATTCTGAAATCGAATATTGCATGATACGTGACAGAAATATAAGTGTGAAAGAAAATTTTTTGTATAGATTTTTAGTTTACTTCGTTAAAATCAACGCGCCTGCAAAAATAAATAATTTAAACAATTATTAATTAATCGTTAATTGTTTAACAACAATATGTTTTTGCACTTAGTACAATAAAAATATTTTAATGTCGCACCTACGCTAACAGTAGCATAAAATAGACATTTTTTTCAATTCTTAACATTGCGAGAGATATAGTATAATTTATTTTTTATTAATGCTCAATTTTTGAAAGCGTTTTGGTATATAATGGCGGACAGAATAGTTCTTATAATGATGGCTGATTTAATGTTTTCGCCCAAATTTCGACCTGTAGGTCAAATTTTCTTATTGCTAAGGTTAAATGCCTAACTTTGAGAGCAAATTTCCTTAATTAGGGCATTTTTACTTCAAAGTCGTTGACTTTGATGTCATTTTGTCGACCATTAAGGCATTCTGACTAACAAGTCAGAATTTCCCTATTTATAAGTTAGATTGACTTCAAAGTCGAGATCGCTGGATCGATACATATCGAAAAATGTCTGCTAGAGAACCTCTAGTAGAGAGAATCGCCAACTTGGTCACGTGACCAATTACGTGATTAGCTGGAGGAAATGAGCAGATTTGGGCATCTCGACACCAATGCATGACGTCAGAACACATGGCGGCCCCATCGTTCGCGATGAAATATTTACGTCCCGATTAAATGGTCCGAGGTCTGGGAACGCCGTCGGGGTACACGAAAACGAAGAGCTACCACTGCTGGGGTCAGTCTGCCACGTTCTAAATCTCGTTGTATAAGGTTAGTGATCGTTGATCGACTCTAGTTGATCGTGTTAGTAATTATGTTTTAATATTATTTAAATTTGTTATAAATTTGACGAAATATTAAAGTGTTTATTGGTAAAAATCATAAGTAAACTTTTATTACATAAGAGATGTACATTTAGGTATTGAAGTTTATGTCTCTAGAGTCGATCAACGATCACTAACCTTATACGAAGAGATTTAGAGTGTGGCAGACTGACCCCAGCAGTGGCAGTCTTCGTATTCGTGTACCCCGACGGCGTTCCCGGACCCCGGACCATTTAATCGAGACATAAATATTTCATCGCGAATGATGGGGTCGCCATGTGTTCTGACGTAATGCATTGGTGTCGAGATGCCTAAATCTGCTCATTTCCTCCAGCCAATCACGTAATTGGTCACGTGACCAAGTTGACGATTCTCTCTACTAGAGGTTCTCTAATGTCTGCTATATCGCGAACGTAATGTAGTCATATAACCTGAAAGTACAGGTTAAAAACGGGTACGGGTACAGGTTGTTTCCCGCGATTTTGTTGATGCAAATGTGATGAAGAATACGTTGATTTCGAGTATTTCTGAAGGATATTAATGCATGTAATTCGCCGAAAGTTGTATTGTTATTCGTCACCGAAGATCTTTGATGTGCTCAGCGGAATTGTTTTGCCGAATTCGCCGGTTTGCGTAGGTTAGTTTGTACGAAAAATGCTTTTTTTTTTTCTATCATGGTCGCTAGCCGACTCCTGACGCGCGTTATTGCGACGTGACGACGTTGTATGTGCAGGCGCCTGGTGTCCGATCGAGCAACGCCATTTTCGCAGGCATTGCATTATTTGTTACTGTACCTCTTAAAGACAAAGACGTAATCGACTATTGACGTGATCTGGCCGTATTGCCTCTGCATACTTTAGTTAGAGGGAAGAAGGAGCTATTAACTAAGAAGAAGAAGAAGAAGCCAGCCGGCGACACCGGGCAAAACAAAAAAAGTAAACGTATGTATACATTGATCTTATTACGTGTTCTTATTACCATCTTATTGCAAATCTTATTATAAATCACATTCTTATTATTCAAATTATGTATTCTTATTACAAAGCTGTTACCAGAAAGAAATTACAACAGAATAACAAAATGGGAGATCATTTTAAAATTGTTGCTATAATAAGAAAAAGAGGCACCGCAACAAAAATGGAATATGCATACGTTCCCCATCAGTGGGTGAAAGATGGGTTTGTGTTTTGGCCATCTAAGAACAGTCTAACTTTGAGAAACGATTCCTCGAGTGTTCCCGAACCTGAGTGGAAGAAATATAAATGCAAAATAAAAAAAGATTTTATTATCGGAAAAGAAGAAGCCGAACTGTGGGAAGAAGAGTATTTAAATGCTTCTTGCACTGAATCTGAAGAAACGTATGCATAACACTATTATCAGTCTGGTAATTATTTAGAATACGCTAGTCACCTCTCATTTTGATAAAATTAAGTTTATTCGACAAATTGTGTTTGTACAGCAGAGAATTTATTTATAAAGCAGATAATTTATTTGTCCATCAGAAAATTTGTTTGTCAGGCAGAGAATGTGTTTGTAAAGCAGAGAAAGAATATACAATTCTTTGCTGTACAAAGAATTTGGCGGAATGTTGTGCTCACGGTGCATGCGCATGTGACCAAAATGTTATTCGTACATCTCGCTGCATCTCGTCGATATGACGGATTTCCTGACCTTCATAGTCGTCAACTGTAACGCTTAATATCTCGATTCGCGAATCTATTCAAACGTTTTTTCTTACAAATTCTTTCGTTTTATGCGAAAACGCGTCGAATCAAGCCCGTTCTACAATCAGTCGTATGTCGGTGTCAAATATCGGACGCATTGAGTTGTCGAAGGTGTTGCAAAAGGAGAATATTCAACTATAAAATGTCCATTCTTACGGCTTATGGCCACGACACCGCATACAACTGATTGTAGAACGGGCCTAAACCTAATTTCATCAAAATCGGAGGTGATAAGAGTATTCTAAATATAGTTACTATCAGTTTTTTTTTACAAATTTGTTTTTGTTGAATATCGCATGTAATTACAAAAGTTGTGTTATAAAAATAATCTATTATATTTGTGACTTTTGTAGCTTGTCAATTAATCAGCAACTGTTGGCTGTTAACGACAATGGAAATGAAATAATAGCTAACAGAACCGATGCAGACTTTGATTTATTATTTAATGAAATAACGGCATCAACAAATAATCATCAACACGAAGTAGACATAAATAAAGTTCCTTCAATGAGTATTGGATCGAAACAGATAAATCTAACGATTCGGAATGAAAATGGAATTTTGGTTCAAGAGTTAGACGATAATATGTCCAATACTAATGTGCCAATCTTAAAAGATCAAGAGGAAGTGTCGCTGAATTCTAGTAAATATCAATGAAATATTAATTTATCTTAATATTAAATTTTATTTGTTATAGTCTCATTAACATATTTTATTATAGTATTTGAAACACTCTTAATAATTCAAAAACAAATTGATGAAAATCAATCACGCATATTAGAAATGCGAAAGTCTGACAATGCTCTGTCGAAATTGACTTTAGATAAAATTTATGACATGATAAAACAATTGCATAACGGACCTACTCCAAAGCTGATAATTAGCCACGAGGAGTCAAGTGAATCTGGATTTGAGAGTAAATTCATTTTTCCATTAAACACTGTTTCTGATGTACTGGCATTTAATTCAGAAATTGAAAAAGATACAGACTACAAAAAATATTTGGTAAATTTAAATTTATATACATTCTATTCACCTATTTTGCCTTTTAGAATAAAAGTTTTTAAGTAGCTAGTATAAATATTATGACAGATAATATATCAACCTATAAATTTATTCTGTTCATTTATTTAAATTAATTATATTTTCTTTCATTATTATTATACCTAATTCATATATTTTCATTTCATAAGAAACATATAATTACATTCTAGCATTCCAGAAATGATTTTTTTTATAATACATAAAAAGTAATATGGATAATATATTTGAAATAAATGTACTTAAAAAATGTATATGTAGAATTATTATATAATTGTATGTTTATATTATTGTAATTATATGTAATAATATGTTTATATTATTTCAACATCTTTAACTTTAGTAACGCTTTTTTTTAAGTTTTTACTAATTAATTTATTCATATAGCGCAGTCATGATTTAAACTTATTAAATTAAGTTTTAATTTATATTCAGATTAATTTATATACACGATTTGTTTAGCTCAATACTTTAAAAACAATTGGAGGCACTGAAGGGAACGAAGAAGGGAAAACTGTTGCCAAAAATTTGTTGGTTATTCTGTTCACGAAAGAGGTATTGACCAATTTTTCGTGGACAGGAATCTCTAGAACCACGGGAGTGGAGAAGAAGGAAACATTTCATTCTTGCTGCGGAATTCTTAATTTTTTTACAGAAATAATTGTACTGGCAGACATACGTTGGAATGCTACTAAAAATGATAATTTGTTCAAAATGCATATTTTAAAACATGCAAAACAAATAAATGAAGCATCAAAAAGAAAAAAGAAAGAACCACCTGTCAATAAACAACATGAATCTGATCATGTACCAAATCCTATCGATTCAGACAATGCAGAACTACCGTTACAAAATAACATTCATGCAGATGGAGAAGAAATAGAATAAAAAATAGAATAAAGAAATAATAAATATAACAATAATATAATTTAGTATGTAATCATAATTTTAATATTCATTACTGTGTTATTAATATACATATGTATGAAATACTTGTACTGTGATATTGAAATAGTCACTACAATTTAAGTTCAATATCTAGTGTATATAATAATGGAATGAAAATAAATTCATTGTGATACGGAATACAAAATAATTTACATTTTATGTCGCTTAACGATACAGGATTTTATCACCGAAATCACGTATATATTTTGTACGTCCTGAATTTTTATGAATTATTCCTTTTGAAGCATAAATATTTAGTCGAGATGATGCAAAAGGTTTTATAAAAAAATTATATTTGTTTTTAAGATTAGCACCATAGACATGGATTTTATCTTCAAAATAAGTTGCATTTATCATAGATACAATCTGTCCATTTTTTGTCATGAAGTAACTATTTTTATTATCATTACTCAAAACAAAATCATTCGTTAAATGTAGTCGTTTATAAGCATTTCTACACATTGGTATTTCATGAATATTATCAATAATTTCATTTTCGACATAAATATAGGGATTTTTTGTATTTTTTGAACGATTTAATGAGTGCAATTCAAGAATTCTTCTGCTTATTTGACTTAGTGGCAAATTGCCACTACGAATTAACGATTTTATGTATCCGAGATGATTCTCGAATGGATACGAACTAATTTTAGGTAGAGGACCAAACTTTCTAACATCATCTACGACATGACAAATGTTATGAACATTACTGCTTATTGAATCGATTCCGTAAATGTCTATAAATTGCTCGAGATAAGAATTTAATAAAGTTTGAGCAATATCTAAATATTGAGAATAACATTTGCATGAAAGTATTGTAATTGCGGTACTAAGATGTAGGAAATGCTCATAAACTTCTAATGACAAAAAATCTTTTAAGATTACGGGACCAAGGTATAATAAAAAAACTCGGTATTCCGAACCTTTCCAAAATTTAAGATGTTTCAGAGTACGTATAGATCGTTGGAAATCCATTGGTTTCGTATCATTACAGGATTTTAACATCTGTGACATTTCATCAGCTTGAGTATTCGATAACTTTGTACGAAAATTATAATTTCCTTCGCGCCACCCATATAAACATCTACGCATGATACCTGTATAAAATTATTTATTTATGTCATGAAACATAAAACAGAAGTATGACTGTTAAAAATTTAATATATACCTAAATCGAAAAGATGAAGGGAATCTGCGACTACAAAGTCTTCCACCATATCAATTGGTAAATCTATCAAAGGCGTGTTTTCTTTATGATGATCTTCATCCATTTTGTTGCGAAAACTTTCATCAGTTCTTCGAGGGCAATCAAATCTTGGGTAGCTCATGTGTCTTCCCTTCTTGTCCCATTTACCGACAACTGTGCATTTAATACAACTTCCATATTCAGCGTTACAAGCAGGAGTTTCTATATATTGTTACATCAAATAAATTAAACATATCAGTTTATGAAACGCATCAATATGTTACACATCAAACATTACTTATAATAAATTACCTTTAATATAACTTCTAGCTTGTGTATCACAAACAAAACATTGTATGCTGATAGTCATTTTCTGTCCATTTATGAATAATAATCCGTCTTTAAGAATTTCGTTCAATTCATGTACAAATTGTTTAAAGTATAACTGAAGTGGAGGTTTGTTTTCGCCGTAATAGATCGCTGCAATCATTGGTTGCAGCTCATGCATATCTTCAATGATAAATGAAATAGGCCAAAATTGATACAGTGAACTGTTAAATGGTGACATTCCATCGATATTAAAAAGTAATTTAATTGTTCTTGGTAGAATATCACGGTTTGAAAGTACTGATAGTAAATTGCTTCTAATTCCATTGTACCAAAATTTGCCTCTACTCATCTCTGTAATTTCTGTTACATTAGGAGTTTTTAAAAGTGTTCTACCGTCTTTTGGCAGTTCCGACATACCATGACGTCTTAATATTTTTAATAAATCAGTAACTGAAGCCAACGTTATTTTATGTGAGATCGTCCAATGATGAAGTTCGGTTAACAATGTCAGTTTATCTTCTAATATTTTTTCTTCGCTTCTGTCAAACTCATCTTGTTCAGGAATGAGATTTAGAATTTCAAATTTTTCGCAAGTTAACGGATGTACAAATTTATTATGTGCATCATTTATGTGAACGTCCACATCTTGCGATTCCGTAATTATTTGTTCTGTAGCACTTGTATTGGCAATATCTCGATTGATATGAGCATATATCTTTGTACTTTCACTACCTCCTTTTTCAAAATTTTTCTTAAAATTTCGGTAATAACTTGTCGTTAAACGATATGGCTTATATTTTCTTTTCGGCATCCTAATTTTCTCAAAAGATGTGATGAACTTCTTCTACCTTCAATTGCACTGTTTTCAGTCACGGAGTTAACTTGGCCTAGCTTATAATTATATACGGGCGCAATCACGCTTTTAAAAATTTTAATTTTTTAGAGATAACAACATCCAGCACAGAGAGAAAAACGCGTCTTGCTTGAACAGGCGATTTTTTTATTTCTTTATAATCAATATCGAAAAATTATAACTGACGTGATTGTGCAGCAAACAGGATGGCGACTTTCAATAAGATCCAAGACCAATAATTAACTTTCAGGGTAATTTTGCTAGGCATTTCGACCTAATCTTAGATCAATTTTCCTTATAAGTCATTTTCCGTAGTAATCTCAACTTTGTAGTTAATTTCCAGCAACCACAAGGTTTATTTCGCGCCTTAGATATTCCCTATTAGTCAAAGTTAAACACAAACGATTTATGTACACTAAAAATTAGGTAATTTTAACTAATCAAGTCATATCGAAACTTCATAGAAAAAAGCGCTAAAAGTGGGTGCTGCTGGTCAAAAAACCATTTGGGCCAGTTTCACCAACGCCAATTACTTAATCGACTGTGAAACTGACCAATCACATTTGCTGGTTAGTAGAACCATCTTTAAAAACCTATGTGATTTTATCCTTATAAAAGATTTGATATCAATAGTCGGCGCCAAGTTAAATTCTAGTCTTCAAAAACCTACGTGGTATTATTCTTATTATTTACTTAAATCAATGACATGTATCATTTGTATAAAAGATTTGATATCAATATTATAGTCGGCGCCAAGTTATTCTACCTTATTACTTATTTAATTTTAATGACATTTATCATTTGTATACAAGATTTGATATCAACAGTCGGCGCCAAGTTAAATTCTACCAAATTAAAAAGTAAAACACAAGTGGTACCTTTAATCTTTAAGAACATATATAGTACTATTACTTAAATTCTACTATTGTATTCTACTATTGTAAATTAAAAAGTAAAGTCAATGTGGTACTATCTTTATCTTCATATATACAACGAAACCTAAGTATTTTGAGTTGGTTATACCAAGTTAAATTCTATCTTTAAAAACCCATGTAAAAAACCATACTATTATTTAAATTCTACTAAATTAAAAAGTAAAACCCATTTGGAACTATCTTTATAAACTTACCTTTTTTTAAAAAAAAAAAAGGTAAAAAAAGCGCTAAGAGTGGGTGCTGCTGGTCAAAAAACATTTCGGCCAGTTTCACCAACGCCAATTACTTAATCGACTGTAAAACTGACTAATCACATTTGCTGTTTAGTA
>NW_017277093.1:339663-358149 GCF_001594065.2 Cyphomyrmex costatus | reverse complement strand
ATAATATGGATTCTTCCCATAAAATATATCGTTTAATTAACTAGTCTTTAAAAATTCTATCTCTAAAGATCTAAGAGGTACCATCCTTACACTTATTTAATTCTAATGACATGTATCATTTGTATGTATACATAAACTTACCTTTTTAAAAAAAAGGTAGAAAAAAGCGCTAAGGGTGGGTGCTGCTGATCAGAAAACCATTTGGGCCAGTTTCACCAACGTCAATTACTTAATCAACTGTGAAACTGACCAATCACATTTGCTATTTAGTAGAACCATCTTTAAAAACCTACGTGATATTATCCTTATTTACTTAATTCTAATGACATGTATCATTTGTATAAAAGATTTGATATCAATAGTCGGCGCCAAGTTAAATTCTAATCTTTAAAAACCTACGTGGTATTATCCTTATTATTTACTTAAATCAATGACATGTATCATTTGTATAAAAGATTTGATATCAATAGTCGGCGCCAAGTTATTCTACCTTATTACTTACTTAATTTTAATGACATTTATCATTTGTATACAAGATTTGATATCAACAGTCGGCGCCAAGTTAAATTCTACCAAATTAAAAAGTAAAACACAAGTGGTACCTTTAATCTTTAAGTGAACCCATATAGTACTATTATTTAAATTCTACTAAATTAAAAAGTAAAACCCATGTGGTTCTATCTTTATCTTCATACAATGAAACCTAAGTACGTATATGCCTTTGTATTCTTATTAAAAGATCTTCCTATTCGAAACCAAGTGACTTAAATTCTTCTTTAAAAAAATTATATCACAATTAATTTAGAAACAAAATGAAAAAATTTTATTTAAATAGAAAAATTTTTTATGTAAAAACACTTCGCGCTGCTAGTTCTCGATCTCGATGTAATAAAATACAATAACAAAGATAAGAAACATTTTCACGAGAATTAAAGTATTTAGTGTGTATATATTCGTGTATATGTATGTGCCAGTGAATTGTATCTCAATCCCAATATATAATCACGTCATAATAAAATGATATATGGATGTAACATTTTGTATAAAAGAGATTAAGAACTACGAGAGTTAAAGTATGCAGTCTGTATGTATATTCGTGTACAGTATATGCAAGTGAAATACATAAAAAAAGAAAAGTAAGCTGTATATTTGTATTAATTATTATAGAATTTAAATAGTTTTCATTGTTTTTCTTATTTGCTCTAGCAGCGCGAAGTGTTTTTACGTAAAAAATTTTTCTATTTAAATAAATTTTCTTCATTTTGTTTTTAAATTAATTGTGATATAATTTTTTTAATAAGAATACAAAGGCATATACTTAGGTTTCATTGTATGAAGATAAAGATAGTACCAAATGGGTTTTACCTTTTAATTTAGTAGAATTTAAATAATAGTACTATTTGGGTTCTTAAAGATTAAAGGTACCACTTGTGTATTACTTTTTAATTTGGTAGAATTTAACTTAGCGCCGACTGTTGATATCAAATCTTGTATACACATGATAAATGTCATTAAAATTAAGTAAGTAATAAGGTAGAGTAACTTGACGCCGACTATTGATATCAAATCTGTTATACAAATGATACATGTCATTGATTTAAATAAATATTAAGGATAATACCACGTAGGTTTTTAAAGATTAGAATTTAACTTGGCGCCGACTATTGATATCAAATTTTTTATACAAATGATACATATCATTAGAATTAAGTAAATAAGGATAATATCATGTCGGTTTTTAAAGATGGTTCTACTAAACAGCAAATGTGATTGGTCAGTTTCACAGTCGATTAAGTAATTGACGTTGGTGAAACTGGCCCAAATGGTTCTTTGACCAGCAGCACCCACTCTTAGCGCTTTTTTTTTTTTAGAATATCTCTAAAAGTCGCAAATGTCGTGTCAAAAATGTATTTGATATCAAATACGGGTGTTCCGGAAAAAAAAATCAAGATGGCGGACACAAAATGGCGATAAAAGTGAATATTTTATGTAATATCACAGCCATGCCTACAAAATGGAAAAAAATTAATAGATTGTTATAAAACTCGGTATCCTAGCATTTTTTAGGTCGCTGATCACGAATCTGGGGTCAGTTTTCAGGAACTCAAAATGGCGGATCCAATATGGCGGATGATATTTTTTTAAATGAATCAAATTCACTTGAAACTTGTTGCTTGGTAGTTTTTGGGGTCGCTGATCACGAATCTGACGTCAGTATTAAAAAATTCAAAATGGCGGCCCCAATATGGCGGACGAAATTTTTAAAAATTAGTCGGATTCACTTGCGACATATTATTTAGGGGATTGTGAAGTCACTGATTTCGAATCGAACATCAGTATTTAAAAATTCAAAATGTCGGATTGAATATGGCGGACATCTTTAAAAATTATTCACGTTCACCTCTACGCTGTGAGTCGGGCAACGTCAGAAATATTTTGGTAACACTGGCGGCAAGGGAACGTGACTCATGTCTAAATGATTGTTATTTTGGTTTTACATAAAGTACTTTGAAATTTTAGATCATCTACTTTGAGTTATTGTAAACAGGCACCAGATTCACGCTGATCACCGTATTGGAACCGCCATTTTGAACTTATCAAAATTGACAGGCGGTTCGTTACGAGTGACAACAAATACCCCGAATTAACAAGTTGCAAGTGAATTCGAATAATTTTTAAAGATGTTGTCCGCCATATTCAATCCGACATTTTGAATTTTTAAATACTGATGTTAGATTCGAAATCAGCGACCTCACAATCCCCTAAATAATATGTCGTAAGTGAATCCGACTAATTTTTAAAAATTTCGTCCGCTATATTGGGGCCGCCATTTTGAATTTTTAAATACTGTTGTTAGATTCGAAATCAGCGACCTCACAATCCCCTAAATAACATGTCGCAAGTGAATCCGACTAATTTTTAAAAATTTCGTCCGCCATATTGGGGCCGCCATTTTGAATTTTTTAATACTGACGTCAGATTCGTGATCAGCGACCCCAAAAACTCCCAAGCAACAAGTTTCAAGTGAATTTGATTCATTTAAAAAAATGTCATCCGCCATATTGGATCCGCCATTTTGAGTTTTTGAAAACTGACTCCAGATTCGTGATCAGCGACCTCAAAAATGCTAGGATACCAAGTTTTATAAAAATCTATTAATTTTTTTCCATTTTATAGGCATGGCTGTGATATTACATAAAATATTCACTTTTATCGCCATTTTGTGTCCGCCATCTTGAATTTTTTTTCCGGAATGCTCGTATCTGATAGCAAATTCATTTTTGACACGATATTTGCGACTTTTAGAGATATTCTAATGCCATTACCCATAATAAAATTCAATGAATTGAAAATAAAACCAAGAAAATTCATGTTTTTTAAAAAAAAAAAAAGAGTATAACTTTTTTATTTGAAACTTTAAACAATTTTGGCATGCACTATTGGAAAGAGCGGTCCTTGGCCAATAAGAAATGGCTATCGCAGAATGTTTCCTACACAGTTTTAATGTTAAAATATTGTGTCAAACTTCATGAAGAAAATTTGTACATTTGGGCGTTAAAGGGTTAATAGCATCAATCAAGTTATTATTTTGAAACTTTGGATAACATAATCGAATTATTTTGTCAACGATACCATAAATTACTCCTCTTTTGTGAAACAATGGATGATGTGAGTGAAAATTAAGGAATCTGCCTGAAAAAGTAGCCTTACGATAAGCGTCAAATATCAAACCGTCTTCTTTAACTATAATCAAAGTATCCAAAAAGACTAATCTTTCCTTCATTGCTAATTTCCATAGTAAATTTAAGCTTTGTGTGTAATGAGTTGAAAATATTCAAAATGTCATTTATTTTATCAGAAGGAGCTGCTAAAATAATGTCATCAACATAGCGGTAATAAAAATTGAGATTAATAGGTAAAAGACTAATAGCATTTTCTTCGAAATCCTGCATAACCATATCTGCAACTATTGGTGATAATGGCGATCCCATAAGGGTACCAAAAATTTATTTGTAAAACCTTTTATTAAAAATGAAAACCATTGAATTTAAAACTAGTTTGGAAGCAATCATGAATTTATTTAACGAGATCTTTGTTTTCTTGGATATGGAATCCCATCTCTTTACAACGCTATCAGATGCCAAATCTATAGGTATATTTGTGAAAAGGCAAACCACATCCAAGGACACCAACAAAGAATTAGAGTTTAATTTTACATTTTTCAATTTATCTATTAAATCAGAACTATTTTTAATGAAACTTGGAGCCACATGTATAGAGTCATTTATAATCTTATGTAAAAATAATGATAAATTGTATAAAGGGCTATTAATAGATGAAACTATAATTCTTAATGGGAAATTAATTTTGTGTATTTTAACCAATCCATGCCCTAGGTATATTACCATCTGTAGTGAGTAATCTCTTATATGTAACTCCATCTATACAGCCTGATTTTTTCCATCTTACCAAAATATTACGTAAATCATTAGTGAGTTTTCTAACCGGATCTTTATTTATTATTTCGTAAGTGTTATTATGTGACAACATAATTTCCATTTTATTAATATAATCAGTTTCATATTGAGCTACTGTCACATTTCCCTTGTCTGCTTTAGAAAATAAAATATCAGGATGTTCTTTAATGAATTTTTTTGTAACTTTAATCCAATTAAATAACTTCTGTTATTAAAATCTAATTTTGGAAAACTATTTTGAAATTTTTCAAGAATTGGGACTGTATTGTTTCTTACAAAATTAACCATATTATTGGGATGATTATATTGCTTTCAATACTTTTAATAAATTCAATAAATGTATGCTTTAAATTATGCTTTTTTAAAAAATTATTGGCTCTTTTCTCTCATTTTTATTCAATTTGTTTTTTAATTTAATGTAAAAAACTATTAATTTTTTAAAGTATGACACATTTAATTTTTTTAAAAAAATTCTCATAAAAACTTAGATTTATTTGATGATTTGTAAGACTAATTTTATCGTGGGCAAATTTTTCCGTCTATTTTTTTTCGAATTAATTTTTTTTTTAATTTTGCATTATTTTACACGATAAAATAATATATACATAGGTATAAACTCGTGATTTTTTTTTTTCTAAAATTTTCGGTTCATTTTCAATGTAATAACTTATTTTTTTATATTTACCTATTTAAAAAAAAGTGTTTCCGTGATTGATATTACTTTTATATTAAAATTATCGTTTTCTTATTATGAATTTTTTTACAATATAATTTTTCATTTTTATAAATTGTCATTATTGTCCAATCTTATTTGTAAGAGTGCGGCTACACTTCTGCATGCAAGAATTAAGCTTGCATCTACAATTACTAAATTGTAATTGTACATGTAAGCTTAATTCTTGTAAAGTAATTGTACAATTACTTTATTATAATTGTAGATGCAAGCTTAATTCTTGCATGCAGAAGTGTAGCCGCACTCTTACAAATAAGATTGGAGAATAATGACAATTTATAAAAATGAAAAAAAATATTGTAAAAAAATTTATAATAATAAATCGATAATTTTAATGTAAAAGTAATATCAATCACGGAAATACTTTTTTTTAAATAGGTAAATGTAAAAAATAAGTTATTACATTGAAAATGAACCGAAAATTTTAGAAAAAGAAAAAGTCACGAGTTTATACCTATATATTATTTTATTATGTAAAATAATGCAAAATTAAAAAAAAAATTAATTCGAAAAAGAATAGAAGGAAAAAGTTACCCACGATCAAATTAGTCTTACAAATCATCAAATAAATCTAAGTTTTTATAAGAATTAAAAAAAAAAAATTAAACGTGTCATACTTTAAAAAATTAATAATTTTTTACATTAAACTAAAAAGAAATTAAAAAACAATTTTGAAACTTTTCTTGATATTTTTTTTAAACTAGAGAAAAAAACACAATTTTAAAAAAACGTTTTATTTGGATTATTTTTCGCAAAGTTATAGGCATTTGAAAATTGCGAATTTTGAAAAATGCGAGTTTCTAAAAAAATTCATATCTCATGACTATGTTGATAAAAAAATTCAAAAAAAATCATGGTAGCTTCTTGCGATGGGTACTATAATATATCAAAATTTCAGCCAAATCAAAAATCCAAAAATTTTTGAGTGGCCGATTTGGCGTGGAATGCCCCATATATAAATCCCAGTACAAATAAATCAAACACAAAAAAATTGCTCTATATCATGTCAGGATGTAAAAAACTGCATCATCGACAAAAATATTTCTATCGCATTTTTTTTTAACCTATCAAAAACTGTATTCCGGTGTATCTGATTTCTGATAAGTTAAACTACGTTATTCCTATCGCTATCGGTATTCCCTCGCATTGTGTCTTGGGCTGTACAAGTGAATAATTAATTTAAAAAATTTGAATTCAATGACTACGTTTATACTGAGAGACCTATGTGCGGAGATCTGACGTATATTTTAAGTAAGATCACTAAAAAACAAGACGTGACTTGAAGAGAAATGAGATCGTACCAAATAGTTACACCAAGAATAAGGATTAAATAATTGAAGATTTTAGGATATAGATCAAGCTTAAATGCTTATGGTACAAACGTAGCCAATATATATTCATTTTATTATTGTACTTACATCCAGTTTTTAAAATAATAGCTGGTACATTTGTCCAAGTCGCATTTTTCAATTTTTTGAGATCGGAGATATCAGGCCACTTTATTTTCAATACTTTTTTTGTCGCAATGGCTTCCGCAAGGAATTCTTCATTTTCGCAGTCATCGTCTAATATCCAGTTGACATAACCTACTCCAACTCGATCCTCCTCGGAGGGAAATTGAAACAACGCTGCCAAAGCCTCCTTTTGTCGCTGCAGCATTAAGAAGAACTTTTTTTTATGTGATAATTTCTTCACTATTTCACCAGTACCTATTGACTTCCTTGTAAATTCGTAAACTCATGGCGCCCAATGATGCGCTGTCCGTGGGATTTTTCCCAACGGCAGCGTTTATGCGCATGCGTAAGCTGATCTTACAGATTCATGTCGGCTGCTTTGACGGCATTATCCTTGCATTAAGCTTGCGATTTTGGTTTACATCTAAAGTAGAATGGGTTTTATGCCAAAATCTGTGCTTCTCGAAATTAGAGAAAAAAAGAAGAAAGTTAACCTAACTCATATAATAATATATGCAGTTCCAGTTCAGAAAGTAATAAATTTATATGAGAGATAGAAAAAGACAGATGAGTCAACTTGAGAGATGCACAGCATCCGCACAGTAGAGAAATGCACAGTAGCCGCCAATCAGAATCTTTTTTCACTACGTACATGATCACAACATTCAAAAGATGGAAATTTCGTTTTGATAAGCACTTCTATTTATAAAGGTTTGTTGTCATGTTGTTGAAAGTGAATTCAATTTTGCAAATTTATAATATGAAGTGTTATATAGAATATCCTAGACCTTATAATTCTACTGTCTATATATACTGTGTGTAAAATGGAGCCTAATGGACGTTACAAAAAGTATTTATTTAATGACATAGAACAAGTGCCTAAAAAAACTCAAATTCGACGAGCTCAACAATTTGAAGAATTGCCTGTGAATGATGATCCAATAAATTGTCTTGATTTTGATCGAAATGTTAATGATGGTGACCAAAATAATAACAACCCAATAAAAACATTACGTGAAATCTACGTTATAGCTATGTAGATCAGCATCGTTGAATCCACATGAATGTTCGAGTGGACATCTACTCAAAAACGGTACCAAAATCCACGTGGAAATCGAATCGATATTCCTTGTAATATCCACTACTAGTGCAATAATGCAATAGTAAATTCGTAATAGTGACACTATACTATGTATAATATACCCGTGTAGAAGTCTTAGAATAAAATCGTGAAAAAAAATTTTCCTCTAAATTCGAGAGTTAAGTTTTCTTCATGATGTCACCCATCCGAAGTTGTACCACGACTTGCTGCTTAACCTTGACAATCGTACGGGAACTGCTATACTTCGATGACCCACGAATCTGTATGTCAACGTCTGTATAATTGTGATATATTTGTTCAATGGAAATATTAAAAACAAATGGTTTATGTGTTTATATGATAGGGTATGTTTTAGGAAAACAGAATAGAATCCCTTTAATGTTCCTTTTTTTAGGGAAATCTCATAGGAATACAACAAAGAAAAGGATAGGGAAATTTTCACACGGGTATATATATATATATATTGTAACCGTACTTTTGAGTGTCGGCACAACTTCGTCGCGTCCTCCAAAAGAAATCTAATTATGCGAAAGCTCTTAGTTAGAATACAAAATACTTAAAGGAGCAATAGTGCGGTTCTTCATTAATTCTTTCGTGATTCGAGAATTTACAGTAGTTGACAAGTTACTTTACTCAGCAAAGATCTTAATCGCTATCAAAAATTCGTTGGGCGCCAGGCACGAGAGAGCGTGCCACTCTTCGCACAAATCGTTAGATAAATTGCTCGGACAAGAAATTAGAGATTACGCGGATTCTCGCGACGGAACTAAACAACTAGCTCAGCCAACGGAATTGGCAGAGGGGAGGGGTTTGCGGTTAGCGGGGAAATTGTCGGAGAACGATAGAGAGGCTGAAATAAATGCACAAGAATTAATGATAACAATAAAGAGAAATCGATATATTTGATAGAGACTGTACAAAAGTGTTCGAAAGAAAGTACGTTACAGCGTTGACCTTCCGCGCTCTGGTATGCGGCGCAATAACAATTAATAAACCGACTATTAACTGGCCGTCGACAACAGGAAGTAAATTCGGCAATACTCCGCCGAGCAGAAATATGCGACTAAATCTAGATCTCATTATGGCAACAGTAATTACTTCGTGAACAATTAGAACATACGATTTTACATTAGACGGCAACGGTTCTCTAATGCGCAATAACGCCAGTCTTGACTTTAAAGAATTCTCAATAACTAACAATTACACAAATGACTTGGCTGCAACGAGGGCGAGCAACTACACTATTATACATTCTCAAATTAGAGCATCTGAGCGGAAGGCACATATTCACGGCAACACTGACTCGAAACGCCTATATAGGCGACCGATCCGGTATCGGCAACGAAAAATCGGAGTAAAGCCTAACGTGTGCTCCGCTCGAGACGCATGTCACCTACCGCGATCGGTGGTTTTACACAAATTATAAGATAACGCTCGCCTCACCACGTAACGATCCCTCGTTGATCCTTCAGAGGAAAACCTCCGTCTCTAAATTTCTCGGCAACGGTAGACAGCGTTCTCAGTTCCCGAAAGCTCCGGAGATCCCGTGTCCTCTTTACAGAAACTCGATCACCGCGCAAGTGATAATCGGGAGCATTCGCGGATCCACGCAGGCCGCTAGACCCTCTCCTATCGGGCCGCTCCTTGTTCTAATTGGTTTATTGGAGCCTCGCAACCCCGCGACCAATTACAGTGAGTCCTGCGGGTTGCGTATCCTTTGAATGTTCGGCGCGCTTTTCCAAATTAGCTGACCTAGGCTTTCCGTCTTGATCAGCGGTCTTCTATCGCTCTCCCCAGAAGTGGAGGCGGTTGCCAATGTTCAGGCCGTGCTGAGACGGTCCCTTATTACGTCTCTCTCCGAGTCGTCTGCAATAAAGGTGCGACAATCACCAAATAATATCAAAATTATCAGAGGTTACAAAACAATACGACCTGCGTGTACCACGCTCCCCGAGGACACAATCGGGATCTCCTTCGGTGGCTTCTTGCTTCCTCGGCGGCGTCTTCTTTCTTCCTTCCGTGAGTGAGGCGGCAACATTACGCGGATTTAAAACAACCACCGCTCACGCTCTAATGTGACTGATAATCGTTCTCAATCTGAAATTACTAAATATTTTATATAAAAGAATATACAAAACGAAACAAAAAAAATTTGGCACGCTCGCTTGTGCTCTCGCCCTTCGAGTTTAGAGGACACAGGATCTCCGTGCCAATGCACTCGCGAGTGACGGACACAAAGTGTCACGTCACAATATATAGATCAAAATATTTATAAATTGTTTATGCTTTAAAAGTTATATTGTGGACATTGTGGTAAATGCATTGATAAATACATGGATTCTACGTAGACACTTCCATATAGATTTCAATACGTATAATCCATGTGGATTAATTACTGATGAAATTTAACGGAAATAAAAATAGGAAATAGCAACGTTGAATTCACGTGGATAAATTAACATCGATTTTCATTCTATGCAATCCACGTGGATTATACGTATTGAAATCTATATGGAAGTGTCTACGTAGAATCCACGTGGATATTATATAAATAAATTATTAATTCCGTAGTCCACGTAAAACACGTAGATTCCACGTGGATACTACATATGTGTCCTCATCGGGAAAGTGTTTATAAGTGATGATAATTCATCTTGTCTCGAGAATGCGGATAACGACAGCGATGCCAGACAACAGGATTCTGAGTCGGAGTATTCAAAAACTTCTGAGTCTGATCTCGCTGAATCGCCTCTATTATTACCACCCAATAAAGATAATGCAGATGTCTTAGATCATTTTCTGATAGAAGAGGATAACTTGAATATTTTAAATGATATTGATGAATTTGATGGAAATAATCAATCTACGGATTCTGAAAACAATATAAATTTGGATGATCATTATTCAGATGAGGAAGAACACGCCCCGCTTTTTGAACAAAATGAAAATGATGAGGTTGTATTACAATAATGTATGTACATCATAATTATTGTAACTATAATTATAGTTACAAAAATTTTTCTCTCAACTACTGTAATACACAGGATTATTAACAAAATTAAGTATTTACAATCTCTAATAATACGTTTATTGCCTTACAGGATGATGTATTACTATATGAAAATAGCCATCTTACTGATAAACAAACTCGGCATCTTATTATGGCTTATGCTCTTCGACATGGTCTGTCTGAGAAGGCATTAAAAGATTTGTTGCAGTTATTTAATTGCATTCTGCCTCAGAAAGTGTTCCCCATCCTTGTATACATTTATTAAACACTTTGAGAAACATTCAAGTAGTGATGTCAAAAAACATTTTTACTGTCAATCTTATGATGCTTATTTACAATTTAAAAATACAATAAATACAGTCTAATGTGTTTATTGTAATGTTATTAACAACAAAGAAGATTTGCAGAAGGCTGGAAAATATTTTCTAACCAGTAGTAGAGAAAATAAAATACAACAATTGATGAAGGATCCCAATATTATAAGTGCAATTGAAAAATATGATGTTGAGGATGTCAGCAGTGTTAGATCCAGTACAATATATAAACAATTAAAACAAACTGGAGTAATTGGACCAAATAGTATCTCCATTCAATGGAATACAGATGGAGCACAAGTATTTCATTCCTCGAAAAAGTCTACGTGGCCTATACAAATCGGAATTAATGAATTACCTTATTCGTTACAAAAAGAAAATTTAGTTCTTGCTGGACTGTGGGTAGGAGAGGGTTCGCCCCGCATGGATGAATTCTTGCGGCCGTTTGTTGACGAGCTTGTTAAACTGCATCGAAAAGGTGTTCGATGCGACATACCAAATAAAGGAGAACAAATCATAAAAGTTCACTGCCTTATTGCTTCAGTTGACTCGGTTGCAAGACCAAAGGTAACTATATAATGTAATAAATATATATGTCGCTATATATGTAATAAATATTTTTATAGATGGCTTAATATATACTAAAACTGTATGTTATTTTTCCTCACGCGTGCACGTAATGTGCCCTATACTGTAATGCTTTTGCGTGCGGTAAATAGCCAATAACTCAAGCCGTTGAGTTATTTCGCAAAAGCGTTGCGTTATGAAAAATAACGCAACGCTGTGGTAGGGTGGTAGCACTGGTAGCACGAATAACAACACAGAGAAACCTAAATAACGCAAGGCAGTGGTAGGGTGGTAGCACTGGTAGCACCAATAACAACACAGAGAAACCTAACCTGCGTCGACGCTGGCGCCCGCCCACCCGGTGTTCGTTCTTGTCGCGCCGTTTTTCATCTTTGTTCTCATTTGACTTTTGTTACTCGTCGCCTGTAGCAGCTTTTCGATACTGGCCATATAGTCCCGATAGATCAAAAATTTGTGAACGGGGCCATTTTACCAAGATTGTAAGTACCTTCAACGTGTCATAACTAATATTGGCTGCTTTCCAGCTACGACACAAGTAGACACTGTGTAACACAGTGAATCATTGCATCCCTGTTGTTTGCCTACGTTAAACGAGAATGAAATGATTCTCTGTGTTACACAGTGTCTGATTCTGTCCTTGCTGGAAAGCACCCATTGTATAAGTGTCCTTCAACGTGTAATAATTAATATTGTTATTTCTTAGTCGGGGGGGGGGCTGCGAACCCCCCGAAACCCCCCCTGCTTCCTGCGCCCCACGCACCACCCCATAAGTCACACTCGCTTCGCTCGTGCGAATTTATAATTGTATAACACAGTGCACTCGTGAGGAAAAAATCTATGTGCAACTTATGTGCTAATTGTCTATAGCGCGGCGCGGGCGCGGGGCAACGCACTCGCTTCGCTCGTGCTCCCGCGCCCGCGTCGCGCAATAGACAACTTACCACACACGTTATACAATGTACTATTCTCGTTATATGTATATAGATCGCAAATATAATGCAATACAATGGAAAATGGGGATGTTTGTATTGTTTGAACGAAGGAACTAGAATCACTAAAGGGAGAGGATTTAGTCGTGTGTATCTTCCTGAAATCAGTGAACTTAGAACAGAAGAACAGGTCTTTGAAGACGCAGAAAGAGCAGCCTTACAAAATGAAACGATAAGGGGAATTAAAGGCTACTCAATTATGTTTGAAGTTCCGTTACTTAATATTGTCGTATCATTAGTACCAGATTAAAGCTATGTAACGAGTGTTACACTGATAGAGTTATCAATTTGTTTCTTAAGTACCGCCATAACAATGTCATCCACGTATCTACAGTAAAAAGGAATATTAAAGTCAAAAGTTCTCAACACATCGTTTTCAAGGTCCTGCATAACCAAATCCGCTAATATTGGGGACAATGGAGAACCCATAGGGGTCCCATAATTTTGCTTGTAAATCTGTTTGTCAAATATAAAATAAGTCGATTCTATTATCATTCTAGTAGCCTCAATGAATTCATCTTTCGGAATCGAACAGTTAGATGAAAAATAGTTCCATCTATTAGAAATCGATTGTATCGCCAACTCCAATGGTACATTAGTAAATAAATAGATTACATCAAGAGAGATTAAACTGTAATCTTCATCAATCTGAGTGTTAGATATTTTTTTTACTAATTCAAAACTGTTATTAATATAACTCGAGGGTCTCGGAACTCTTCTAATAATTTGCCTATGTAGAAGAATTTGGCAATATTATAAAAGGGACATCCAACAGATGAAACTATAATCCTGAATGGGCAACCTTGTTTGCGAATCTTAGGTAGGCCATAACCCCTAGGAAGTAAACCTTCATTACATCTGAGACGTTCATAACAACTCTCGTCAATATACTTGCAATTCTTCCTTCTCACTAACAAAGTCTTAAGTTTACTAATCATTTTATTGGTAGGGTCTTTAGGTGACTTAATGTACATGTTGACATCGCCAAGCATTGCGTTAATTTTTCCAAAATAAAAACCTTTATCAAGAGCTACTGTCACGTTATTAATTATTAATTAGAATAATAATTTGTAAACGTATACTTATGAAGATATACGTGATTGAAAACTAGTTAACTTACACTCCAAAATCTTGAACCAAATATAGTGTTCTAGGTGAGATATCAAACTATTACAGTTTTTTATATTTTAAAAATAAATCACAAAACATCAGTATTAATTTAAAAAGAATTCTTATACCAAATTGTTTATTTTAACATAATTTAGACATATTACCATGAAAAATGACTCACATATTATTGAAGGTGCCAGTTCAAATTGTAATGTACTACTGCGTTGTTGTCAACTATTTTGACACCACTGTTATTTAGGGTAACATTATTGTCGACAAGCTTTGCATTAGTCACATCCAACATTTGAGCACTGACATCAAGAACTTTCAATGTACTCGAATCTAACATCTTTATATTATTATCGTTTAATATATACATATACTGACTGTTGGGGTGCATTCAGAATGAAAATTTTTCGTCCGGACAAGGGTGACCACAGGTAATGTGACATCACACACTTGGACGTTTTCATTCTGAACGAACAGGACGAATGAACGCCCAATGAACGCCTGGACGACAACTTTTTACCTAAAAGCGTTCGATTTGACCGGATGTTTCGTCCAGACGTTTCACCCAGATCGTTCAGAATGGGTTTAGAAAAACACCCAGACTACAACTTTTCGCCGCACTCGAGACTGCGGCCAATTTCGCCCGACATGCGCAGAGAAGCCTATTTATGCCTACGCAACCTATAACCTATAAGAACCATATGATGATATGATTTGAGGTTATTATTATGTCTTACGCCATTTTAGCACCGAGACACTTCCGTATTTAACCGTGATAAATAGAATAATATAAATTATAAAGAATAGTTTGATAGATAATAATATATTTTATAGATGATATAAAAGAATAGTTTGAACTTAGTAAGTGATTATATACATTTTTTATTTACATTATTTATTCTATATAACAATATATTAATGTAAAAAAGCAAGTAATAAATACATGCATAAATTGTATTAAGAGAGAATTATTCAAAATAAGAGCAACATAATTCAATTAATTTATTTAATATTATTAATTTTTAGTTGAAAAGTACAATGGAAAATTGTACAATAGGTGCTTTACATTATATAAAACGTTCTTCTTGAGTTACAATTATCTGTTGAATTAGACTCTTTATTTGATTCCATAATTTTTTCAATATCGTCTCAAATGTAAAAAATAATCTATCCAAATCGTAGAAGTCTCTAAAAAGGAAAAGGACTGAAATTGTTATTCTGAAATGTGATTAAAATTCCTTTGCCGTACTGTTTAATACGGTATGCTCAATAAAATATTTTATTCGAGATGGAATTTTTTTTGGGGAATTTGACAATTTATCAGCATATAATTCTATTAGCTCCTCTTCTTCGGAATCGTCATCAGACTCGATATCACTCAAGAAGAACGTTTTATATAATGTAATAGCACCTATTGTACAATTTTCCATTGTACTTTTCAACTAAAAATTAATAATATTAAATAAATTAATAGAATTATGTTGCTTTTATTTTGAATAATTCTCTCTTAATAAAATTTATGCATGTATTTATTACTTACTTTTTTACATTAATATATTGTTCTATAGAATAAATAATGTAAATAAAAAATGTATATAATCACTTACTAAGTTCAAACTATTCTTTTATATCATCTATAAAATATATTATTATCTATCAAACTATTCTTTATAATTTATATTATTCTATTTATCACGGTTAAATACGGAAGTGTCTCGGTGCTAAAATGGCGTAAGACATAATAATAACCTCAAATCATATCATCATATGGTTCTTATAGGTTATAGGTTGCGTAGGCATAAATAGGCTTCTCTGCGCATGTCGGGCGAAATTGGCCGCAGTCTCGAGTGCGGCGAAAAGTTGTAGTCTAGGTGTTTTTCTAAACCCATTCTGAACGATCTGGGTGAAACGTCTGGACGAAACATCCGGTCAAATTGAACGCTTTTAGGTAAAAAGTTGTCGTTCGGGAATTCATTTTGAACGCACCCTTGTTAAGTCATCGTATTTTGTGTCAATTGCCCCTTGATCCTCTAGTATCTTTATAGTACTTCCTCCTCCCAACTGAACACCATTTTGATCAATTATGTCTAAATTGTGTACCTGCAAAATATGTAATATAAATAATTTAAATAATTTCAATCATTTCTTTCAAAAATTTTATGAAATAATTAGTTTCATAATAGTAATACATGAGTTTTTATATAACCAACTCTAAACTGAAAGTTCAAACAAAAATTAGAAATTTGACTAATGAAAGATTAAAGACTTTTAATTTAAACTATTTTCATACATATTCACTTCTATTGCATTATCTTTCAATAATAAAATGTATTATGATAAAATATATTTTAGAGAATATCAATGTAGACATACCGGAAAAGTACCGTTCGGATACTATCACCAAGAAAGAGAAATCATAATAAAGTTCTTAATACTAAACATTAGAAAAAAAACATACAATAACGAACTAGAAGTCATATCACAGGTAGAACACACTACGTACAATTAAAATATATTATATTAAACGTACACAAAAATGAATAAATATTCTTCTTTTACATCATTTATGTTTCTTTCTAATTTTTAGTATTAAGAAATTTATTATGATTTCTCTTTCTTGGTAATGGCATTTGAACGGTATTTTTCCAGTACGTCTACATTGATGATCTCTAAGATATTTTAACATAATACATTTTATTATTGAAAGATAATGCAATGAAAGTGAATATATACTTATTTCGATGTCAAAATATTACATACGTATAATCAAATATGCTAATAAACGTAATAAATTTTTTTGGTATAATGTTATTACGAAATTGATTATCAGAACGATTCTTTCTCACGTTATTAATTATTAATTAGAATAATAATTTGTAAACGTATAATTATGAATATATACGTGATTGAAAACTGGTTAACTTACGCTCTAATATCTTGAACTAGATGAGAGATATAACAGTTTTTTATGTTTAGAAGATAAGTCACAAAAGATCAGTATTAATTTTAAAAGAATTCTTATGCCAAATTGTCTATTTTAACGTAATACATTTTATTATTGAAAGATAATGAAATACCATGAAAAATGACTCATATATTATTGAAGGTGCCAGTTTAAAGTAACATACACCAACAGTTCCCAACTTTACGTCTGACTTGAATACTTTATTACGTATGCCAAGGTTTTTTACCATTTCATTATCTTCCAATAATAAAGATGTATTACGTTAAAGTAGACAATATGGTAAGACAATTTAATAAGAACTCTTTTGAAATTAATACTGATTGCTTGTGATTCATTTTTAAAATGTGAAGAACTGTTATTTTGATCTCTCTCCTAGAACACTATATTTGATTCAAGAGTTTGGAGCACATGTGTGTGAGTTTTCAATCACGTGTATCTTCATAAGTATACATTCACAAATTATTATTAATATTAGTAACTAATATTGTTTGGAACGATTATTCTGTTAATCAATTTCGTAATAACGACCCTCCCTCTATCGTTGCAGAAATTTACAGTGTCTCAAGACCGGATAAACATCGTTTACAATCGATACCGTCGCCGTGTCGGCGTAACGAATGCGCTGACTCAAACGCTGACACCAACATTTAGTTTTCATTTCTTCGCACATACCTTGTGTTTACGTCGATGCGGTCTGGAACGGCGCATACTGGCATTGAAGAGGAAATCGTTTTTCAACAAGTGCGCATAGTACCTGCTCGCTTTTGACGTGGTTCGGTGCTCCTTCCGGTTTGCAATGTGTTTCTTTTTATTTCTAAAGATCTTGCGAAAGATCTTCATATTGGCAACTCGATGGACCGCACGTGTAGACTTTACTCGAACACAGCACTGACGAAGCAATCACTACCGAGAATAACTATCCTTGTATTAAAATAACAACACGCATAATCGATTACATAAGATTATGTACTGCAAAATTCTATACTGAGAGAAAAAAATAACAAAAAATTGTAATTGCTGTTTGACTATAATTTCCGATGTCGAATATATGTTTATATATTTTTTAAATAATAAATATAATTGTTGTTACTATACTGTAAAAAATAGGTATGCATTTAATACTATACAGTTTGTATATTTATATTAAGTACTTAAATACGTTCTTGTAGTTTTTTTTGTTATATATATATATCTATGATTACACTTTTGAGGCTTTCACGGGTATTTTCTTCAATTATGCGAGAAGGTTTGCGGGTTATCGCCGTGTCTTTCTTCATTTTTAATGCTAACGTTTCGTGAACCGTACCGTTCACTTCATCAGGGCGAGGGTTGCGCATACAGGGTGGCCAATTTATCTGAAGACATTGAAATATCTCGAGAACTATACATAAGATAAAAAAAGAAGTGCAACGAAAGTAGCTCGACACGAAGGGGGGAATCCAATGATACCAAACTCGGCCCCTACCGCCCCCCGGGGGCGGGGTGGGGGTGGGGGACATAAGAAACTTAAATAGGAACCCCAATTTTTTATTGCAGATTTGGATTCTCCAGGAAAAAGTACGCCAAGTTGACCTACGAACTTTAACATTTTGGTTCACAGGTGGCGCTGTAATCGATAAAAATCCAAATTTATCAGAAGACATTGAAATAACTCGAGAACAAAAAAAAGGTGGCTAATGAAACTTGTTCGCTTTAAAAGCTGCCTTCCAAAGAAAGCAAACTTGACCCCCCCCC
>NW_017277093.1:332942-339188 GCF_001594065.2 Cyphomyrmex costatus | reverse complement strand
GGGGGTCAAGTTTGCTTTCTTTGGAAGGCAGCTTTTAAAGCGAACAAGTTTCATTAGCCACCTTTTTTTTGTTCTCGAGTTATTTCAATGTCTTCTGATAAATTTGGATTTTTATCGATTACAGCGCCACCTGTGAACCAAAATGTTAAAGTTTGTAGGTCAACTTGGCGTACTTTTTCCTGGAGAATCCAAATCTGCAATAAAAAATTGGGGTTCCTATTTAAGTTTCTTATGTCCCCCACCCCCACCCCGCCCCCGGGGGGCGGTAGGGGCCAAGTTTGGTATCATTGGATTCCCCCCTTCGTGTCGAGCTACTTTCGTTGCACTTCTTTTTTTATCTTATGTATAGTTCTCGAGATATTTCATTGTCTTCAGATAAATTGGCCACCCTGTATATATATCTAATTATACATAAAAAAACGATACAAACATTTCAATCAAAATATTTGCTTTTGAATTTATCACATCCATTAACATATGGATGTCGTAGCAAAAAAATACCTTACGATTTATCATTTACATTAAAATTCCCACTTTTAAGTCTTTCAAATCAATTTTAGTACGTTTTTTCTGGTGCAATATCTCATAAGTTTCACTAATTATTTTGATTGCTTCAGTCACTGTTTTACGTAATAAAAATAGTGTGAAAAATACAATGGCGAATATGCACCTTTTCAGTGTTTATTTTTAATTAAACCACAAATGTACTTAATTGTCTAATTGCGCATTGTTATACAGCTTTCAAATTACAAGTTGGTTTATTTTACCAATGAACAAATAATTGGGCGCGGTAATTTAAATAAACCATAGTTAGCACTATTTAAAGTTGTAAACTTCGGAAACTTATTTATATACTACACCTAATATATAATTTTTATCATGTTGATATAAATACTAGAGACCCTATACCAGAGTCTGGACACGAGCGCGATTGTGGCAAAATGCTACGAGAGAGAAAGATATATATATACACCATCTTCGTCTTTAATTCTAACCTTAATGTAATGTATATATTTGTATATTCTCTTTCATTTAAGTTAACAGCGTAAAAAATATAAAATATTAAAAATAACAATATTAAATAAATATATATATTGAATGATGATGTTCGTAGACTCGTAAGATTTAAAATCATAGAAAGTGACAATGCCTACTCGAGTCATTGTAACAGGATGTTAATGTTAATTATAATTGTGTGAAATTATGTACCGCGTATGTAGTCCTCCTCGCGACGCTGATGGATTTTCAGCATTGATGCATACGTATTAACTACCGCGGTAATATCACTTTAGTTAAATTGACATCACAATCTAACAAATTTTGATGCTATAGCATCTTAATTAGATCTTAATAATATGTTGAAAGACATATATTACTATTTAATAATGAAACAATGATAATTTTAAATCTGTGAAAATAATAAGACTGCGAAGAATATCACAAGTTGGCGTTTCGTTCCGGTTTCCATTACTGGACTCATCAGTAAGGCATTGTAATGGAAACCTATCTTAGACGCCTTGGGGAGATGTTAGAAAGAAGTTCTATATAAACAATCACTCATATAATTCAGCACTTGCGAGAAACGGAATGAGTAACTATAGACCTCTATTGGCTAGTCGACGTAGTGATATTCTTTACATTGTTGTTAATATTTAAATATGTAAAAGCGCATTTTTCAGACCGCGCAATATAAATATATATATTGAATGATGATGTTCGTAGACTCGTAAGATTTAAAATCATAGAAAGTGACAATGCCTACTCGAGTCATTGTAACAGGATGTTAATGTTAATTATAATTGTGTGAAATTATGTACCGCGTATGTAGTCCTCCTCGCGACGCTGATGGATTTTCAGCATTGACGCATACGTATTAACTACCGCGGTAATATCACTTTAGTTAAATTGACATCACAATCTAACAAATTTTGATGCTATAGCATCTTAATTAGATCTTAATATGAGTCCAGTAATGGAAACCGGGACGAAACGCCAACTTGTTATATTCTTCGCAGTCTTATTATTTTCACAGATTTTCACAGATTTAAAATTATCATTGTTTCATTATTAAATAGTAATATATGTCTTTCAACATATTATTAAGATCTAATTAAGATGCTATAGCATCAAAATTTGTTAGATTGTGATGTCAATTTAACTAAAGTGATATTACCGCGGTAGTTAATACGTATGCGTCAATGCTGAAAATCCATCAGCGTCGCGAGGAGGACTACATATGCGGTACATAATTTCACACAATTATAATTAACATTAACATCCTGTTACAATGACTCGAGTAGGCATTGTCACTTTCTATGATATTAAATAAATATTTATAGTAAAAATGGGTGGCTGCGCTGCTCCGTATTGTAATAATTCAGCTATCAAAGGATATACAATAAAAAGAGTTCCTAAAAATACTGAACGACGAGTTATATGGGTAAAAAATGTTAACCGAGAAGATTGGGTACCGACAAACAATTCACTGTGAAGTTAGTTAACATTTGTTTAAAAAATTAAAATGTTCTAAAAGTTTATGTATACATTTCTATACGAATATGAATCTATAAGGTTATCGACGTTTGAATTGGAGCGAGAGTTGCCACAAACGACGGACCAATCAAAAATTGTCTCTGTCGTGTCCAAACTCTGGTATAGGGTCTCTAATAAATACCAACATGATGTGATTTTATATCATGATTTTACACCTATCTTAGTGTTTATGTTATATCGGTAAAAATTATATTAATTTAACATTTATAATATTAAACCTTATAGAGTCATATCTATTTTTTAGTATAGTGTAACAATATAGCATGTTCTTAATAATTATAAAAGTAGTAATAACTATAAAAATGAAGTTAACCATTATTAATTATTATACCATGCAATTATACACTATAATTACAAATACCAAATACTTTTCTCTCAGTGTACGTAGATTAACTTCATGATTGAGGATGGTTGATATAAGTTCACATGAAAACTACGCGCGGATACCACGGGTGTTCATGCACTCAAACGATGCGCAACAAATCTGCACTAAATCGTTGCTGCCGACGACTTTACACGAGAGCCCATGACGTTACTCATCGCGATACGCCATGTGCGACGGGGGCGGCTCATGGTTTATCGACACTCGGACCAGATAGGCACCGAGAGTCAAGAATCTCCCGTGATTTTTTCCACACAACATTCAATTGATCGATCGCGCGAAGCCCCACACGTCCACCACACTTCCGTAACGCAAAGAGTTTACTGCATGAATACTCGGCGTTAACATACTGCACCGATTCAATGACATAGGTATGTATTTGGAGTGACCTGAATCAAGCATTTGATGTGTAGCTAATCAGTGAAACTATAAAAATAAGGCTTTTCGTCATACAGTTTCTTTATTAACATGTCAAGTTCACGTTTTTTGTATACTCAGAGTTTTGCAATACCTATTCAGATACGGTAAACGCTAAAGTCACATTATCCTTTTCTTAATTAATTGTAAAGAAAAAGATAATATTATAATAATGTGATCTTAGCGTTAATCGTATTTGAATAAAACGGTACTGCAAAAACTCTTTATTATCAGAGAAAAAGACGTAACTAAAAAAAAAACTAGAGATGATAATTTCACATAAGCTTCGTGTGTAGAATTAATATACTTAATTGAATAAATTATTTTATTGTTATTGCAACTATGAAATATCTAAATAATATAAAATATCTAAAAAATCTTTGATTATTTTATATTTTATAAAATATCTTATTCAATTATAATGCATTAGTTTATTCAATTATTGTATATATATTAATTCTATTTATAAAACTTGTACTTGTCACTTTTGTAATTGCCACTATAATCTTTTTTGAGTGCAGAGAACTTAAAAAACTGATGCTTAGTCTAAGTCTATGTTTAGATATATGCGTTATTGTGTGTCAGCTGACAAACCAAGATACATGTTGGTTGGTTAATCTCTATAACTTTGTTCGCTTCAACGTGTATCTCGGTCCCCGTGTGATATTCTACAGCTGATATTAATTCAGTGTTTCTTATTATTAGCAGATACGGATAATGGCAAATTGAGTTATCTATCCGCATTTTTTGTTCCTCTAAGTATCTAATAAGATATTGCATTTATTTAAAAATCAGATTTGTGTTCTTCATTATGGTTCCATACATAGCAGAATATCGCATAAGAATATTATACATTACATATAATATTAAATACCTTATAATATTAAATACCCTATAGATATTTTTCTCAAATCCATATACACTGGGCAACAAAATTAACGCAACACCTGCTTCACTGTGCACAAAAATAGGCAAATTTCAAGATAGAATAACTTCGTCAAAAATCATCGTATCGAGATGATTAAAAAGGCATTTTGCAACTTGAAACCTCTACTTTTCAGATCGCTACTTGAAAAAGTGGTCTCGCGGAAATTTTATTAAGTTACACAAACATAAATAAAGGTACATCAGATCACAAAATTTTTTACGAAATTTGCGGAGTTCCACGGGGCCGGGCGGACTAAAAATTGTACACAATGCTATTTTCAATCGAAAGAACGAATCTTTACCTTTAATTTGCTTTTTTACGAAGCTCCTTACGATTTTTTTTTTCATCGAGTTATTCATCGTTGTAGCAAAAGAGTCATTTTTGCTTCAACGTTGAATAACTCGGTGAAAAAAAATCGTACGGAGCTTCGTAAAAAGCAAATTAAAGGTAAAGATTCGCTCTTTCGAATGATGTAAACCGCATTTGTGCACAATTTTTATTTTGTGCATTGAAACTTTTTAAATTTTGTAAGAAATTTTTAGGTTTGACGCACTTTTAATTATGTTTGTGTAACTTCACGAAATATCAGTAAGACCGTTTTAGTACCAGTCTGAAAAGTAGAGATTTCAAACTTTAAAATGCTTGTTTAAACATCTCGATTTGACGATTTTTTACGAAGCTATTTTATCTTGATGTTCGCGTGCAGCACTGATCAAAATTAAAGTTACTTAAAATCAGCATTAAAAAGAACCAAATTCAAATTTCACATATCTCCGTGAAAAATGGTCGCGAAGCAATGTACGAAAAAACTTTTTAAATATATAACAAATTTCATTAATTGTAAGTAAAGTTTAACATCTTCTCTTTAAAATTTTTTATCATATTATGCTACAATTTTTTTCATTTAGTGATTTGAAGTGAGTAATGCATTATGTAGTCTTTTCTCTGAAATTTTCTAAAAATGTTGCCGCCGATATTAACATTATTCGAGGTGTATCACGAGGAGGTTACACGGTCAAACTTACACCGCGTGCGTACCACCCAACGCACGCCTCGCACACACGCACACACGCACGACGCACGTACGACGCAGAGGTTTCAAGTTGTAAAATGCTTTCAAAAACATCTCGATACGATAATTTTTGACGAAGTTATTCTATCTTGAAATTTGCCTATTTTTGCACAGTGAAACAGGTGTTGCGTTTAGAGATGCGCACGAGATGAGAAAAATCTCGATCTCGTCTCGATCTCGTCTCGATTTCGAAACGAGATTCTAGATCGATACCGAGATCTAGCATAACGAGATCGAGATTATTTAAAAATCTCGTCGAGATCTTGCCGAGATTTCGACAAAATATTTTATTATTTCATTGAGAGATATAAAAATAATAAATAACGAGAATATAAAGGCTAATGAGAGCTATTCGCTGTTATTAATGCGATCATATATAAGATATGTTATAGTGTGAATCAAGAGACAGTGTCTCGCGCCAAGTGAACGCGAAGCGCGAGACCGCACGTGTATCTTTACGCGAGTCGATGAGTTCCGTGTACCCGAGATTATCGGATCTCACAATAAATGGCTGAATTTATCAACTTTTATATATCCGTAATTTAGTTGTAGTGTTTAAATTATATTATAAATATGTTTTTATTGTCTACGTACCCTACGAAGGAAGATATCTCGATGTGAAGATGAAATGTCAAAAATTTTAACATCGAAAATGTTGTACTTTCCACGTTTTAAACGATAGACGGCGTTAAATTGTTGTCTTTTTCACGTTTTAAACGGCAGACGGCGCTTGCTAGCATATTTTATTTTATATCGATTAGCTGTCAACGTAATCAATTAGCTGTCAACGTAATGACATTAGATAGATAAAAATCAGCGATGACAAAGGAGGATTTTTGTATCCTGTTAAAGCAGTCAATATCTTGAAAGCTCACGGAAAAAGTGTTCGAGAGT
>NW_017277093.1:326606-332038 GCF_001594065.2 Cyphomyrmex costatus | reverse complement strand
TCTCTCTCTCTCTCTCTCTCTCTCTCTCTCTCTCTCTCTCTAGCAGCGCCAAGTTTTTTGTACTTTTACTTTTTGAAATAAAGTATAAATGTTATATACCTGTATGTGACAAGAAAATATATTCCTTTCACAATTGGCGCAATCTATAATAAAAAGATTTTATTTTATTTTGTGAGGCTTACACACTTGGCGCCTTTTTTTCCTTTTTTTAAAAAAGGTATTTTATATACTACGTAAGTAGTTCCCCCCAATGGCGCGCCGAAAATCCTTCGGACTTAAAACGCAATTCTAATCAACTACCGTAGTAATATCACAATTTTTGATGCTTATAGCATGTTATTGGATCTTAATAATATGTTGAAAGACATATTAAATTCTAAAGATGTGTAATGTTAAAGTAATAATAAATAAAAATCCATGAAAAAATAAGGTTGAAATTTTCGAAGCCTACTTTTAATTGATTTGTTTAATATACGCTGGCTGAAAGATGCGTTTGTTACTTTCAATATTATTTAAATAAAAGAACATTGTGAAGAATATCACTACGTCGACTAGCCAATAGAGGTCTATTAGTTACTCATGCCAATTCTCGCAAGTGCTGAATTACATGAGTATCTGTTTATATAGAACTTCTTTCTAACATCTCCCTCAGGCATCTAAGGTAGGCTCCCACTACATTACCTTACTAATGAGTCTAGTAGTGGAAAGCCTGGACGAAACGCCAACTTGTTTTGATATTCTTCGCAATCTTATTTTTTCACATAGATTTTCATTTATTATTACGTTAACATTACATCTTTAGAATTTAATATGTCTTTCAACATATTATTAAAATCCAATAAGATGCTATAAGTATCAAAAATTGTGATATTACTATGGTAGTTGGAATTACGTTTTAAGTCCGAAGGATTTTCGGCGCGCCATTGGGGGGAACTACTTACGTAGTATATAAAATTCACACTATAACATACCTTATATATGATCGCACTAATAACAGCGAATAGCTCTCATTAACCTTTATATTCTTGTTATTTGAAATTTTCGAGAGCCTACTTTAATTGATTTGTTTAATAAAAATAATAGTTATATGGCGCGAATGATGCCGGAGTTACTGCTATAGTCTTCTATATAGGCCCATAATTCACCTGACGAATATCGTGAACAGGTAGATCAGACTAAACTGAGACGGAAAGTTTTGTACCATTTCATAATTTTCACAATTAACGGGATATTAATGTCTAAAAATTACTTTTTATTCATGCACTGTCTGAATTGGTGCATACGGTGCAATAAGTTGAAGTGAATCAAATGTATATTTCTTTCGCTTCAATTTATTTGCACTAGTTCAGACAGTGCAAGGAGAGGAATAAAGAACAAACTTATATGGACAATAATGGATTCGAATATAATGACTACGTTCAGCAGACTCAACAGTTGAATGAGCGTTCGTTACTATTGATGTATTCGAATCTCGTCGAGATCTCGTCGAGATTAGCGGAAAATAGTTTAAAAAGTACAGTTCCTAAAAATTTAACAAAACTTTAAATTTTTAACAATTCTTGATCTTAAATCTCGTCGAGTTCTCGTCAAGGTTAATAAAAAATAGTTTAAAAAATATAAAATTCTTAAAAATTTAAGTTTTGTTAAATTTTTAAGAATTCTGTACTTTTTAAACTATTTGCCGCCAATCTCGACGAGATCTTGACGAGATTCGAGATCGAGATTAGATATTGAGATTCTCGACAATTCGAGATCGAGATGCATATACCGAAATATTTGCGAGATCGAAATTGAGATTGCCGAAATCTTGTCTCGTCTCGTCTCGTGCGCACCTCTAGTTGCGTTAATTTTGTTGCCCAGTGTATATATTTTTGAAATTTTTTAAAAATTATCTTTTTACGCTATAAAAAGTTTTCTTCTCATATCTTGTATTATTTTTTCTCTTTCTTCACAGCGACATTTTTATGCAAGACAAAAGAAAATGTTTACCTTGATTCTTGATTAATGAGGTCACTTCCTATCGCATTGATATCGGTTACACCGGATGCACTGTTAAAGGACGTACGTATTGAATTCTGCATGCACATGAGAAATAAAAGCAAAGTACTTCCTCCGGAACTGAAGCTACCGAAAACATCAACTTCAAGCTCGACTCAATTTTAACTCTGATTTTCTTTCCACTCAATTTTGAAAAATATGGTTTAGTCGTCGTTTTAGATAAGCGTAATTTTCCGACTTCTTGATATCATATTATTTCAGTTAATAGTAGTAGTAATAAGGAGCGAATAGTATTATATCAATTCTTACCATATATATCTGAACCTCAAAGAGTTACTCAGACTTAAAATATTTCTCCGCTAAGTCAGTACAAATTACAAAAATTTTTTATATATACACAGAACACAAGATTTGAACTTGCAACTTGTCTGTAACAAATCCGTCACCTCACACAGAGCTATACGACGGCTTTATGATCACATATAAAGAATTTTTATAATAATAGTGATATAGTGGGATTGATAAAGCAGTCAAATTATATGTTAATAACTTCAAAAAAATTATATATAAGCAAAGATCCAAGCTGAACTGCTATAGGCTTCGTATTCGTATTAGTTATGTTCAAAAAAATTGTATGCCAACAAACGTAAATAATTAATTAAATGGAGTGGTAGACATTATCGGCGATAGTTGAAATGTAAAAGTTTTATAAATTGAAATTTATATTTGTGTGTGTGTCTGTGTTGTATATATAATCTCTTTTTTTGCTACTTCAGAAAGTAAACTTCTGCACTGCAATTTAAGGAGGACACGAATGGTGACTATCGTAAACTGTATCATTTTACACAGTTTACTCTACATTTGATGATAATGTTAAGATTTACTTATTAATCAAACAAAATTGATGTTTGCAGATTTATATGATATGTCTAATCTTGCTATTTATTTTGTGACTCACATTTTATGACCCATATTTTTCTTACAAGAATTCGCATATACATATTTGTTGTATTTATATTACAATTCCTTTTATAATTTTTTAACCCTTGTGTGCGCAACCGAGTGCCCGGGTAGGGGAGACTGGGGCCAGTTGTAACGAAGGTAAATTGTAACAATGCATATATCTTTTAAATGATAAGAGATATAATGATCATGTGAAGAACAAAAATACTCAGTATTGAGGCCTGCGTTTGCTTCATACCACCAATCGCGCGTGTGCTGCATGTAAAAGAGATTATGTGTATTGTGTTCAAACAAGCCACGTAAGTGTAAATTTACAATGTTATACTTTTCTGCTTTAAACTTTCAAATGAAATGCTTTTTATTGTATTTTCATTTTATTATGTCTAAAATACAATTTCTCAAGTAATGTGCATGTGTTTTTTTAATATTTTTAAGTAGTTCCAAACATATTCATATAAATTTTGACAACATCGGTTTGGGGTTAGAAGTAACATATCGCTGGGATACATTGTAACACCATTAATCTTTTATATCTTATGCTCATTTACTTTATATCTCCTTTTTTTCACATTTAAAGCATGAGGAACTATAAAAGAAAGACTCAACGTGCACACAAATCGTCGAAAATATTTCAAAAAGCAGTAAATCTAATAGAAAATGAAGGTAAATCAGTAAGAAGTGATATATAATACATATATATATATATGTGTGTGTGTGTGTGTGTGTGTGTGTGTGTGTGTGTGTGTGTGTGTGTATTATATATATGTATTATATATATGTATTATACATATATGTAATATATATATGAAATATTTTCAACGATTGTATATATGATACACACACACACACACACGCATACGCACACGCACATATATATATATAATATTATTACGCCCGCGCGACCGAATTCGCGAACGTGAGCAAGCCCGCGCTCCCGCGACGCGGAAATGAACACACACAAGAGATTGCGGAGGAACACAGAACACTCTCTTTTTTACGAACAGATTACAAAGCGATCAGAGAAAGACGGGAGCTGACGTTTCACGTCCGAACGAAACGAGCGTCAGTCCCAGATTTTTTGATAACCGAAAGACATCGTTGTCAAGACAACGCGTTCTTCTTTTCGAAATTCAAAACGAAGGCGATCCACCGGGCGTCGACACGGAACGGGCATAACACTGCCCCTCCTCTTCCTCAGATTGTCGTCCCGACAATCAAGCTTCTCAGTGGGCTTTCCATACGTTCTCTTGAATGGTATCTTGCTCTAACCTGAGCTGCTGCTACAGGTTACTGAGCACCGTTTCTGCTAGCGTCAAAAGACTTCTAAGTTGGACCCCTTTCGATCCTTCCTAGGAGATGGCCAGTCTCCTTGATATCGAATTCCGGGAATCCTTCTTTGTGTCTTCGGGATCCACTTGACTCTTCTCTTGAGCCTTGTGCATTTCTCTCTTCCTTTTTCGGACAAGGGTGGGAATTCAGACTTCTTCTGCGGTACCTCCGTCCCGCAGGACTTCCCCAAGTCCCCGCCTTGGCATTTGCCCAACGTCCCGCCGAAAAACCGCAGATTAAAAACGCGCGGGCAAGGCGGTTTTCTTAAAAGAAACGAAACGCAGCTCGAAGAGAAAGGTGGTCCATTACCTCGCCGACAACCTCCCAGAGTATCCGAATCATTCTCCCATTTCTCTCGTCACGACTCTGTAACTTCAATAAATTAAAATATGCAGTTTATATTGCTAAGAAAATCAAACACTTACTATTAAGCAAGAAAATTAAATCTGGAGACACGGTAGTGTCTCGGCACTAAGCCAAGCGCGCGACACTGCCGTGCCTCCTTTACGCGAAACTGAGAATTTTTCGGGGTCGAGATGATCAGATCTCAGTAACGTCTGAACCGATCAAGTTCTACATACGCTCAATCGACAAAAAATACTTAAATTGTATAATAAAAGTGCTTTCATTTTTTTTCTACGTGCCCTACGAGCGGAGATATCGCGACGCAAAGTCCGAATCTGTGAATTTTCACGTTTCATTTTTTAAGAAACGTCGTCGTCATCATTATTAACGTCGTCGACCAGAAAGAAATGTCCATCTCGTTTTTCCGATAATAGAGGGCCTTTGACTTTATGTGTTATCTCACTCTATCTATCATCTCACTCTATCTATCTATATCTAATGTTGCATTGTGTATCATCACATATGACGCGCGCGCGGTTTAAAATGTTTTAATCTTTCAATTAAAAATCAGGAGACGCGGTAGCGTCTCCGGCCATGTTCAAAAAAACTCTGAGACGCTACAAGTCTCTTATCCCGAGCCATCAAAGTCCATTATTGGGAGGTGCATAACTATTAAAATATAAAAAATTTTGAATCGAACGTCATATGTCCTGAAAGGCGGCATCACCACGAGTAATTTGAGCCAAGGAATTTTTAAATCGGTCAAGCCGTTCTTGAGATATAAGCGGTCGAAAATT
>NW_017277093.1:311907-321976 GCF_001594065.2 Cyphomyrmex costatus | reverse complement strand
CTTGAATAATCTATCAGTTCCTTTTCGTGGTACATATTCAACATAGAAAATATTCGTTATATGTACGTTCACTTTGAACTGGCACATTTAGTAATATATCAGTTACTTTTCGTGGTCATCATATATTATATTAGATAATCGTTTTAATTTAGGAAGGATCAAATTTTTGCGGTTAGTTTTCAAAGGTTTAAATTTGTTGGGTTTTTTAATTTGCGAGGATCTATTTTTAAAATATTATTCAGTATAATATAAAATATTTATTAATAATATATATATAATGTTATTATATATATATTGTGAAATATCGAAATATAGAGAAACTATGTGTGCAGGTATTCACTATCGAGGAATTAAGTGTCTAGATGTTGTCTATATGTTCGTCGTCGAGGAAGTAAGTGTTTACGTGTTTGATTTCGAGGAAGTGAATGTCTAGGTGTTCGCCTTCGAGGAACTAAGTGTCTAGGTGTTCGCCTTCGAGGAAGTGGATGTTTAGGTGTTTGACGTCGAGGAAGTGAGTGTCTAGGTGTTCGCCTTCAAGGAAGTGAGTGTTTAGGTGTTCGACGTCGAGGAAGTGAGTGTCTAGGTGTTCGCCTTCGGGGAAGTGAGTGTCTAGGTGTTCGCCGTCGAGGAAATGGGTGTCTAGGTGTTTGTAAGAAACGTCGTCGTCGTCGTCGTTATTATTGCCAGCTACGAAGTGAGGAAATACATTCTGAAATTTTTGGCGCAAGAGATAAATGTTGTCGCGACGGGTATCTATAAATCTCTGTAATATCGATCGCTGCGATCTGTACGATCGGTAAAGTCGGATTAAGAGTCTCGGCAAAATAACAAAGGATTGAGGTTAAGATGTTAAGAAATCTGTCACATCGATAGCATAGACGAACACGTAAATGAGGTTAGAATAAATAAATATTTTCTGCTTTATTACACATATTCTCTGCTGTAAAACACATTTCTGATATAAGAATACGAATTATTTTCTATATAATTTTACAGCAGCGAATTTGTTTTGGTTAGTTTATATCAGATTAGGAAATTTATTATATCACTGACACAGAGAAACACGTAAGTGAGAATAAATAAGTATTTCCTTTGCTGTAATTATTTATTATTTTTCGTTCCTTTTGTAATAACAACTTTATTGCAACATTCTTTTGTACGCAGGATTACAAAAAGAATTTGAGAATGTGTATGCAATGCAGCAGGAAGTAAAGTTACATTTTGAATCTTCCCGGTTTAAAGCAACTATCTGACGTGATTGGTGGCCTGATATCTCTTTGTTACAATTGAAATCACCAAGCACACTCCTCACTCGTGGATTATTAAATTTCTCTTCATCAGATAAGTTTTATAATCTCTATTTTAGTTTGTCCTCTCTCTATTCTTTTTATAAAAGAATTGATTCTTTGTGTTGTATTTTTTTCAGATTTATTGAAAGGAAAGGCATGAAAAGCTACAATTCATGTTGTTGAAATCATGCTTCTGGCTCGTGGATTAAAAATTTCTCTTCAATATCACATCAGATAAGTTTTATAATCTCTATTCTAATCTCTATTAATTTGTCCTCTCTCTATTCTTTATAATTATAAAAGATTATAAAAGAATTGATCCTTTCTGCTGTACTTTATTTTCAGATTTATTGAAAGAAGCTTGAAAAGTAAAGGCAATTATTTAAAATGTAACATAATTTTCTTTCTAGTAATGAAACGTGGCTAGAAAATAAACAATGAGAAAAGGATGATATATGCCACAACACTAGAAATTCTAAGAGTAATTTCTATATACTATATTGTATTATATTTATTAATTACAATCAGACGTTCCGGCCTTAAATATGACCAACCTCAGTGTCAATAGAGGATAATCAATATAACATTTCTTCAATTTACAATTATGTCGCAACGAATGCATAAGTCAATATAACGATTTTATAAGTCTACCGTTAAAAATTATATTTAATCCGTTTAAGATTTCTAACATTCAAACTACTCGTCTTAATAATCATGTATTCTCTTGAAATTTGTTCCGTTGGAAGTTCAAACATAGTTGCCAGATTTGTACATTACCTATTTCTATTTGTTGATATGTTAGCAAAAATTTTACATATTCTCCATGATGAGCATAATCTCTCAAACAAGAATAATTTTCAAACAAACTCAACAATAAACAAATATCATACAATTCTCCATTTATCTTCGCTCCGAACAGAACGTACATTAAACCAAATAAAGCAATCATAAACACATTTTTAGTGTATTGACGAGAATTACCATCTTCGAACACATACGATAGTTACATCCAAGAATGATCTTTCCAATGGAACTTCCAATGAAACGAATTTTAAAAGAATACACTATTAAGACAAGAAATTGGAATTGTTAAAGGTCTTAACTGGATTAAATGTAATTTTCAACGTTAGACTTGTAAAATTGTTATATTGACATATGCATTTATTGCGACATAATTATAAATTGAAGAAATTTTATTATATTCAATATCCTCTATCTGATTGTAATTAATAAATGCGATTAGAATATAACTTTTTATTCTCTATTAATCTTCTTTCTTCCAAGTGTTTCTAAAACTGATATATTTATCTTGTAGTTATGTTAATGTGCTTTGTTGATAGGAAAAATCTGAAAAGAAAAAATATATGGATTTAAAAGATCCTTGCCTTTTCTTTTCAGGACTTTCCCTTCAATAAATCTGAAAATAAAATACAGTACAAATAATCAATTCTTTTATAATAATAAAGATAAAACTTATTTGGTACAGTTACTCAAAATATAAAATTACTTGGTTTTAGTATTGAAATCTTTAAAACTTTAAATAATTGTTGAATTGACATCGAATCGACGTCGACTCTATTGTCATTTCTCACTGGGAAGATTGTCGTAGTTTGACGTAACAGTTTCCGACTGAGTCGTAAGTTATTATAAATAGGCCTTCTACAATAAGCCATTACCTAATTTTTAAGTATCTTTTTTGATGTGGATAGAAAATAATAGTTTATTTATATATATATATATCTATATTTTTATATATTTTTATACATATACATATATACATTTGTTACGGCTGTGTTCCAAAATTGACTGTCAGTACTGAAAATCTATAGTTTACGTCACTATAGGTTTTCAGTCTGGTAGGCAATTTTGGAACACATCTACTTATGTTATACATAATAAAAAGTAGTTAATATTTTAATAGTAGTTAATATGATATTTATTATATACGCGTCTACCGCGTCCACTGTATTCACCGCGTCCACCGCATCCTCCTCGATGTCCTCTGGCATATCTACTTTTTTCCCATCTTCTTGCTGTAATTAATTTAAAAAATGATTAAATTTTTAATACAAATATACGGGATTAGATAAGTTAATTTTATTAAATATTTTTCAACGTTCAACAAAAAGCAAAGTTTCATTAAAATCGTTAATTGAGTTACACCTCCATAGGTTTATTTATAAGAATTTATTTGTAAGAAAAAAGTTAATTATGAACTCTTTTTATTTATACTTACGTCTTGTTTGTGATGGGACGCTGGGCGGCTGCATCGCTGCTAGTACGGGCGACTGCGTCGCCGCTGGTAGTGCTGGTACGGGCGGCTGCGTCGCCGCTACTGGTACGGGCGGCTGCGTCACCGCTGCTGGTACGGGCGGCTGCGTCGCCGCTGGTACGGGCTGTCCCGGATCCAACCCTGAAGACTGAGGTATTACGGCATATTTTTGTAGCCGTAATACTTCAGCCTTCAGGGCTGCTATTTCGACATCTTTTGCGTCTTCTGACGTCATTGAACTGAAACAAATATAAAAATAATTTAATAATTTTATTGTACTCTAATTTATAATAAATAATTTGTTATCATGGTAAGTCTACTTACAAAGCGTCTTTTTCATCCGCCGACATTTTTAATTTTCTTCTTTTGTTTTTCACAGGAATCACGGGTAACACGGATTATGAAACACGGTGGTAGTTCGCGCCTTTTGAATATGGCCTAGTTTACATGTGGCGTTTTTTCGTTATCCAACCAGAAGCAATCACGACTACGGCTATCTTTGTCATCTGATCTCTGAAGACGAAGATAATCTTAGCCGTGGTTGCTTCTGATTGCATAACGAATAAACGCCTATGGTGTATTTGATACGGGTATTAACTAGTTACTTTCTATTGAATTATTTGATTTTCCATATTTGTAAATTTAATGCATAATTCTTTAAATACATTGCTGAAATTATAATAATTTTACGGTTTAAAGCTTAAAGCTAATTAAATGTTACGCCTTCAAAATCTCATTGTAGACGCCGCTTAAGGGCTGCTGCACATTCTTTCCGTAACAGTAACTTAAAACGTAAACTTAAGCCGATGAGCCAATCAGGACTTTGTTTTTGGTTACGTAATATAACGGTAATTGAGAAAACCTAAAAGTGAAATTATCCATAACTTCGCAACATATATGTAAGGCCGGAATCAGACTACGCATTGAAAATTGTGATTGAAGATTAAAAATTGAAATTTGACCAATGAGAATAAAAGAATTTTTGCTCCTATCATTTTGATTGGCCAAATTTCAATCTTCAATCTTTAATCTCAATGTTCAATGCGTAGTCTGATTCCGGCCTAATACTACTATATGGCTATTGGGGCGTGGTTTGCGAACGAAACACTATGGTGCCGCCAATGCTAATTCTGTCCTTATTTAAGCGGGGAGCACAGACTTTTGCATAACGCATAAACCATATACATAAAGAATTTGATTGGTCCACTGACTCATGCATAAGAAAATGGACCAATGAAATTCCTTATGCACATGCTTTATGCATTATGCAAAAGTCTGTTCTCCCCGCTTTATGTTCAGTTTGTTGTAACGCGCAGGCGTCAATTTGTTGCGCGATAAGTGCTACATGTGATATATATGCTTCGCAATTACTCTTAATGTAACGAATTTCAACCGGTTGAAATTAGCTATGTAAGTTTACTGTTATCTTTAAAGGAGCCTACAGACCAGAGCGGCGCAGTGGTGAAGCGGCAAGCGATAGCCAATGAGAGCCATGCTTTTGCGTAAAAGCATGGCCCTCATTGGCTATCGCTCGTCGCTTCACCGCTGCGCCGCTCTGGCACAGTATATGTGGCTCTGGTCTGTAGGCTCCTTAAGTCAGTATCGCAAAATTACTAAAAAAAGTAATAAAAATGGCGTCGTTTGCAGACGAAATATGAAATCCACCAATCGTCTATTAGTCAGCCATTTTTAATACCACTCAATGAATGTCATGATTAGTTGACAGTCAGCTAATCAGGACGCGGAACATCGGTTGCGCTTCTCTAATATTTATCTAGGACTCTAGTTGTAAGTAGTTGTAGTTGTAAAGCCAGAAACACATAGAAAAACGTAAGGCCGTAAGACGTAAATAGTAACCCCGGATCCTCATAAGGACAACAGCGCTTTGACACCGGACACTGATTGGTGAAAAACGGGTTATGGGGGTAAATTTTACCCTCGCCACCGGTTTTTCACCAATCAACGTTTGGTGTCAAAGCGCTGTTGCCCGTATGAGGATCCGGGCTAAGGAAATCGTAACATTGGATTCGCTACCGGCCTTACGGTCTCTACTGTGATTAGCCAATTCGCTGACTGATTACGTTTTACGGCCTTACGTTTTTGTATGTGCCATGGGCTGAAGGTCCGTCTACAATGAAAAGTTTTAAGCCGTAACAGTAGGCAGTAAGTGATGTATTTCCGGTTTAAGAGGTCGCAACAGTAGCCACTGAACTATACTACTGGAAGGCTCTCTGCCATATGAAACAGTAGTAAACGGCGTAATAAACAGAGACAGCTACTTTAGATATCGCTGTCCTTCATGGCGCATGCGCATTCGACCATCGTACATTCAGGCTGCGTTCCGTTTTAGACATATGCGCGCATTTTATATAGTAAACGTCACGTAGAATATAGGGGAATTCGCGCATATGCGTGAAACGGAACGCAGCCAATAGTTCAGTGACAGTAGCCGTAAGCGAAATAAATTATTTCCATTTTTCGCTATTATTGATGCATTCTTCTAGGTCAAAAATTCTGATTGGATGATCGAAAAGAATACACCAATAATAGCGAGCGCTCACTCAACTGTTGAGTCCGCTGAACGCGACCTATGACTACTATTCTCCACGAGAGGTCTCTGTGGTATTACTTATCTGTTGACAGTTTCTATGACGAGATGAATGCGTATGCGACCATCTTATATCTCGATAGGTCCGCATAGATTCTGAAATTTCTTGTATATGTACATTATCTGTATCTATGACAATTTAAAAACATGGCTACCATGTGAAAATGAATTGATTTGCTGTAAACAAGTTTCTATCTGTTTGTTATGAGAGCTTTGTTTTGCGTTGTCGATTGCATAAATCGCCGATTGACAGAAACGTGCCTCATACTTTGAAACTGAATCATAGATCTACTGAAAGCATCAAACAACTTTCGAGAGTGACAGCTCCCATACGAACTGACAATAGCGCAGATTCTGTTTCTTATACGCAACTAATATCCTCGTTACCTTCGTTCCATTATCTGGAAATATTTTCGTCTTACTGTGACGTTGAAGTGCATTACAAATTCATGTAAAAACTTTTAAAAATAAACATTAGTTTCCTATTTGAGACACTTTAAGATCATTCTTTATATAATTACATATATCTCTCTATTACAGACGCAGCTTAAGAAACTCTGAAAAGTGGAACGTGGGAATTTTGTACACAGTTTTTATCATTTACAAAGATACTGCCCTGTAATAAACATCTATGGATACTGTAGGTTTTGATATTATTATGCATCATCCAAGAACAATCATCCATTTGGATGTCGACTGCTTCTATGCTCAGGTGGAAATGATTAATCATCCCGAATTTGAGGGAAGGCCATTAGGTGTGCAGCAAAAAAGTATAGTGGTTACCAGCAATTATCTGGCAAGAGAATATGGAATAAAAAAATGTATGTCAGTACAAGAAGCCTCACGCTTGTGTCCGGAGTTAGCTTTGGTAAACGGAGAAGATTTAACAAACTATCGTCATTATTCGAGTAAAATATCTGAAATTTTGCATCAGTTTACACCATTAGTGGAAAGACTAGGCTTTGACGATAATTTTCTTGATGTGACATCGATTGTAGAAAAACAGCTCAAATCTCAGAATGATACAGAACTTGATATGAGCAGCTCAAATGTAGAATTTGAAGATTTAAAAGAAGTTAGCAAGATATTTGGTCCCTCAGAGGAGGAATGTCCATGTGGTTGTCATACACGCTTGATTATTGGCTCGAAAATAGCAGCTGACATAAGGAATCGTATTTATGAGGAATTACATCTTACTTGCAGTGCTGGAATAGCGCACAATAAACTTCTAGCCAAATTAGCAGGATCATTAAACAAACCAAATCAACAAACATTAATCTTTCCATGCAGTGGTCCATTGTTACTCTCGACGATAGGTTCTATGTCCAAGATACCTGGTGTTGGACAAAAGACTACAGAATTACTATTATCAAACAATATCAGGACAGTTGATGATCTGCGTAGAATACCTTTAGAAAATCTGGAACTAAAAATTGGCATTGATCTTGCAAGACGACTAAAAGACAATGCAGAAGGAATTGACGAGACAGCAGTAAAACCATCTGGAAAGAAACAATCCATAGGTCTGGAAGATGGATTTAAAAGTGTGTCGTTGGTAGCTGAAGTAGAGTCACGATTAGGTGCACTATTAAGAAGATTGACAGAATTAGCAATGGAGGATGGTAGAATTCCTATTGCTATGAGAATAACAGTGAGGAAGCATGATTTGAACAAACCCACTTCAGGTAAGAGAGAGACTAGGCAATGTGCTTTGCCCAAACATCTCTTACCGTCCACAAAACATGGTATATACGATCATAATAAAATGTTGACACTTGCCATGAAGTTATTCCATCGAATAGTCGATGTTTCCAAGCCTTTCCACCTAACACTTCTAGGAGTTGCATTCACAAAATTTGAGGAGAGATCATATGGCAGAAGTAGTATTGCACCTTTTTTGTGTAAACAAGTTGCCGTCCATTCCGTTTTAGATATCAGCTCCGAAGAAGGTATTTCTGAAATGAATCAGGGATCACCGATGAGTATTAATCAAGATAGCAACGACAGCTCGGATCAATCGGCAATGAGCTTGATGAACACTGCTACTTCAAGTCTTTCATGCTCACCAATCTCAAAATTGTGCATGGCAAGTCAGAACACAGAAGACGATTTACAAAACGAGGTAGAACCAGTACCGAAGAAAACCAAGTTGGAAGTATGGCTGAGAGGTCCTCGAGAATCACCGAGTAATGAAATGGCTGGTTTGAGATTGAGTCCTTCATCATCAATGCAATTATCGCCTACGGTGGATACTACAGTGTTCAAAACTTTGTCCATTGAAAGGAGAGAGGTTGCTCGTTCTTGGCCCACAACCAGCAAACCAAAACCAAATAATATACTTAAATACTTCATAGCCAATAAGTGACGGAGCTGTGTGATCTAGTATTGAATGTCGCGTTTACATATGCACTTGAATTGACAACATTAAATGACAGCACCATATGGCATTATGCAGGATAGAATTCTTAATTTTGACTATTTTGGATGCCAAATCTAGAGTACAAAACATGTTATATGACAAATTATTATCTCACATAGACTTTTTCTAAATCATGACACAATTGAAATACATACAAATTTAAAAGATTTTTATATATATATATATATATATATACATTTATTATAGGGAATACATCTAATCATCTGCTATAATCTGCATCTAATGTTTTGTTTCATTCAAAGGGAGATACTACAGTATATCAATAAATATTAATTCGAATTTGAATATATCACATAAATTTGAATGTATCATACAACATGAACTTACATTTGCAATATTTTCTTTAAAATATTATGATTTGGAAGACAGCCTGAATAACGCTGCTCGACAAAAAAAAACTAGGATGGGACTAGATATCTCTTATAGTTTTTTAGATGTTGAACACGAATACATTTTCCAGATTGCTCTATCATGTCATAATTTGGAGAAATTTATAAAAAGAGCTACTCTCTTATGTATTTTATTATATTACACTTATAATGTATGATGTACTAAAAAAGTTTTATTGCAATCAAAAATAATAAAACTCTCAATCAAAAAGATTGTTTAATATCGGCTATAAGATATTTATGGTTAAATATGGGGTTTATTGTGGAAAAGGTGAATTTGTTATTGACAATTTACTAGTTTTTAATTAAGTTTGATTAAACATAATGGTTTTTTAGACCGCTATAGACAAATCCGATATCAAAATTGACAAGTTTAAAATCATAAGACATTTATACATTTTGCAGCATTCCAGAAATTTCAAAATTTTGATATCTGTTATTTTAAATTTGTCAAATTTAATAAAGAATTCGTATTTAACGGCATTTATATGTTTGAATAAATATAGTTGAAAGCTATTTGTGAAATTATCAGTGATTTAATTTACAGTTTTTCCATAATAGACCTCATATTTAACAACTATGAATATTGCAGCCGATTAAAAAATCCTTTTGAGGACTGAAAATCCTCTAACATACTTAATTTGATTGCAATAAAACTTCTTCAGTATGTCATACATTCTAGTTATAATATGATAGAATACTTCTTTAAAATAGTCCCTCTTTGCAAATTAAATGACAAATTTTTCAGAATTGTGCCACGCTAGTACAATTTGAAAACGCATTCGTATTCAGCATCTAAAAAATTATTCAAAAATGACCAGTCTTGTACCAGTATTTGCGAAAAAGTCATTTTTCTGTCAAGAGTGTAATTAATCAATGTATGATATATATTTTTATTTGATTGTGCTCTAAATTAATATCGTGTGCAATTAAGAATCCCAGATTAAGAATCGTCCTGCATAAGTTTTTCTTCTGTGCCTTTATATCACATACGTTTTAATTCTTCAAAGTGCATTTGCAAATTTTACACGACGAAACATGTATGTGTGTGTGTGTTTGTGTGTTTGTTGT
>NW_017277093.1:277661-308402 GCF_001594065.2 Cyphomyrmex costatus | reverse complement strand
TATATATATATATATATATATATGTATATCTGTGTTCAATTGCATTTAATATATTGTCCCAGTTTTATATAACATAATGTGACAAAAGGAACAGATCATAGTTTTATATTGATCCATTACATGGTCTATATTATTTTTAATTATTTTTAATAGCAACAATGAAAAGTACACATTGACAATATTTTCAATTACAATTATTTTTCAATATCAGTTTATCAGTAACATTTAAAAAAGTTATGTATTTAGTTAATTATGATAAAATTCAGTTCAATTACAATTCATAAACAAAACATTTTCAAGAAGATAATCATTTTAACGTTTTAGTGTTTACAGTTACGGTATTCCTTATTGATGCTGTCGCCTTTAGCATAATACAATATGAATTGTGTTTATTTCTTGTAACATATATTTTTATAAGGATAAAATATATATGTTAAGATCAATCTGTTTTTAATTGAACAAACATAACGAAAAGAATATAAATATAAAAATATAACTTAATAAAATTGACTCGGTTGAATAAATCCAAGAGAAATGATAAATGCCTTATCGAGTCAGAACACTCATTAGAAGTAGTTTAACTCTTGACATGACAACTTGTATTCTATTTTCTATGATTGTTACATTGTTCTAGGGAGCACAATGTTAACAATGTTAATTATTATATGAACTTTGAGACTTGAAAAAGATCCAAATTAGGATCGAAACGTTGTTATTATCAAAATACAATAAAGCATCATTTTAACTCACACGAACAACCAGTGTTCTGACTCGATAAGGCATTTATCATTTCTCTTGAAAAGAATATATTTACTTTAGTATATAACAAGTTCAGTTACAAATAAAAGCGTATTAAATAAGTATACGTTTATCACGCTATACGTAAGTAAAATAATAAGGTGCTGACATTCGATGTTGTAATTCTCGTTAGATAAGTAATTAATATAATTTAATGTTCTGAGAAGAAAATTCTATTTTTAGTACTGTTAAATCAAGGGGATCGAAAATGATATCATTTCGTGAATTTAATTTTCCTTGCTACAGATATGCAAAATAAGATCTTATATTAATTGTCAATTTTCATTGTTATAAATAAAAGATAGAGATCTTCGTATATCTGTAACATCGAAATTTGAATTCACAATTTATGAAATATTGCTTTCGATCTTCGCTTGTGTAACATATATCGTTGAATATCGAATGATAAAAATATCGCGTGAAAGAAATACTCGGTTATTCCCACCAGAATTAGCTACTGGCGTGGAGCTTCTCTCATTGAGAAATATAGTATATAAATATATATGTAATTATTCACATAACAGATATACTAGACAATCATAAAATTTGAATGCTACTTTTCACTATTTATGTGGCATACGGTGATTATTGTGTGTATAATACATAATACGCGCACGCGTGCACACATGGTATTAAATGTATATTAATATATATACACACACACACACACACACACACACACACACACACACACACACACACACACACACACACACACACAGGATATCCTAAAATTTACGACTCAAAATATTACACAAAAAAGTTCTCAAAAAATTAAGTAAAATTATTTGTAAACTTTTATTTTAAATAATAGTTTCTGAGATACAAGAGTTTAAATATGGCCAGTTACAGACTATGTTTAGATGAACACCAGTAATAGTATTAGATATGCGAACGATCAAAAGAAGAGGGAATAGAGAATAAAAATTCCAACTCAGAGACCATGTACTGGAATACACAGTTTCTAATAGGTCGAATTTCTTATTCTTTCTTTCCTTCGATTGTACGCAGCTTTTTAGTGAACACACTGAAATGCGTACTCATCAGTATATATATATATATATATATATATATAAATAAATAATTGTCTATAAAATAATTTACTTGTAAATTTTTCACTTGAGTTTTCAAAAACTTTGTTGCTATAATATTTTGAGTGTAGGACATCCTATATATGTATATGTGTGTGTATGTATACACGTATATCACAAAAACATCATCTATATTGCGTGATACAGGACTTTTACGCGAAAGTTACAATTTTACTTTCTACAGATACTTAAAGAACATTTGTTATCTATGGACAAAGGAGTCTACAGGTAATGAATTGAAATAATGTAGCTTTTTTTATATTTGCTACATAAAATAATATTCACTAAGATTGCTTGCGTTGTTTAAAGAGAAAAAAAAGAAAAAAGGGAGAGCAAAGAAACAATGGCTACATTCGGTTTGAGCACTCACACATGCTGTAAGTTTCATTCTATCTTTGTCATATTTCTTGCGGAAAGGAGATCGAATGAGGCTCACAACGCATAAATGCCCAAACCGAACGCATCCGATATAGCACATGATAAAGGCTCTGCTATGAGCTTGTTTATTTTTATTTATTTTTATCGTTATAATATAAGCGAAACGGTGTCTTTATTTTTAATTTCTGGTTGTGAGTACCCATTTGCATATTTTATACGGACTTCGTTTAGGCGGGATTACGGGCGTTGCGAAACACCATACACGGGTCAACGTCGAAGTCGAGATCAAACACAAAACTCCGCGCTTGGAATAACAATATGTCAGATATCGATGCGAGTTGGTGCGAATTGATGCGAGTGTTTCAGTTTCAGCGCGATATGTAGGCTTTGACTTTTTGATAATGCAACGTCGCAATTCGCGTTATTTTCGATTTATTTTAATAAAAAAAAAACTTAAAATGCAAACATTATTGTGTCTGTTAATTCTGCGACCTGCCTCCGACGTGTTCCTTTGTATAATTATATGTTAGTTAAGTATTTATATAGGCATTTACATATTTTACGAAAGAGAATTGTAACCTTCAATCTTTCTTCCAAAGGTCAGCAATAAAGATAATCGATATAGTAAGATAAACGAATATAGGAAGATAAACGATCGTATAATTTTATAATATGATGTTATACATATACATTATATTTATTTAAATCGTAAAAACAAATGAAAGTTTAGATATTTAAAATATAAACTCGTTCGGCATTTGTACGAATAAAATAAGATTTCTCGATATTATTTTTAAATTAATTCTTCATTTTATCCTCTTTTATTATTTTATTGTATTTTCTTTAGTATTTTTTCCAAAGTAATTCGTTGAATTTTTAAGAAAATGCGTCAGAATACTAACATATTATTAAAGATATACATACGTTATCGAATCACCAGACTTGGCAAATGTATTAGGAGATACGAGATAAGTGCATGTGTGTGAGGTTGAAGTGAATTTTATAAATATCCCTGGCGCATATCGCTCGCCGTAAAATTGAATAACTGATGACGTGATTATGCGAAATATAAAATTATCGCGGAATATAACACGTTTTGCTTGCCACAAATTCGTAATACTGAATAAAATTATCGCTCAAGTTTCCATAAACATGCAGAACGTAATCTTAAAAGTATCGCCAATATATTTCCTATGAATTTTAATTTATATTAATTAATTATACATTAATTTCATATTTTACAATAAGTGAAAGTAAATACGCGTGTAAGAAATAATCGACAGCCAATTATACGTCGAATCGATATCGAATTGCCGTTAGAATCATCGATATTGATTCGATGAGTTAATTGGACTTAAACGCGTGTATATATATATATATACATATATCATAGGTTTCTTTAATTAATTTTAGAGACGTAATCTCCTTACGAACCCTCTTGATTCAAAAAACCATGTATTCCTGACATGGGGCGAATGAGAATGCAGCGTTGTTGTTGGTATATCGCAATCAGTAAAAAGTGGATTTATTCACTTTTATTGATTATTCAAATTTATTCCACATAAATACAGAACGTTTCGACTCTCTTTGGAGTCATCTTCAGCTAATACAATTTTTAATTTGTCTTCTTTGTAATTTTCGTAATAAAAGTCACATCAAATTTACAGATTTGATGTTAAAATATCTCACAAAATACAAAGATGTCTTAAAAGACAATGGATCGCTCATTATAAAATATAAATTTGTCTCCCATTATTTTGAACACAAGATGTCTAAAATAATTATCTTGTATTGTTATCTATGTCACATGCTTACATTTTAGTGTCTAATTTTAAATATTATGTAATTATATTTTGCCTTAAGTTGTGTTCTTTAAACATATCTAAATGAAAATGATAAAACAACACAAGGGAAAAACATTTTTTTAATAAAATAATTTCATAGATTTATTACAAATAATTCCAAATGCGTAGAATCATAATAATAATATATAAAAATGTGCGAAGAGAGAGAAAATAAGTATATGCAAATGCTTTTATTTATTTTATTATTAAATTCATAAAAATAAAAAATATATATATAAGCAGATTATTTACATCAATTTTGATAATTCAATACATTTAGATTTTATATTATATATATTATTATTAATTATTGATCACTGCTATCTCTATCGCTCAACCCAAATCGCGTTTAAATTGCAATTTATTTCAGCAATACACATTTTTTGTACAACAACGATAGCAACTATATCCGGCTATAAATTTTCGTAGCTACTGGCGTGACAGCATATCACCTTACCCTATCACATCGTACATGAGATACATCCGGACAATGCATTTTCTTTTTATGTCCGATGTCTGACCTAAATTTAAATGCCCAACGTTTCCTTAATTATCATCGTTTACTGCGTATATAAGAACTGGTGGTAAACGAGTGTAAAAATTAATTAGCACTAAATCATCAAACACTGTAGAAAACAAAGTAAAGCTCTACTGATTAATTTTATTGTGTACTAAAAATGTTGCCAATACTCTGCGTCTTAAGTATTATTGCAATACATGAATTGTCAGGTAAGAATATAGGTATTAAGACTCCTATATATACTTCTATAAATTGATATTTTTTTGTATGTGTTTTAGCACATATATTTAATAAATATTAATTAATAATGAAGAGTCTCTTCTTTTTGGTTCTTAAATTTGTAATAAATTGTTGTAAAATTCAACTGTCATAAAAATCATTTTCGCTGAAAATGATTTTATTTAGAGATGCACCGGATATCTGGTTAGTATCTGTGGTTTCTGGCAATATATGTGACTTTTATTATCATTGATATACATTTTTAGAAATATAGCAGCCATAATGAAAGTTTTCAGGATATTCGCACCACGATGGACGTCAACAAAACATTTTCAATATAAAATTTGAGTTTTGCATATATCGTTGAAAAGATATCAGATACTAGTCGAATGCATCCTTAGTTTTATATATATTAAATAACATATAAATTAAATCCATATGTAAATATTAAATAAAATTAAAAAATAATTAAAACAACAGGGCTACGAGCCAACATTCGTTAAAATATAAAGGTCTTAGTAAATATAAAATGTCATTAGTTAAAAATAAATATAAAGTTTAATAAAATTTAAAAACAGAGACGTTTCGACCTTTATTAGGTCATTATCAATGTTAAAAAATCGCAAGATATCGTTAACGATGTACAGAATATGATATTAAAAACGAATACATGTGTAAAAATATTATAAAATACGAAAAATAAGTATATAAATTTTGTGATGTGAGTATTTAATCTCACTCGCTATTGAAGACTTAATCATCTCGGCGCAAATTGGCAAGAGTCCGACAAAAAGCAATCATTAAATAATGTAAAAGCTCCACATTTCTAAATCAAATAGTAAAATAATAAAACAGTGTCAGTAATGAATATAAATAATAAAGAATGTAAAGAAAAGAATATAATGTAAGAGTCAATTAATCAGTAAAAAAGTCAATTCTCAAGGCAATAAATTAAAATGAATATAATGTGAAATTACAATATATTGCAAGTAACTACACATCCATTTTGTTAATTTAGTAACAATTAAATTAAATGATAATCAATTACCTTGTAAAATTGTATAAAAATACAATTATGATTAATATATAATTAGAACAATGCGAAGAGAGATCCATTTCAAGATGTTGACAATAAACAAATTAAAATCAGAATAAAATTAAAAATTTGTTTTACATATTATTATTTTTTGTTATTTATTGCAATTTATTATTAATAATTTAATAATTTATTGTATTAATTATTAATTTAGTGTGTGATGTAATTTATTTATACATTATTTATACATTATTTATACATTATTTATACATTAAAATCTTATTTTAATTTATTAAATTAAACAATAATAAAAACATGAAAATTAATGGATGCTAAACAAATAAATATTGAACATGATTCTATTTTAAGTAAATAAAAAAATATTACAGAGCCTTTTTTTTATATAAAGTTTTTTTATAATTACTTAGCTGACGAGTCAGTTCAACAAATCACGAAAATCGTAGGCGGTAAACCTGCCAATGAAGGACAATTTCCTTATCAAGCATCACTTCGTATTAACGATAATCACTTCTGTGGAGGTTCCGTAATAAATAATAGATGGATCCTTACAGCTTCTCATTGCTTGACTGGGTATGTGCGACAACTGTTCTTAAAATATATTATTTTACATATAGTAAATATATTTAACAATTAAACAAGACATTCCACAATTTTCTAACGCACGTATAATTAATTACGTGCTTAAATACGTAATTAATAACAATATATAATTAATATTATCATATTTTTTCAAATAAGTCTCAAAATTTTTTTATTATAAATCTAATATTATGGCAAAAAATAGTTGTTCGAGAGAATTGTTATGTACGGCTAATTTTATTATATATAATTTTATTTTATGTATAGTTTTAATGACACGGCTATCACTGTTGTATTGGGCACTAACACTCTAAACAAAGGCGGTGATAAATACTTATCGATCAAGAAATTGGTACATCCTTACTATAATTCCGTCCTCATCTGGAATGACGTTGGATTAATTAAAGTGAACAAGGATATCGTTTTTGGAGACAAAGTGAAATCAATTGCTCTGCCCACCAAAAACTTTGACAAATCCAATTATCCGGCCACACTGTCAGGCTGGGGTACTACCAGTGTAAATATAAAATACTTATCTATTGTTATGTTGAAAGACACAAAAATTTTAGCCTTGTATCTATAAATATCAATAATTATCTAAAATTATCTATTAATAATTATTAATTATCTATAAATATCTAAAATTAGAATGGCTATATATATCTATAAATACATATCTATAAATTATAATGGGGCTGTGTGTTCGTTTTTCACGCTCACGTGCTGTAAGCTTTATCATTATTGTTCGATACTTGTAAAAAAAAGATAAAATAAAATTTACAGCGCGTTGTAAATTAAATTTAAAAAACGCACTTAAGTTATAAGAAAACTAATTGTCCGTTTTCCATACATTTGAGACACTCAGTTGTTGTTAATTAAATAATGAAGTGGATTTAAATGATTATTTGATAATTCAAATTATATTATTAAAATAATTAAAATTGATGAATTAATTTTAACGATTATTATTTTCCGGTTAATTTATATAAATTATTTATATGTGGGTTATTACAGTATCCGGGAAACACGCCAAACGATTTACACCATATTCAACTCACAGTCATGAATCAAAAGCAGTGCGCATCTAGCAGCTTTCGCGTTACCAACGCTAATATCTGCACACTCAACAAACAGGGCGAAGGCGCCTGTCATGTAAGTAAATACTAATCTGATTGAGTATTCAGGAAGAGAGTTCTTTCGTCATGAGGGAACGCATGATATCAATAATACACATACATTTTACAAATATTAATAGCATTTAGCACGATATTAAATGCTTAATTGAAAAACTCTAAATTATTTTAATTACAGAAACAGTATATTTTTTAATGTATAAAGACAATATAATATATTATGACATTATTCTTAAAGATAATATGTTTTAAATATAAAATATACATCGAATATGTTAATTTAATCACAATATATTTTTAATTATACATAATATAATTCGATAATTATATGTATATGCAATATACATTGCAATTATAATTAATTTTTGTTAAAAATAGTCAGAACAACATTTACAAGAAAAAATTTATTATATTATTTATATGTGTAGGGTGATTCTGGCGGTCCTCTGGTAGCTGACAATGAGCAGATAGGCGTGGTATCCTGGGGAATACCTTGCGCTAAAGGACGTCCAGATATATTCACGCGAGTCTACTTCTATCGGGATTGGATCAATAAATGTATCCAAGAGAATAATTCCATATAAATGGATTACGAATATTCTTACAACAATTTTGCAAATAATAATAATAAATACATCCTCTGTCAAGGTTTAATCCTCATTCTGACAATAAAAAAATTAGATAATTGTGAAATAAACAACTTAATGATTTTATTTCAACCACAAGTACAGTACTTAGACTGGATCCACAACCTCGCTTTAAGAATTGCCTTAAGCCGTAAAGCCATAAGAAATTGGCCAATCATAGTTGAATGCGAGAAAAATAATCTACTGTGATTGGTCAATTTTTTACGGCTTTACGGCTTAGGGCTTCTTAAAGTGAGGTTGTGGCCCCAGCCTAGTCATTATGATACTTCTAAATTTATTTGTATAATTCTATTTGCATATAATAAATAAATAAAAAAATGGAGAAAAGATGTTTTATATATAATTTTATATAACCATAAAACTTTTTTTTCAGGATAAATTTAAGTATATTTCTTTACATTATTTAAATTCTATTTAACTCATTTCTAATAGAAACGGAATTACAAAATAAATAATGCATGTATTTCGAATAATTCAAGTAATATAAGTAAATAAGCTAATAACAAATCGATTTTTTATTTTACATAAGAATTAACTAAACATTCATAAATAATTAACTTAAGCTGAGGAGAGATTTTCAAGCAAGTAACTTAAATTTTGCAACTGCACGCCAAGACTAAAACTAAATAAACGTGTTGCATCGTCTGTATTTCAAATTCTTCTTTTTCTTAACTGGAAACCGTTATGACTCTAGTTGATGTTGAAAATTCAACAAACGGTGATCAAAGAGATCGAAAAAAGGATACACCGGCGTATTTGTTCAACGATTAATTTATTTGCATAGTATTAATAATATATTATAACAAATAGAGTAATATTTTTGTGCTACGTACATTTATTATTAATTGAAAGAAAAATAAAGTATAAGAGAGATTATATAAAACTCATAATAAAAATATATTATAAATCATTATCTTTTAATTATTAAATTATTTTTCTTTTTCTTATATTATACAAGTGCTTGATGATATTAGTGGACATAAAAACGGGGCATCCATTCGCAATGTGTATCTCATAAACGATAGCCTACTCTTCCAAGTAACTTGATCTAGATAAATTGAATATTGCAATTGCACATAATTGGCATTAGCATAATTTCAACAACAGTAGACATTATGTCGCGTTATTAAGCAGAACCTCTTAGTTGTAAACGTGTGAACATGTGTTGTACACACATACACGCGAGCGTGTGGTATGTGTGTGTGTAAAACTATACATATATCAGTTTTATTATTATATGTATTTAAAAATTGAAACTATATTTCAAAGTTTCATTAAAATAACCTGAGTGACTTTTGACATTTTGTGATAAAGTATAATTTTTCCTTCAGTTTTGATAATTATATTTTTGAAATTATAATAATAAGCTATATATTTCGAACATACAATAAATGTAAGGAATTATCTTTAAAAATCTTTTAGAGAGAGAATGCTGAAGAACCACTGAGTATATTATTATTATTATTATTATTATTATTATATTGTAAGTATTTATATAAAATATTTTTTGACGAGAAGCACGTGCTTAAAATAAACTTTAAAATACGTGCAAAATGTACTAGTGTTAATAATTCTATGCATGTATTCAGCACGGGTTTATAAATTTATGATATAAGAGCCATTTAATTATTTATTTATTATAATAGAAGAGATTTGACAAAAAGCATTATTTATGTTGTCTTATAAATATTCATAAAATTTTAAATGTTATTTTAACAAAGATTCTTATAGAATATAATTAAAATTTTTTTGTAGTATAAAAAATTGTCAAGTAATTATTTCTTTCGTTATTTAGAGTAAACACAAAAGTGATTTATCCTCTTATTCGACGAAAACAATCGCGAGGATTGTCCTTCGACACACCGTGCAAAACGCGCAAGTCACGCACCGCTTCTCGTCGATTAACGATCGGCGAATTTAAGGAACTAGCGCGAAATCCTGGCTGAAGAGATTTCGGTCAAGCTCCTAATGACCCACTTTCAGAGGCGCATGCTCGAGCGTATATCCGACGTTGCTTTAAGGTAAAAACGTCGTAGCACGTAACCGCGCCAGCAGGTGGTGGCTTTTGCGCGCGGAATAAAGTTGAGAGGGTCCACGACAGAAGAAAACAGTGCAAAATCGGCGATCTGGTCGATCGGCGAAACATTATTGTCGCGAACAGTGAAGAAGATCGACGCGCAACCAGACTCTCGCAATATATCTCTTTGAGATCTCTTGACAATCTAGGCCATTCTAGGCCAAGGATGCGTTTCACAATAACGCTGCAATCGAACGGCTCGCGCCTTATTGTAATCAATTGTCTGCACCAATATTCTTCTAATATTGAAGATGATCAGCTTGAGGCGTGCCTGTGGTATTCATTCTCAAAATGTAGAAGAGGATGCGACATGGGATTCTTTTCGAAGAATTGAGAAGAGCCTGGCAAGTACCTTGTGTCGTTAATGTTACTATAAAATTTGAAATTGCTTGTTATTGACAAAAATCATAAATCATGCATTCGTTCATAAATCTATAATATATACATCATTCAAATGATTCAAACATAGACAGCAGGCAGTTATGCGCGTTTACTGCAGAAATAGCGACATTGCAAAGAATCGTGTCACCATTAATTTGCGCTATTAATTTAACTATTTTGCTTTGAATAGTATTTATAATCCGATCTTATATTTAAGATTGTTTTAAAATCGATATTCATGGTTGATTTTTATATTTAAGACCGTCTTAAGTATAGTCTTATAATGCCTTAAAATGCTAATACAATTCTGTGATTTATGACATCTTAAAAGATATATATGTAAATCAATCGCAGAATCGTATTAGACGTTAAGATGATCTTAACACTTTAATCAGTCTATAACAAAATGATTGCATTTTAAAATCATATTTAAGACAATCTTAACGTGCTATAAAATACCATTAATAAAGCCTTAAAATTTATCGACTCGTTTAAGTGTTTGCGAATAAAAACCGATTTTTCGCCATCTTCTTTTTTAAAAGCTCTGCAAAATATCCTCTCCTTTGTATGAATTTTTCTTCATTATATCCATTTGAAAAAAAGGGATTTAGGAAAACCGATGAAAAATGAAAAACTCAAACTCAACATTTCGCACAATTATGTAACTCTTTGATACATTTATTGCCGACAACATTTTCAGACATGACAAGATCATTAGAAGTCACTAATAAATTTTGCTATAATTTATAGTTTAATGTATTTTAGCAGCGTAAAAATTAAAAACCATTGTCCATTGGTGTGTAAAAGTATTTATACCATTCTAATTTTTCTTAATAGCTAAACAAAGGCGCTCTTCTATGACAGAAACCAATGAAATGATGAAGCTTAACATATAACAATACATTAATGATATCGCATCAATCGCTTTTTGTAGTGGTAAGCCATAATGCGACAGTTGCGTCATCGGTATGTTAATCTGGAAACACAGTCACCTGATTTTTTTTATTTGGAGTGTTTTTATACTCTAATTAAAATCAGTATTCTTAATAATACATCGTATCATATATTATCGAGTGTTTTCTAATTTATTAGTATTTGAAAACATTATCGTATGAAGTTAACTACAATTTCTGAAAAGTGACTAAAAACACTGAATAAATGTTAAATGGAACATATGCACGTTAAATAATTTATTATGACAGTATTTTAAAAAAAATAAAAATTGTAATGAATATAATGCTTTCTGATTGCGGATTTTCGACGGAATTACATATTCAAAAGTTCGCAAAGAATAATTTTATTAAAAAAGAGGAAAATATATTAAACTCTGACAGAAATCTAATTTACGAGTATATAATACTGAAAATATATATTACTTATTTTGAGATAGATATTAAAAACACTGAACAGTACTTTTAATATATAGGTAACTCTAATCACCATCTTCCATTATTAAATTTCTATACAAGACCTAGAAAACAATAGTTAACATTTCACATTTTTTTTTCGCAGCTGAGACATATAAAAATATTTCAGGTGATCATTCCCGTATTAATCGACCCGTATCCCGTTACATGATTAGTGCAAAGTTGACGCGCGGAAGCGGAATGAACGGAAAATGATAAGTTCGGCACGAAGTTACGCGATCGGCGTTCAGGACGCGGAAGTAGTCGTGCATCCGCATCATCGTCGGCGACGCGAGTCGTCGCGGGCCGCACTCTCGAGCCGAGCGCGAAGAGATCGCGCGTCGCGCCCGCGCGGCGCCGCGTGACCCAGATAGCGTGAGGCGCGCGCGTGCGCGCGCGACCCGCGTTCCTGAGGGTGTGTTTTCATCCCCGCTTCGTTTTTCCCCCGTGCCGCGGAGGACCCCTCTCTTTCTCTCCTCGTCGCCGCCGTCGTCGTCATCGTCGCCGTGGTTGCCGCCTTTGCAGTGCGAAGCACGACAGCTGGTGCCGTGTGACACCTGCTGCAGCGCGCGCGAGAGATCGATACTCGCACGTCCTTGCACCGTCCCCGAGGGAAACGTGAAGGGCGATGATCATGTCCCCGCCGGTGCGGCGCCTCCTGTGACTTCCTCGCCCGTCCATCCCGCCGCGGCGCGGGTGATGTAGCGCCGTGTAGAGGGAAACTTCCTAGTGAGTATCCCGCCGACGTTATTCTTGGCGACAGTCTCCCCACAGATTCGCCTCTTCTATATCATCGCGGTGCGGTCGCTCCGTTTTTTTTACGTCTCGTCGCTCGACGAAAGATATCTGGATTTCCCTCGAAAATGTGCGCGAAATTGCGCGTCGGAATATCTTTAGGAATTAGTGGATGAATATATACGCGTGCATTTACATTGCGTTGCAAGCGCTGGTGAATGTTGATCTCTATGATGGTCTCACGTTTAGTTTACTGGAATTGGAAAAATTCATAAGAAATATTATTAGACACGAAGAATCGCTTTGATCGATTACTTTTCACTCGTGTGTGTTTATTCCAACATTTATCTCCTTCCTTTTGCAGAAAAAAGTCTTAATTGCAACTAAGGTAAACATATGTGATCGAACTTGTATCCTGTGTGTCCGGACATTTATGTGGTATAAAACTTTATTTGTTTATACATTATTATTAATCTCAAATGCTTTTTTAAAGTTATAGTACTACAATTTAATTGCAGTCTTTGTAATATTGTAACAAAAAAGCATTTGGGATTAAAAATACAGGTACACGTTTCATTCGGTATTAGAACATTTATCTTACATTTTTTCTTCAACTTTTCCCGGTTTCGTACGTTTCTCGTGTTTCCATGTCGATGAAGAATTGTACAAGATTTACATTTGAGATCCTCTCGTCGAGCTCGAATAAATAGGCGCGGATTCATATAGACTCGAGTTTGGAGAAAAGGCTTCAATGACATTTGTCGAAATATGCTCGCAGATTTCCGATTATCGATTTTGGGCGAGGGGTTAACGCACCTAACGACGAATATAAGGCATCGCCAGCGAGATAGTCTCTCTCATAATGCTTTGATATCGCGTTGATACGGTTTCTCATTGTCAGTATATACGCGACATACAGCGACGCTCCCGCTCGAATCGCTGTGTTTATACGCGCTCGCGACACTGTTTACGTTTCTTCTGCGCACGTGAGTGCAGAGGTATCGATCTCGGATGGGACTTCGGGAGAGATTCCTTTAATGAATCAACGGATATGCGCACGTCTGCAGGAACGAACGATTGTATCAGGGCGAAATTCCGTATGCGTGCACTGTTTTTATTAAGCGCCTAATGCGGCAACTCGTTAAAATGATAAAAGCGCGTTAAAAACACTCCAAATTGTTTTTACGGCACTTATCGAGATATCTTCGCGAATGACGCGGATGTAAAAATGGCATACGTAGCTTATAATTCACGCAGCAATATCGTTTTGACAAGTGCGACATAAATTTTTTTCTTGTGCATCAGACAGGTGGCCGCTACGAGTATTTTCAAATATCGAGGGATCAATATGGTGTGAGCTTTATTCATAAAGAAAAATGAAAGAAAGCGTCATGACCGCGTGAGGTCATTCTTGGCTGATAATAATTCGATTCTGCGGAAGTGATTAGAGAGATTTGTTATTATCACAGAAAGCTTCATGAACTGCTGCCCTTTCATGTGAGTACCACGTCTTATTTGTTATTTTTTTAAGATATGTATTTTACGAACGTAATATAATTAAATTTAATATAAATAAGACTCTAAGAATCATGAAACAAATATTATTAAAAAAAGTCTGTAAGAATCAACGCAGTTATTGGTGCGTACATTATTATTGTGTATATATTTATCAATAATTAAAATATACAAAAAGAATTCGCATTAATAAAATTTCCAACTTGAGTATTTGAAAAAATTGATTTTATTCAACATGCAGTTTTGAATGAATGACGTTTCGTTTTTCAAAAATTCGATATTATCAATCAATTAAAATTAGAAAATTTTATATTTTAAAACATAAGAATTATTATATTAGGAAAAAAAAATGATATAAATTTGATCGATACAACGTCAAATTAATATTATTTTGATTTTCTTGTTCTCTTTAGGAACTCATCTTACGGGCTATCTTTATAATATTATAATAATATAATTTTAAATCTCTTATGCGAATAAGAGCGAACCGGTTGGACGAGCTAGAGTGCATTAATGCATATTGAAGCTGTTGTACATTGATTTAATTTATGTACAAATAAAATGTAAGATTTCATTGGTTTAATTCACTTTTATATTTACATTGAACACACAATTTTACATTAATTTGTGCGTACGACGGCTTTAACGCATACCAGGGTGCACTGAGTGCATCCAATCGAATTCACTATATTATACCTTAACAACACAACGTCTAGAATCAGCACATAAGACGTCTTTGATTGGCCAATTCACTTACTGATTATGTTTTACGGCCTTACGTTTTTGTATGTGCCATGGGCTTAACGAATCCAATGTTAGGGTGCTGTCCCATGATACGGAAATTACACCGGAACGGAACAGTGAGACCAATCAGATCTCTGCAATCATTACTCTACTTTCCTTTCTGCGATTGTGATTGGTCTCACTGTTCCGTTCCGGTGTAATTTCCGTATCATGGGATAGCACCCTTACGATTTCCTTACTGATTACGCTTACGGCCTTACGTTTTTCTATGTGTTTCTGGCTTAAAGGTTGATTTATACTGGCCGTAAACTGTTAACTTATGCCGTAATCTGTAAAAATTGACCAATCACAGTTGAATGAGAGGGGAATAATCGATTATAATTGGTCAATTTTTACAGATTACAGCATAAGTTAACAAATTACGGCCAGTATAATCCAACCTTTAAGCCCATGACACATAGAAAAACGTAAGGACTACGCAGAACAAAAGGAACAGAGACCAGAGAATAAGAATTTCAACCTATCAGAAATCATATACTGTGGAATAAACAGTGTGTATTCCATAGTACATGATTTCTGATAGGTTGAAATTCTTATTCTCTGTTCCCTGTTCCTTTTATTCTGCGCAACCTTACGGCCGTAAACATAATCAGTAAGCGAATTGACCAATCACAGTTGAGAACGTAAGTGGCTGCTGCTTACGTTTTCAACTGTGATTGGTCAATTCGCTTACTGATTACGTTTACGCTTTACGTTTTTCTATGTGTCATTGGCTTTATAAGAGCCCCAACACACACTTTTGCATAACGCATAAAGCATGTACATAAGGAATTTCATTGGCCCATTTTCTTATACATGAGTCAATGGACCAATCAAATTCTTTATGTATATGGTTTATGCGTTATGCAAAAGTCTGTGCTCCCCGCTTAAGGCCTATCGCACATGAAATGCATAATTGTGCATTTATTAAGATTTTAGGAGAGCAAGCTATACTCTACATTTTAGAAGACAAATACGTGTCTTAAACGTATAAAATTATACTCATTCGTCGCGTTTTCACTCAGAACGAAAGAATCTATAAGAAAAATGCGGGGATCGGCCTTGTTAGAGTTCCTAGGAACTCTAATGGGCCTTCTACAATAAGCCGTAAGTCACAAATCATAAGTCATAAGCTAGAAATGGACCAATCACAGTCGTCAATTTTTAGTTTCTTACTTCCGATTTATGACTTATGGCTTAAGCGGGGAGCACAGACTTTTGCATAACGCATAAAGCATGTGCATAAGGAATTTCATTGGTCCATTTTCTTATGCATGAGTCAATGGACCAATCAAATTCTTTATGTATATGGTTTATGCAAAAGTCTGTGCTCCCCGCTTTATTGTAGAAGGCCCATAAGAAATAAGACTGCGTTCCGTTTCAGACATATGCGCGCATTTTACATAGTGAGCGTCAAGTATACTAAAGGTTGATTTATACTGGCCGTAAACTGTTAACTTATGCCGTAATCTGTAAAAATTGACCAATTATAATCGATTATTCCCCTCTCATTCGACTGTGATTGGTCAATTTTTACAGATTACGGCATAAGTTAACAGATTACGGCCAGTATAAATCAACCTTAAGTCACAGCCATGAAATACTGCGAAGTATCAAGTGATATTATTACGTCTTTAGAGAAAAAATGGCGGACCAATTGCAATGCTTCAAATATAGTATAGATAAAATATACGTGTAGTCAGACTCTTATTATAGGGTCTCTAACTTCAACGATCTGTTCAACGTGAGAAATAATTTCTACATTGGCAATTACCAGCAATGCATCAACGAGGCACAGAAGATCAAGGTAAACTTATCTCAACTGTGACATCTTGCAAACGCGCTGCATGCTCCGTTTGAATTCCCAAACGTGAGTGACTATCATCACCATTCCAACAAATGCTCCTTCGTCTCATTGACGTTACTCTAAGGCCGGAATCAGACTACGCATCGAAAATTGAGATTGAAGATTGAAAATTGAAATTTGACCAATGAGGATAAAGAAAATTTAAGTCCTATTATTTTGATTAGCCAAAATTCAATCTTTCAATCTTCAGTCTCAATCTTCGATGCGTAGTCTGATTCCGGCCTAAGACTTGTTCAATCGTTTTTTAAACGATTACATTTACGGTTCCTGCAGAGATATGTCTTAAGCTGTCGTAAGCCCTGATTTTACACTTCGTGTTGTCTGGGTACGTTTTGAGTCCTCACGATTAAATAATCTGACGTCGAATTTGAGAGCGATCGTTTGTATGCGACTCCACACGTAGTACGCACACACGCACGTGCAGCCACAAGTACAAGCGCACAACACGCCGGTCGCTGCACCTTTCAGACTGCGCAGTGGAGAGTTCACGGGTTTACACGGCCGTGCACGCGTGTTTCTTTATGCCATCGTGCGATGCATGGCGCGTTTTGCCTATTTCTCCCACGCTCTCCTCCGTGATTCAGCCTCGCGCTTGCCGCTCTCCGTCCCTCTCGCTCTCACGACTGATCTCCAGGACCGTACATATCGCCGTTGAAAAATTTGCTTCCGAAATCCCCCATCATTTATTCGTATCATTCATATTTTTATACAGAATCAAAATTATATCCATTTTTCCATCAATGTAAATTAATTTTAATCTCTACCAGTATATAGATTATTTCTAACTTAATTATTTTTTTTCTTGCCGGTTAGAGAATTGAAAAAAGATGAAGAATAAATTAAACCAAAATTAAGATTTATTTTTCACAGCTGAACTATACAATTTTGGAATTTAAAGTAAAATATAGGTATATTTTAATATTTGGCGAATTCAAGAAAGTTTTAGTACAAGAAAAAAAAAACAAACTGCAAAGTTAAAATTGATGTACGTTTGTAGGATCTTCCTGTAGTTTGTATTCTGTCGGAATACACACTTCTCTCAATTAAAGCAAAAGTACGTTATAACATAGTCAATTAGTTAAGCATTACATATTAATTTTAGTTCACTTTCTTCCCCGTTTTTTGAACTTTAAAGCAATCAATTATTTTAAATTTTATTGTAACATAACGGGATAAAAATTTATTAAGATATTATAGGAATTATCATAATCTAAGACAATTCGAGTTGCTTCGGAAGCAAAGCAAACAGCTATTCCGCTACTCGATCAAACACTGATTAACGGTAATCTATAATACATCAATATTATAATTTTCCACTCAGCAATATAAATATAATATAATACACGTTGTACTCTCTAAAACTTTTAGAGTAAATTCATTTTTATAGATTAAAAATTGAGTCACACTCTTTTTAAAAAATGGCTCAATTTTCGCTCTTTGGAATGAGAGGTTCCACTCCAAAGAAATTGTATTTTATAGGTAGAAAATTCGACATTAATGTTATATTATTAATATTTACTGAGTAAAAAATCAAATTGAAAGCCACCCAATAAACGAGACTGGATCAAAATGGATTGAAACTTCATTGAATCCACTTGAATGCGTACCTACTTTTGTAGCATTCTATTTTCGCTTTTTTAAATTCAATTAGATGAAAAAACTTTTTCGTTCAATTAGATCGAAAACTCGCATTTCCTACTCAGAATTTTGAATCGGAAGTATTCACTTGAAGAACTGAAATGTTTTTTTTTTTTTTTTTAGATTGAAAGGCACAGAAATGTGCTTTGTGATTTCTAAAAAATAAACGAATGAAAATACATTGGGAATAAAAAATTTACTTCGTTCGCGAATGCGTACTTTCGGAAATCGGAATCAATGGAAAATCCATCCTCGTTAACCGGAGGGCGTCGAAAACCCGTGCTCGCCAGCACGCATGTGACGGCGATGCCGGCGGTGGCCGGAGTGCGGACGACGAACGCACGCAGCTGGTAGCACGAACGTGAGTCGCTGCTCGCTGCGCTATGCAGCTGATGCGGCTCTCGCTGCGCCATCCGCCGCTCTGCTTGGCTCTGCCTGCGCGTCCCGTTCTGTGCGTTTTGTTTGAGAAAAATGCTTCGCGCCGAGAGATTCGACGTCGTCCCCGCTGATCTCGCGTGATCAGCGGCCGTGTCAGGCCGTGTGTGCGTACGTACGCGATAAGAAGACCACCGACCACGATCCGTGCTTTCCAGAAAAGCTTCGGCCAAAGGATCTATCCCTCGTCTCTCCGTGTCGCGAAAAAAAATTCCGTCGCCGATAAACCCGTCGGTTCGTGATGCGGCGCGCGGAATTCGACGTGGCGTGCGTAAATTCGCGTCCTCCGCTCATCCGGGCAGTGCAGCGCGAGGAGCGGAGGTAGACAAAGGGCCGACACGCGCGCACGTCTCACACTCTCGTCATCGCCGCGGATGGCCGTGGTCGCCGAGCGTCCCGGCGATTTATTTATATATATCCGCGAGAGACATGCGGCTGCTAACGTAGAAAACGCGTCGGTCGCTCGCTCGGAAACGATCCGCGTTTCCGAGGGCTCTTCGTCAGCGAGGAATTCGGAATTGACTCGGCCAAACACGCTCGTCGGGGTGATCCGTCGCAATTCGACGACGCGGTTGTTGGTGGTTTCTTCGTGTTGGTCGATCATCTGTTTCTCTTTTGTCTCTGGAGACAGTGAGGGTGACATGCGTTAGCGCGACATGTATCGCGATCGTTGGGTTCTTCAGGATTTCCGAGAAAACTCGAGTAACAGGGCTACATGCGTTGTTGACGGTGGAGCGGATGGTGGAGCGTAGACTTTAGAGCGGCGACTAGAATATATCCAGTATGGAAGCGTTGCGTTTAGCTATACAGTGAGTGCTCCTTTTTCGGCGGATGTACCCCGTCATACATTGTTTTGGTCACGCTCACGCAAAAAGCAATTGATCGTAGACTGTCAGAAACTGAGAGAAATGATCGTAGTTGTTGAAAACGTGATAAAACAATTTTTTTGTTTTAGCTTTTATTTTCAGCAAAAGTATTGTCAAAATTGTGAATAACAGAATGTAGTTTTTTTAATGTATTGTTTATTTTAATAATTGTAAGTTGATATGTAAAATGTTTTACAGAAACTTTTACTTTTATACAAACACTTTTGCCAGTCTCTTGGAGCAAGAAGTTATTTTTAAACAAATCATTGATTATATAATGATTATGTATAAATTATATATATATATTTTTTATTTATTTTTATCTAAATTATACTTGCTACACATGTTATGTATGTTATATATAAATAATATTATATATAAAAAAACAAATATATTATTTTTTAATATTTTATGTGCTGCAATATTTGAATTAATTTAATGTGATGATTAATTTATAATTTTTGTTTTTTTAGGACGCGCCTTGGGGAGAGGATGGTCAGCATGAGCTCCATGCTCGTAGAGACAGTCAGTATAAATTATGAAGATTTTAATGAGAGTTTTTTAACGTGCGGCACCTGTCTCTGCGTTTACGATGGCAGCGAGCATACACCTAAATTACTACCATGTTCACACACGGTATGATTTATGTATAGAATGAAACGCATAATTATACTCACACACACTCACACATTACGTGTCATATATATATATCCTAATAATATATATCTTGATAATCTTACATCTGTTTATAGGTATGTTTACATTGTTTAACAAGAATTGCGGCGTCTCAAACACGAGAGACGGGAGCATTTAGATGTCCCATTTGTAGAGAATTAATAACTATTCCTCGTGGAGGGGTACCTGCACTGCCCCCAAGTTTTCTTGTAAACCAACTGCTGGATCTTATGTCTCGACAAAGACGAGAGGTATGTACTTGAGCATAATTGTCAATTTGATATACAAATAAATTTTTTCAAAAATAATCTCAGTATCATTTTATCTATTTGCTTGCAGGTCATCCCAAAGTGTTCAGTTCATATAAATCAGGAATTATTATTTTGTGAAACATGTGATACAGTGTTCTGTACAGTGTGTACTAGTGGGACACATGCAGGAACGTCACCTGGATGCACAGAACATACAATTATCCCTTTTAGTATTGCGATAAAAAGAATGTCCGAAATATTGCTGTATAAAGCTAACGAGTGTATATCCAAGGTGAAAACTAGTTTTTCTGTCTTAGTTTTTAACTATTATATGTTTTATATTAATAAGTTAATATATTTTTTCATTTACTTTATTTCTATTTTTTTAATATGTACTTATTTTTATATACTTTATGGCTGTGTGATGTAATTGTATATCTAATGCTTGAAAAAGTATTTGAAGTAAAAGTATGTCGTTTATATTTTAAAATTTTTTATAGAGATATTTCTTGTAATCATTTTTGTAATAGTGTTGCTTAATTTTTATGTTTTTACTGTATTTGCACATCAAATAACGCTTACAAGTTTGTACACACACATGCGCGCGTAAGCACGTATATATATGTAATATGTATAGCTTGATCCTTACTGAGTTAAGAGTTACGTTTTTAGTTAACACAGGCACAAGATTCTGTGAGCACGGAACTGCAACGTTTAGAAGCCTCTACGGAAAAATGTTTAAGCGCAGTAGATGCAGAATTCGCCGAGATCATCGCAAAGATAGAGAAACGTCGCACGGAATTGCAAGCTGCCGTAACCGCTGCTGCTCGTGACAAGAAACATGTACTTGAAGAACAACATTCTCTTATTGAAGCAGAGAAAACCAAAGTGGAGAGAGAATGCGAAGGATTACAATATCAGGTAGAGGGTAATAGAGAATATATTGATATAATGTTACTTCTCGCGTGTATCATTTTACAAGTGAGATTTAATCTTACAGGTCGAGGTCCGAAACATTACTCAACGTATCAACAGCTTGTCGGATCAACTTGATGCAGCAACCGCTCTCAGCGAACCTAAGGAGAATGCTTTTATTACATTCGAGTTTAATCATAACGACGCTCTCTTTCAATTAGAGCAAGCACTGAGTAACGTAGGGCGAGTACGTTCTAGTACAACATTACCAGGTATCTTAAAGATTAATAATATAATAAAATTCTCTCGCTTTGAAAAGAGTACTCATTTATTACAATATGTCGTGTGTGTTTCTTCTAATGTTATAATTTAACATTATGATCTAAATTCAACAGCTTTTCTATGCCTTTTACATCAGGTTTATGCCGAGCCAGATTGAAGGATCTAGCAATAGTAAAACTACAAACAATTGTCATAGTCGAAACGATAGATTATCACGGTCATCCTCGAAATGTGGGTGGTGATCTTATTAGCGCCGAATTGACGCTTGCTGATAATATGCATGCAGAAAGTCAGAATATTCCTATTGAGACAGAAGTGAAAGATCTGGAGAATGGAACTTACGAAATTTATTTCCGGCCACCAACTGCAAGTCGATATGTTTTGAAAGTGTCGGTGTTCGAACGACCTATTAAAGATTATCCGCTATTTTTCGATACGACTGAGCACAATGAACCTATAAAAACATATGGAAGACGTGGTAACGGAAAAGATGAGTTCCACCAGCCTGTTTCAGTAGCAGTGGACGATGAAGGGATGATTTATATTTTAGATACTGGAAATTCTCGTATTAAGGTATATTTCGAACAATATAGAGAACATAGTACTTTACAAAGTATTTAATTCTTTTCGTATTGTTTCAGGTACTCAATTGTGATTTGGAGTTTCAAAGGCACATAAACAATGAAGGCTTAGAGAGTCGCAGTTGTACGGGAATAGGTATATCTCAACAAGGTCTTGTAGTCGTAAATTGGCGAACGCGAAAGATTACAGAAATGACTTCATTGGGTGATACAATCCGATCTTTCACGCATAACGCGTTTCAAGTTAGTAATTTTTATCGAAAACACACAGGATGCACTTAAATATTCCTTAATTGTAACGTTGTTTTTATGTTCTAGGAACCTATAGACATTGCAGTGGACAAGAGTTACGGCCACATACTTGTCGCTGACAACGGTCAAAGCTGTGTATTCGTATTTGACTCAGACGGCAAGATACTATTCCAGGTTAATTTTTGTTTATATACATAAATACATATATTTTTTACTACAAATTGCTTCGTATGGTCCTTATATAGTCATCACAAACATTAATAGGTTGGTAAGAGAAGCACATTCAAGCTGATCAGTTCTGTAACTGTCGGTCCGGCCGGTGAGATTTTAGTTGCTGATAGCAGAATTCAAGTGTTTTCCGCGAAGGGAGATTTCTCCGAAGAAATATATCCTGAGGGCAAAGGTAAGTTTTGTATATAGCTATATATTTATTTGAAATATTTAACTGAAAAATTAACCGAAAGATATACTATTGCTGCATTATATTATATGTACAAAAATATAGGAAACATTTCATCGTATAACGAAGATAAAGACTTTAGCATATCTGATTTATGTACGGCAGGAAAAGGTACCTACGGAGGAATAGCTGTAGACGCAGATGGCAAAATTATTGGTACTCGTACAGACAAGGGTCGTAGCATAATACAAGTTCTAAAGTTAGGTGGAGGTAATATCTTAACTGAAATCGATTCACACAGCTCGAAATTGCGACGTCCCTCAGGCATAGCCGTGCTACCAGATAATCACCTAGTGGTGGTGGACTTGGGCAATGATTGTATAAAAAAATATAGGTACTGGTAGAAAGTCATTCGTTTAAGCATCAAAATTTAAATCGTGAACGGGAAGAAAGTTCATTACGAAGGTACCAAAAGTCAGTCTAATTTAGAATTATTTATTCAGGTTTTTGTGGAACTTGTTACATCACATATTACGAATGTAATGCCTATGTTTTTATAAATTTTTATATATAATTTATAAATTAGTATAAGATATAAGATAAAATAGTAATGTCAAACTTGATATTAACTCTTTCCCTACTATCTTGGGTACTTCACGTCCAATCGAATTCTATTTATGTAAATTTCTTTCATTGGACGGACACGATGTTTCTTATTTCTTTTTAAAAAAAAATTTATGTTGAGGAAAACAGCGCGGTGTGGCGATCGCAGCTATAAATTTCCTTGTAAACGGCATGGAATTCAATTCTGTGTCACTCATTTTTGTGTACTTCAAAAATTTTATTTTTTGAAGAATTTGAAGTTTCTATATTTTTTTTCAAAACACATATTTAAACTATGAAAAACCTTAAAGTCATTTTTTATGTGCATTTATTTAAACAATTACAATTTTTTAAACCAACTCTTTAATAATTATACTACATTTTATTATTTTCCAGAGTAAAGTTTAAACATTTATTCTACAAAGTTAAAAGTATGTACGTAAATTTTTAGAGATTTTTTTGAACCATTTTAAGTAGGTTCAAAGAAATAAAAAAACGGATTTGAAATACTTACGATAATAGAGATAAAACACTGAATTGAGCATGGAATTATAAGGGTTAATGTCAAAATAAACTTAACATTATTATTTTAATTTCGATTTGATATAGTATATATAGTATATATTATAGTTTATATACATATATTTTGTCTTTTCATCTAAATTTATTTAATTTTTTTGTGTTCAGTGTTATTTTCTCTTGTTTTCCGCATATCTGTGGGAATACAAAGTTCTTACTATTCGTAAAAAAAAAGTCACTTGAAATGCTCAGTACTTATTGTATGTATATTTTTTACATTTGATAATTCTTTAAGTGTCATTGCGATTAATATTTAATCGTTTGAATGCATAAAACAACTTTGTTGTTGATGACTAATCTAATAGATACATCAATGGATGATAATCCTTTCCTGATTTTATAAAATAAGCTCGAAAATTGTGTTTGTCTTCTCCGCGCGTCAAACACATCTATAATATATTCTTATGACAATTGTAATTATAATTTATTACGTATTGAATGTCGTAAGAAATAATATATGCGAATAATAATTAATCTAATTATTCTAAAATTGTAATCTATGTGCCACAGAATCTTTAATTGAAAAATAATCTTTTTCTTTTCATTATTAGCGAATCTGAAAAGATATTGTACACAATCAATAGGAGATCAATGCCTTTAACGATCTAGTTGAATCTTCAATGTTTGTTTAATTCTATGTGAATTTATGTACTACGTATATAATTATTTAAAACGCGCGCTAAAATGATTTTCAGTCCTGAAACGCAAACTTCATTAAACTACTACAGTAATATCAAAAGTTAAATTGATTAGCAATTTAACAAACATTGATATGAGATTGACTAGTTAAATTGACTAATAATTTAACAATAAAAAGATACTGTATTTTTCTCATTAACAAATTTTTTTAATATCAGTATGATGCTTTTATATTATAATAAATTATCCAATCACCGCAATCAATTATTGTCTGACATCTTTAAGACATATTTTTTACCAGAGAGAGTTTCACATAGTGTGTCTAATAAGAGCGTGATAAACTTTTATTTGGGAATTATTACATCAAAAACTTTTTAACAGCTAAATAGAAATTTTTCTACGACGCGTTCTAATAAAAAGTTGTCTGACTTTTGCTAGAGAACGACATATTTAACAGAGTGCGTTACGTTAAAAAAATTCGAAGCTGTTTTTCTTTGATATATCCGAAAAGAACCGAAAATGTCGTAGGAAGCGGCTACAAAAAAGTTCAAGATATTTATAAACAAGTGGATAAAATATTGTACTATGAAGCATGAAACGGTAAAGTGGTATGAAATATTAAATACCGTTGATAATTCGTTGAAAGTTGTATCACGCTCTTAGACAGATTGTACAAGCATAAGTTTATCTAACAATAAATTGATAAAATTGAATTAAAATCAATCCAATTACATGAATGTTTATCCTATAAAACGAAACCATAAGTAATAAAAGTAAAATTAGAAAAATAAATTTATACTACTTTAGATAAAACTTGTTTTTAAGTATCTTCTTTTTATCAGATTTTAATTAATATTACAATTGATCGATTTAATGCTTAGAGAGGTTTTTTAATTGGATATATTTTTTATAATAAGAATAATTTTTTCTTTATCTAATGTATTTATAAATTTGTTGATTATTATAAAAAGATTGTATTGTGGCACTAGATTATCAAAATAATCTGAACAACTTGTCTTGATTTGTTTCAACAAGGAGAGTATCATTATTCGCAGATGTATACTGTTATATAGAAGTATTATACATATATACACTGCCGTTCTATATTATTTTAAAATACATCCTTTTCATGATAGAATGCAGAGCTATGCATTACGTAGAATCAGTCATATGAATAGCTTTATCATGTTTAGGTACCATATTGTTGAGATAAAAAAATTTCAGTGAACAATGTGTGTGTGAGCATTTTTTTATAAATTAAAGTTATAAAAACATTTTCTTTTGTGAAACTATTAATTTGTGAAACTATTAATATTTTTGAATTATTTTACATTTTATTATTTATTCTATGTCATGTCTTACATTATATTTTTTCATATTTTTTTTCTATTTTATTTTTAAATTTTGTAGCATTTATTACTTGCAAAAGTTTCTTGTGTTCCTAACAAACAAGAAATTCAGGTTACACTTTGACGCTACGTGATTTTTAACAAAAACGTAAACTATAATTAGTGTAAGATAGTTACGCAAATAACTAGAAATATGATAAAAGTTGTACATATATCTTTTCAGTATTATCATACATTTTGATAGAATTGGCGACATGATTTGTTTATCTAGACATGTTTTTTAAATTTCTTGAAAGATATGATTCTTTCGAAAATGACGCACTTTTTTAAAGGCCTACAGTATCATTCATCATAACTCAGTTTGTTATTAAAAGGACAATTTTAACTTTTATAAATTTCACTATGCAAATGACTTTATTGTTGAGACGTGTTCAACAACATATACATTGTTTAAGTTAATCTGGATAAATTAAGGGATTGGCATGAAAATTTAAGCAGGATTTATTGCGTCGCTCAATTTTTTTGTTGTACATTCAGAAATATTTAATACCCATCTGAAGATTACGATTACAATCATGAAATATTAGCTGAATATCATCATGATGCATATCTACTTACCCTTCGATACTTACTTCTTGACACTGAAAGTGATAAACTTACATACGTACGGCTTACAATCTCTACTTCTTTAAAAAGCAGAAGATTATTTTTTCACGCAACATACTTATATCCACATAGAATCAATTCTTAAAATAATTAGTCTTAATATTTTTATGCCATTTTATCTTTTACGTGACTTATATGAGTTGCATTTTTTAGAATCGTTTGCCATGTTAATATTGATGAGAATATATCGTAAAAATTTTTCTTGCGACATGCAAAGCTATATTGAATTTACATGACATGCAATTTAAATTTAATGAAAATGCATAATGATGAGTTTTGCAGTTTGTATTTTTGCAGCGAATACAAAACTTTTCAATAGCTTCCTATTGTTCGGATTGTTTCGTAGAGATACGACATTCCTTGTGAACTGCTTTGCAGAGTGATCTATCATAGGCTACATTTAATATAAACTGTCGTATATTGCTTGTATGTATGTACGAATACGACGAGTCGCTATAAAAATGCATTATCACGATAGTCCTTAGCGAAAAGCATAACAGTGCCTTTATTAAGAAAATGCCACCGTACAGTTTATATTTTACGATGATTAATTCATATATATATATATATATATTATATATATATTTGTTCAAATTGATCCGTGTATGCGCTTAACACTTTGATCGTTACGAACCATATCTATATTTTCTTAAGAATTGTGATGTTTAAACAAACGTATTCTTCACTCACTCAGATAAATCTGCCAAGAGATTGCAAATTGTGTGTTACATATAAAGAGCTGTGTTCCAAAATTCATTGCCAACGCTCAAAAACTATGATTTACATTAAGTGCATTATTTTCAGATTTTGAACACTGACAATTTTGGAACACAATCTATGTTAACAAAATTTTGGCAATAACCGAGTACAGTGTACTGTTTCTAATATCGATAGAAATGTATCAGAAGCAAGCCTTGCATTATGATATCACGATAGCAAGGTATACTCCGTTCTTACTGCATTTCTGTTATATTATAGCTAACAAGTTGTATAATAGCAGAAACCAAAGAGAACACAGTGAATAACAATAATTTATTCTAAAATCATTAAATTGGCTAGCATTTTACTATTCAAGTCAATCATATAAGTGATAAATAAAACAAATAAATTGAAGATTTCAAGGACTCTTATATAATAATAATTAATACGTTAAACAGGGCAAATAAGAGTCAAATTACAATTAAAAATCTAAATCTGATAATTTATTCTAATATATTGCGAAGAGATCACGTAATTTTTGGCGTTTCGCCCCGGCTTCCACTACTGGACTCATCAGTAAGCCATTGTAGTGGAAGCCTACCTTATACGCCTTGATAAATAAAAATAAATGAAAAAAATCATGGTATCTCTGATATATAAATTCAATTCTACAATTCTCAGCGAGAAATATATTAGCGTATGTGTGACGTAACGTGTCAAAGTGTTAAAATGGAAACGGAATTGCAGATCAAGAATCAAATCAGAACTTTCGTCGCAGTGATCTGTATCGAGATTACGTAACTATATATAGACCTATATCCCGAAATTTCTGGTCCTATTTGTTACTCGACGTATATCTAGAGTCATTGAGAACGTAACGCATTGAATTGTAACGTGAAGACGTGTCATTTTGTTCAAAGTCTGATCCTAAAAGCTAAGCCTGATTTATAATTGTACGTCAACATCCTATTGTTGCCTAAGTGTCTGTCATAAGTAGCATACCAATCGATTCAGTATCCTTTTACCTTTATTTTCTTAATATACAAATCGTTCAGCTACCCATCGCAAACACCATGCAAACTCAGACTGATATATATTTCTTGTTTGTATTTTTTGATATTGTTTAATCTAGTCATACGTCAGCTATAACTATACACTTATATATTCATCATGCTCTGTAATATAAAATACATTGTAAATAAATATGTAAGCTTGATTCACCTAGTGGTTTTAATTAAACACTGAATATTTGAAGATAAATTAATTTTCCTGTCAAGTTAATAAAGTCCAATGTCACGGTTTTTAAATTCCTATTTCTCAACTTAAGGATACGCTCCAAAACGGTCTCTCCAACGATAATATATATACTATACATGTAATACATATATAACATACATATTAGGTATTGTAATAAAAGATTTCATGCAAAAATAATGGATTTCTTTTTACTACACCTAATATATTATATGATATGTAAAGATCTTTTTTGGAGACGTTTTGGAGAAAATGTAGTCTTCATAGATATGTAGATTATAAATATATAATGACTTAAGCATCGTTATAATTGAAATAATAAAATTTTAGGAAAGACATTTTATTTTGTTAACAACAATATTGAATCGTTGTATATTTTAAATTGTAAAATATAAAATTTTAATATTTATGTAGGTTTTAAAAAACCTTTTTTAATATTCTTAAAAGTAATTTCAATCAATAATTCTCAATAACTTAATCGACGATTATCAAATAATATCTGTAATGTTTTCGTTAAATTAGCATGAATAGAATTAATATTTCATTAATTTGACAGACGAAAAAAAGAGCGAAGACAGATCAGGAACGGCAATTTATGTGGAAATTTCAGTACAAGTAGAGTCCAAATCAAATAAAATTAATGAGAATTTGGCCGAATAGTTGTCGTGCCGTCACGCTACGCCGTCTTTAAACAGACTGCTGCGTGCTGTAGTACGACTGACTATCACGCGGTAGCAAAGTACCCGGCTAGCGCGTAGGAGTTCACGTCCCTGAGTGACGCGAGAGAGACGGCGCGTCCGCGTGCGGGGGAGCGAGACGCCGATAGGACGCTAGCTACCACACTCGCCACGGTGTTGAGCTGCTACGGTGGTAGTGAATGGAACGCGCGGTGTGCCGCACGTCCTCGCGTAGTACAACGCTCCGAACGCTCCGCGGGCGCCGCGCCACCAATGGCCAGCGAGTACGGGCGGTCACGTGACGCGCGTGCCGAGCCAGCCAGCAGAACATTGCAAATGACAAGACGCGTAGGGCATTGTCGTCGCGCCGCCGCCGCTGCCGCTGTCGCCGTCGACCTATCGCTCTCGGAAATACCTCCGGCCGTAAATCATCCCTCGGTGGTAGTGCTTTAGCGCAGGTGGCCTCCACGTCCGGACGTACGTCAGGCGTCCCCGAGGCGATCCGTAGTCGGTTGCGCGCGCGACTCTCGTCAGGAGCTCCCGCGCCCTGAGAGAGAGAGAAAGAGCGGCCGCCAGCCAAGGAGGAAGCCGCCAGGTGCGCGTCCGGTTTCGGTCCGCGCGCGCGGACCCGCGATTCGCCACCGTCGCGACGTCGCTGTCGTACCCCGTGTAAGTGAGAGAAGATGTCGGGCTCGCAGCGTATGCGAAAATCCTCGCCATGCTCGAAGCAGGGCCCGATGCGCGCCACCCTGCCCGTGAGCTCGCTGATGAGACAGGGCCGGCAGAGCAGCAGTCTCCGCAAGAGCAACAGCAACAGTCCCACCGTCTCGCCGACGAACGCGGCCGTCTGGCGGGCGCGCATTTCGCCGGAGACGTCGTCTTCCTCGGGACAGCGGAGCCCCGGATCCCTGTCCTACAAAGGTACGATCATCCCCCCCCCCTCTCTCTCT
>NW_017277093.1:72371-277146 GCF_001594065.2 Cyphomyrmex costatus | reverse complement strand
CCCCCCCCCCCTCCGCTCCCCCTTGTTCCGTGGACTTGTTCTTTGTGCTCGTGGAGTTCTGCTCGAGGAATACGTATCCGCGCGCGTGACCCCTCGAGCACCGAAGTCTCGTTATCGTGGACGGAATATCTGTCCTCAGTAATGATGACTCCGGTGCTCGAAGGGACTATACCGGTACTCTGTCACTTGTCCTTGAAAAGACATGTAATCCCTGGAGATTCTGGTCCAGTTGAAAGGTACGTAAATCCTGTGTGTGTGTTCTGTGCAAACTTGATATTTGTTAAACAATTAGCATTTTTTCATAGGCCGTCTTGCGTTACCACTGTTCAAAGGTATGTAAGTTGAAGAGCTGTCTTTACTGCAAGTGGGAGATGTGTCTGATTGAAATACTTCTCAATCCTCAAATTGTTTACACTTTGACACAAGGTTCTCTTCCTTTCGTTATTTATAATAGAGAATAGAAAAAAAAAATAGAAGAAAATGATTTGTAAGCTATATTTATCATCGTCTTTGACTCAGTAGCGAAAGTTTTTTATTTCTTTATTATTGTTGAACCAAATTTATAGAATGACGGAAAATGTTTTTCTTTTTATACAGTTGAATTATTTATTCCACATTTGCTATAAATGTTGCCTGGTAAGTATTTAATTTTTGTTTTTGTTAATGTATATTTACTTTGTTATAACATGTTACATTTTTGTAACTTTGTTTATACAATTCATACATTGTGTTTTGGCTAGTCACAATTATACTTACTTTTCAGTTGTTTTGAAGAATAAGAAATTTTTTATTTTTTGAGGCGCCTATAAGTAATTTACTTTTATTTCTGTACTTTATAGTAACCGAAGAGACATTTTTAGTTCGGTTACACTATTATTTTCATATTTATGTTTCTTATTATTTTATTTAACAAATACTTTTTACTTATTCCAGCAACCGAAAACAACATGCTTATAGTTCGGTCTGGTGCATGTATACATATTTTGCACTTTAATCTTACAGTTTACTAATTTCAGACTAAAATTCTTTATATTATTTTCTTCTTCTATATCTTTAATTGAATATTATTATGTATAATAATAATATTATTGAATATTTTTCAGCCAAATCAAAAACATTGAGTGGCCGTTGTAGCGATAGCTTAAGTGGAAACCAGAGCATTCGACGGACAGCATCTCTAGATACTATCTATTTGAAAGGACAATGGCCACGTGACTCCTATTATATGCATTCCAGTCTTTTGGTAGATAAATCTACTCAGGTGAGTAAATTTTGTTTCTTTCTAAGAATTATATATAAAAACTTAAGTAGTGTCGTGTTTGCGTTATATAAAACTTATTTAGCATTTATTTCATTTGATTCACGGGTATTTCTTTTATTATAGACGGAAGAATGTTCCAATGAGCCAAGAAAAATGCATACTCGTCATCCTACAGAACAAACTGTCACTGATGAGAAATTGGAGAAAAATTACTTCAGGCATCGGTATGTGTTTATATTTTTCGCAATATAAATTAATTATTTATAGATTTTTAATGTCATTCATAGATTTTAATATGTCATTCAACATTGTTAAGATCCAAGATGCTATGAGCATCGAAATTGTTAAGTTGATAGATAATTTAACTCGTTATATTATTGCGGTAGTTTTGTAGAGTAGCGTTTCAAGACTGAAAAACTGTTCGGCACGCGATTTAAAAGATTATATATGTAATAAATAAATTCACACAAAATTATAATAGCATCTAAGATCCAAGCTCGACCATTAAAGGCAATTTCTCATTGGTTCTGTTTCTCACATGTACGGTCCTATAAGATTTAGTATTTAAAAAATGTGTTTATATTATTTTTATTATTTATATTATATCTTCTGCATGTTTATTGGAAAAGCTACACGCTGTTTCTTATATACTTTTATCGCAGATTACAACGTACAAATAAGGAAGGTACTAGCAGTAGAGAGCGAACGGCGGCATTTGGACTAATAATGCCAGGTGGCCCACCACCTGCACTTCCTGGTGATCATTCAGTACTTTTGCCCAGTATTGCTTCACAGACATCCATGCGTGAGTAATTTTCCGAAAGCTCTTTGTTCTGTTTATAAGATCATTTAAACAATACGTAATATATGTTATCTTTGTAGACAATCAATTTAGCTTGAGTACAAAAGCAAGTCCCATGAATATCCCAGTAAAACCAATAAGGCCTCCAATGCGTTCGTCTATCGAAGGACTCAATCAAGAAATAGAAGGACTTGTGCTCAAAAATACAGCCAATAACAGTGATGCAGACCACCCAGTAGAAGACAAGGTAATGTATATTTTATAGTGTTATTAGTAGAATTCGATGTTTTAAGATAGAACAAGAATTTTAATTTGTTATTGATTGTTCTTTGAAAAAAAAAAAAATAGAAATCTTATTCTGAAAAAAATGTATTTAAAATTGTATTTCATCTTGAAAATTATTTTTGCGATGAATGATTATATCTACATGTGATGTCTTTTTTATCTTGAATACTTATATTAATAATATTATTTTTAAATATTGAAAACATACATTTATATCGTTAACTACTACAAAATGTAAGATAATACAACAATTTCGAATCTACATTTTTCGCAAAATAGAAAATGTGAATTGTTTTTTAGTCTTTGTTTTATATAACAGTTTGATGATAAATATGAAATTTTTTTCTTTAGTATGCACGATATCGCGAGCAAATTACACCCGAAGGACATCGCGCCCCTCTAGCAGACTTATTGCGGGCTACTCGGAGTGTCAACACACAAACACCGGCTACTGACCTTCCCTCCAGTTCTTATTCTTCAGGTAAATTACGCAATGACATTTTCATTGATTGATTTCCAGGTATACATGGTGGTTATACATAATTACGATTGTTACAAATATGCAAAAGATTTACAACTAATGATATAATGAGCTCTTTAAAAGATAGCTGAATAATGACCAAAAAGTCAAGTTATTTTAACATTATACTTACTCTATACATAGATTTCTTAATGTGATAATTAAAAAAGTTATAAAATTATGTAAAAAAGATGAATGGAATATATCGAATCAAATTTCTCTATGGAAAAATTTGTTTTTCAGAAAGCATAAAATTATATCGTGTTAAAAAGTTTTATCGCTAATTAAACGATTATAGCTTGTATGTACACATGTATGTATTTTTTCTGGTTAAATGCAACAATATAAATAACACACTAACTAAAGGTGTGTGCCTGTTGAGACAGGCCCTCCATCTAGGAATTCTGAGTCTCCGCTGATTCCTGGTGTTATGGATGCATCCCGTCCGCCTAGCGATCTCTTACAAGGTTGGAGCATTTGCGGAAAAATTTGATTTTTCGTTTTCACAGATCTCATTTAACAAATTTGTTTGTCTTTAATCCTTTCGATATTATTGATATTACACATTGAATAAACTTATATTTATCTATATACATATATAAATACATATATATATATATACACATTTTATGCATGTGTGTATATATATATATATAAATACAATTATATTTTTTCTAAAATCCATTAATTAAGACATCCACTTCATATGCATGGTATTATCAAAATTTCTAAAAGATTGCCATCAAGATATATATAAAATTTAATATAAAATTCTCTTAATCTTATAAGAAAACATCGTACTTTGTTTACAGACAAATTTGTAGTCACGATTTTTACAATCATATTATTTCGATTACGATCAAATTTCTATTCATTCAAGATCTTATCATTTTTTTCATCATCAATAACATGCATATCATTAGATGATATACTGCCTATAATAATAATAATAACAATAGGTAAAACAAGAGATTCTTAAACAAAATCATGTACATATATTTGAATTAGCTGCATGATTTGCTATTTTTATGAATGTTTTGTATACTCATTTATTCTTTAACTGCGTTTCATTTGACGCTCACAATGCCCTGGGAATTATTTCATCCTTGTTTATCAAGTATTAAACAAGAACAAATAATGCTCTTAAGCTATGTAAATGTCAAATGGAACGCACCGTTTATAGTTAACTAAAGTATGCTAAAAGGAATATATTAATATATATATTCCTTTTATAAATGTTACCAGTATATTAAACATACATACTGTATATATGTGTGTGTGTGTGTGTAATATATATAGTGTATATTTATGTATATATATATATATATATTTATACACACAAATTTAAGAACATCACAAGTGCACACTAATTGCAATTTTAATTTAAAATATGTTTTAGTATAGATATTAATGTTTGTTTTATTTTTTTTTAGCATCATGAGAAAGCAAGAATATGAATGTCTAATATTATATGTATACACGTGTTTTTTTCTATAATATTTTTTTGATAATATTAAGTTTAGCATGTGAAAATATGATTTGTGTTTATACATTTATTTGTTCAGTTTTGTTACAAAATAAACATGCAAAGATGACCTCTTTTGCATAAATCTATACCTACTCTTTATGTATATGAACAAGCAATTATTACTACAGGATTGCCACAAGTCAGGGAAATCAGGGAAATGTCAGGGCATTTGAAAAATGCGTCAGTAAATCAGGGAAAGTCAGGGATTTCAGCGCATTTTTCGGGAAACATAAAATAGCTGTAAAGAAATTTATTTATATCACAACGCCACAATCGTTAAAATTATTTCGCTTTGTTCTTCAAGCCAATTCGGTCGATAATTCTTTCGCTTTATGATTTGCCGTGATCTTGTAGCGCTAGAGCACTATTGTCTTGTGCGTGTATATTTTGTTTTGACTTGCAATTTATTTGGACGACGTTACTTTTGCTGTTAGACCTTTCGTATGTTAGGAAATTTTTTCTCATTTTTTAAATTATTATTTGTGTTGTAAAGATAATGCATGCGTATAGTGCTTGACCATTGAGCTCTAACGTTTCTCCTGTTTTGAAGAAAGGAAATCCATACCAAAGGTAAACTGATAATCGTTTGATGATAAGTTATGTGATGTGTTGCTGATTTGTTTGCCCTGAGATTTTTTAAATTAAATGAAAACATCATTAGCCTGTTCGCATTAATATAATATTTAGCTCGTACAAAGCTATCATATGGGATAGTTTTTGGTCTGGCATCCTATTTTAGTAGGAAAGTTGTTGACGCTGTTCGTAACTGTGGTCCATTTGTAGTTTCTTTTGATGAAAGCTTAAATAAAATGACACAAACTCAACAAATGGATATTGCTTTGAGATTCTGGAATAATGATAGTAATCAAGTAGAAACACACTATTTTTCTTCTGCTTTTCTTGGCCATGCTCGTGCTAAAGATTTATTAAGAGCTTTTAAGGAAGAAACTAAAAGATTTAAGTTTACAGAATTTGTTATAAGTATCTATGGATGGCCCCAACGTAAATTGGGCCTTTTTACTCGATCAACAAAATATTTAACAATTTTCAAATTAGGATGAAAATACAAAAAATATTTCAAAATATTTATTATTGAAAGTCAGGGAAAATTACAAAATTTTGTCAGTAAAATCAGGGAAATGTCAGGAAATTTTAGGATGAAAAATTTGTGGCAACCCTGTACTAAGATAGTGAGTGGCATGAATTTTTGTTTCATATTTCAATTAATATAAAAAACATGTTCTGTGAATCTTGTTCTTTGCGATGACATTTTAACTTTCTTCTTTGATTTTTAGGTGGAAGCCGTGGTTCAACACCTGAACAAGATAGAGAAGGACGTCTCGGCACTTCTCCTCACATTAACAGGTTCCTTGCGAGGGAACCGCCCGATGGCTGTGAGAAAGTCAACCTCAAATTTGTGGAAGATGCGAGGTAACAATAGAGCTCATTCTTCCCTACGGTCTACAGTATTATTTTGCGCTATAAATAACGATTTTTTTTCACGTTTCCGTATGTAGGCGGCCCATGATAGATTTGAGCAAACTAGACTATTGCCCAAAGCCGTGCGTTCCAGCATTCCAGTTGAAACCCAGCTTGGGATCAGCGTTCCTGCCATTGCAACAGCCGGCCAGTCCGACAATGGTCGCCAGTGCATCACCCTCCGCGCATACAACACCGACCACACCTCCTCCAAATCCATAGTCCCACTCTTTACCTTGCGGTGTTACACTTATAAGCTCGATTAGTATATATACATATATATATTTTTTTTTAACGATCTTGTGGGTAGAAAGTGATTTACTTCGAGATAAAAGCATATAACGACAAAGAAAAGTTACCGAACAAAACAAAAAGAACAGCCTGTCCCCAGTGCGCCCCGTGCGAATATCGTGCGGACTTGTGAATTGTGTAATTAAAAGGAAGTTGCATCGATAAAAAAAGAAGTATTAGAAGACATTTGAGCTCCGTTCTAATGATTGAAACAATAATAAATACGAGGAACAATAATTTGTGATAACTAAAAAAAAAAAACAAAAAGAAAAGAAACGACAAAAAGTTTAGAAATGAACATTGTGTTCTACAGGGAAAAAAGACTAATGAAATTGTGTATTCTAAATTTAGTGCTAAAATGTGCTAAACGACTTTAGTTTTGTATACACGAATAAATATTCAAGATGAGAAAAGGTATTAAATTTCATTGTTGGAATGAACAAAATTCTACGGATACAAAGAAAAGAGCACGTGTTCACAATATATATATACAGGGTGTTTGAAATTAACCGCCAAATATTTTATGTGTGGGTAGAACAGACTATACTAAGTCGAAAAGTCCTGTACCATTTTGCGAATACAGTAATAGTTAACGAGATATTAATTTATAAAGATATTTAAATTCGCCCGGCCCACCGTCAAATGCAAGCGCGCGGCTGGATAGGACCGCCCTGCAAAGCGCGCCGCGCGCGTTCACGTTCGCCGTCGCTAGGCACGCGACTCATGTCTAGCGACGACTATTGCCGCTTGTTATAAACAACGCTTGTTATAAACAACGCCTAGCAACGGCGAACGCGCGCGGCGCGTTTCGCTGGGCGGTCCTATCCAGCCGCGCGTTTGCATTTGACGATGGGCCGGGCGAATTTAAATATTTTTATAAATTAATATCTCGTTAACTATTACTGCAATCACAAAATGGTACAGGACTTTTCGACTCAGTATAGTCTGTTCTACCCACACATGAAATATTTGGCGGTTAATTTCAAACACCCTGTATATATATGCATATGTACGCATATGTATATATGTATACGTTGCTGCTTGTCTCTGATGTTTATTAGATCTTCATTGCTTGAAGTAATTCAATTACATAGTGATAGAGATGAATCACTTGTTAGAATTTTGTATCGTTTTGTATTATTACTTTTTTGTATGCTAAAAATATTCTCAAACTATTATTGTACAAGGAGCTAAAAAATAATGTATCCCTCTGTGTGTATGTATGCGTGCGTGTGTTTCTTTATTTTACGGAAACGGCTTTACGAAAACGATTGTTTTTAATACGAGCAATCGAGTGTCGTGAAAATTTGTTTGGAGCTGCATATAAATATATATAATAAGTTTATGAATCTATTTTTGACGAATAGAATTAAGCAAATTTCACATTTTGAAATATATTATTGAAATTGAATTTAATATTTTGGAGTATTTCATACTTTATTTGGAATTGATGTTTTATTCTCTTCTATTCTATCTTGTGACAATACTATATGATTACAATGTTTTTATTTGTCATATTTTATATTACATTGTAATCTGAATATGTACAACCAACACAACATATAACAGATCGATGAATGTATGATGGAACGAGATATAAGAATGAATACTTATCAAGATAGAAATGATGAGTGATAATACTAAACATTGATTCACGACATGTGCTTTCGCTATGGTATCAGATGAATAAAAACAGCTCCCTAATCTGGCGCGGAAGTTAAGTGTGCGTGTTTTGTATAAACGTGGATAATTATGCTAAAAACATAAAACCTACGTCTTATACAAGTGTGCGTGTTGTAATATCGAAATCCTGATTAAACCGTTCACACGAATAACTTTAGAAAGGAATCGATATATTAAAATCAATTTCAGTATGTAAAATATTTGCTCAAACGCAGTCTGACTATCAACCTTTATGTTATATTAAATAATTAGCAATTTACACACAGGTAAAAAAGAAAATTTGCTTTAATTGTCATCGAAGACACTTCTCGCATTGTTAATAGAAATTTAAAAACTAGTAAAGATTGTTACATAAAATACAAATATGAGAGAGGTAGAAGTTGAAAGTTATTCGTGGGATGGATTAAATTATTGTTTAGTATACGCAGACATAGCCACAGGAAATTTAAGTTTATTTTTTGCTTTCTAATACGAAAAGTTTTTGCAAACGATTTTTATAGTTACTGTCTGAGGAAAATAAGAATCTTGAGAGTGTAAAGTCAAGAGCAGAAGGAACGGTTTTTTAAATACGATAGTAATATACTTTCTAATAATGTAATGTATATCTAGCTATACAACAGTGAAGAAAAAAAAGAATGTTAACACATAAGTACCTGGCACACTGGTCTATGCTCTCTCTTATCCAGCTCACTAGGAAGTTCATGCCTTAGAATGCGTGGTAAGGTGTGCTACATAGACAGGAAGGTTAATCAGAGAGTCAGGATATACACAAAAAAATGCACTGGCTAGTTAAAGTGTACACAATACAAAGATACTGTAGTATTTACTAGTTTAAGAGAATTTCGTTTGTATTTATTTTGCTACAGATCTAACGACACTTCGTACCACTAACTTTGTCGTATATATCTCAGTGTGAAGCAGCTTTTAAGAGAAAAAAGTACGAAGTATGTATATATTCATACATATTTCAATCTATGCTTTGCACTTCAAACGGAGAATGATTCTGACATAATACGACGACAATGTATAATTAACATTAATGAATAAAATGAAAGAATAGATTTTCGTACATTTAACAATGAGCAGTAGATGGGGAAAAAAGTGATTTTAGCGAACGCTAGCCTCGTTATTTTTTCCGCACTCTTTCAAAAGGCTCCACTTTTTAACCTTCGTGTACTTGCATAATGTGTTATCATTATTGTTAGCTTTTGTTGTCAATTCTGTAAGCAGAGACGCGTATGAAGACTGCTGGAACTAAGAATATTACCTGTTATTTGGATACCTAAAAAAAGAATCTAAAATTAAATAATTAGGCTCAAATCATATCGATTACCTATGAATGAGTATAAATATATTCTCTTGTAATTTATTAAATAATCTCTTTACGCGCGCGCATGCGCGCTTCACTATTGTTCGGTACACATTCTCTCTACATATCTAAATCTGAGCAGGCTTCAGAAACGGCAAAACGATTATGTCAATTAAAAATTCATTTAACCCTAGGACAGTCTATAGATGTATCGTTGCAGTATCTTGCACAAAAAATGAAAATGATTGTTGATCATATATTGTAATTTGTAAGATGCTCAGAATTATACAAACTTTTCACTACATAAAAACATGTATGTTGTATAAATTATCTTAAAAAAATTTTATATACCTACTGAAATTAAATGCAACTTTTATTCACTGTTTTATAATAAACATATAAAAAATTATTTATTGTTTTTTTATTCTATGAGGGGTACTGTCGACCTATTTTCTAGATTTTGGTACTGCTCGTGTGTGTAAAAAAAATATAATGTATATTATAAAATATTTCGATGTACCGAGCAATGTATTTATGTTATTGAATGGTGTGTATATATATATTTGCTAAAATAATCAAAGTTTGACATGTTTAATTCAGTTGAAGATAACAAAGTTTGTATGAATAAGCACTTTATTTAACTCTAACATATATATATTTACGTTATATCGATATGGTTTATTATTAGGTATTAGATATAATAACAACGGTTATTAACCAATTGATATTTACAAAATTGAAAATTTTATAATTTACCACATGATTTCGTATAAATTCACCGACTTGGCCTTATAAATACAAATATATTTAAATTTCTAAAATAACAAACATAATTGTTTGTTTTATAATTATTTATGACATTCTTAATATTCCAGAAGAGTATCTTACAATGCTATGTTATATTATTGCTTTCATTCGATCTTGTAGATGAAACGATGTTGAAATTTGTTTAGTTTCTAACTGGTCCTAGGGCTAAATCAAAATTAGTCAGAGAAGAGAAATAGAGTACGTAAATAAGTTAAAAACGCTTCTTGTACTAACCATTTCTGATACAGAACATAGTGATGCATATTTTCGCAAAATTAAAGTTTATTGATGAAACAACAGCACGTTCGTCAATGTGTATATATTACTATAATATATATGTATATTAATCTGTACATATACAACAATAATTCCGTGCTCATATTTTCGCAATAATTAATTGTTACTTAGTAACTTGTTAATTTTGTTTAATAAAAATGTTTCAGAATCGATATATGTATATATTTTTTTTTTAAATGTGGAAATTGATATTAAGTATAATTTTGTTTCACACATTTTCATTAAGAAAATTTCAATTTTTAGCAAGAAAAACTGATATATACTATATGTATATATATTGTGTGTATATGTATATACATATATATATCAAATTGTATATGATGTATCTTGTTAATATATATTATATATCATTCTGAAACAACTTATATATTCTTGTTTGTTATCAAACGATTTATTGGCTTTTTTATAATCTTACAAATAAATTTCGATATTATGATACTATTTTTATATTCATGATTAATTATCATAAAAGTGTATACAGAAATTGTATAAAAATATATATAACAAAGTTAGCATTGAGAATATTAGATAAAATTTTGTGCTTTTTAATATCTGTATTGAATACCTTGTATGATTTATTTAAAATTAAAAATTTTAATTCTGTCATTTTTATAGCTATATGAGAAAATGACATGATTTAATAATGATGTTTATGAATATAATTATTATAATACTGCGATTGTGATGTAATGTAATTTAAGCTCATGATATTTCGTTTGGCCATTTATATAAACACATCGACTGTTACGTGATGGCTTCATAAAATGATATAATTATTACTTGATCTTTATTCGTCGATTATAGGAAAAAAGAAAAAAACGTTAATAATAACAAGTATATTTGTAAGTCTAAGCATACCATGCTATTAAGGAAGAAAGAACTTCTCTCAATATGGAAAGGTGAGCACAGCCAAAGTGTTGCCTAGTACAAATATATTGTAAAAAAATGGATTGTTGTTTAAATGAGCCGAAAGTGCTACTTGCGTTTTGCGCAGATTTATTTCGACATACATTTATTTTTTTTTAAATATTCTTGATCTCACGAGTTCTCTTATTATCTTACCTCTCCATAGTGAGAATATCTTGTCTAAGTTATTAAAATTCATGTTTTATATACGCGATTAGTTGTACTCTAATTTATCGGCATAATATTATATGTACTTATTCCAATAACGATATGCACCTTTATTTTTGTCATAAAAAATAAATGAAAAAATGTACCTTTTTATATTACTATTAAGACGCCTTACATAAATAAACTTTTTAAAAAACGAAATATATCGTAATTTGATGCGCATTATACTTTACCATAGATAACAATTTATTTAATACGCTTTATACGAATAAGAAAGTTCATATTAGATACTTATTAGATAGTTATTTTCTCCATTCTTAAAAAAAAGATTATGATATACATATATCTGAATAAATTTATATTTCATTCAACAACTGGTGTATATATATATATATATATATATATATATATATATATATATATATATATATATACGTATATGTATTTTTAATCGCTTTTTAAATGTTTTACATATATACATATATCTTGAGCAAACATTAATTTAATTACTATTTTTTATAGCATGTAATTATACTTAATTATTGGGGTTCATAAATCAAATATAACACTACTAATATTGTGTTGAGTTTAACAAAAATAATATAATTTATATTGTCTTTAAACTTTCTTCTGTAATTAAATTGATAGGATTTCAGATTGGGATAATTTTTTTTTGTAATAAAATATTTAAAAAATATAAATCTCACTTGCATAGAAAAGACCAGCTTTTAATCATTTTTTGCTACATATCAATCTTATACACATGCTGAGCATCATATATTGTCGCATGTGCACAGATACACTCTTATTTACATAGATACATGCAACAATTAATGCTTGTTTGCTTCATCATCAACAGTGTATATTGTATATAACAAGATACTTGTCTGACGCAATTAAATTAAGATTTCTTTCTCGTTATGTACAAATTGGCTATAAAAATTGTCATGATTATAAACCCATATATTGAGGGGAGGAAGAAAATGTATTTCTTGCAGAATTATTTTTCCTCGATTCCTCAGCATTAGGAATATCACTGAAAATATAAGCTGATGGTAATATTTTGGCAAAAATATAAAAATATATTGAAAAAGACGATCTTTTTTTAAAAATAGAATTTTTTAATAATCTCTTTTTGTACTAAATTTTGCACTACATTTTTGTACTGAAGGAGACAAATTCTGAATTTTTCAGATAAACGCGAAAATCATAATTGTACTTAGCGCTAAATTTAAGTGGATATGTATTTACAGTTATATTGATAAGAAATTTCTTAAGTTTATAGTAGTATTGTCCAAAATAGTTGAGTTATTCGTGCAATTATTGGACAGTACTGATTTATCAAAAATAATTCTTATAGATTAAATAAATTACCCAAAGAAAGGTATCAGAGACACGAGCGTCTGTCTGCTTGGCCTACACGCAAATACAGGTGAACATTGCGCTATGCGCCCAACGACACGTCGTAACCATTGCTGCAGCTTTTGCCGTCGTTCTTCCACAAATTTTGCATCCTAGTTATTAATAATAACAAGTTATTAATAATCACTTGTTGCATCTAAATATTACTATTAATATTACTAAATATCATATCATGAATTTACGTTTCAATATATCTACAACTTACCTTATTTCCTATCGTTTTCTTCGGTGGAAATTCAAAAGTTGTAACAATAGTATCGTGTTTCTTTAGCTCTCGATAAAGTGCATAAAATTGAGCATATCGCCGGTAAATGTTCCACTCTATGTCTCTTATGCGTACGTAAATCTATGTTTAACATAATGAATATACAAATTATATACGAATTATTTTAGTAAAATTTTGGAAAACAATGACGATCGTACTTGATAAACATGATGGATATCAGATGATTGTCCTGTAAGAAAAGCTGATGGAATCCATATGTGAATAAGACATGGTGGCTCTGCAGGTAAATCGTCCTCGTTTAACGGTCCTCGGAGACATTCCAATTCCGTTTGCAGCATTTTTACTAATCTATCTCTGCATAACATTTGAACAGTGAAAGTATAGAGAAGCATTACAAGATTATTCGCGTGATACTTAATATTAATATAATACCTATTTGTCAATTGCATTGTCAATCTAGCATTAAATTCCATTAATTCAGCATGCATATCTGCAACTTGTATTAACTTTTCTTCATATTGTCGCGCCTCATTGTGATAGTCCAACGATGGATCTTCCTCGGATACTGTTGTGGAATTAGAATCTCGTCTTAACATCTGAACAGCAGTGACATACTTACGTAATTGCTGTCGTAAGAGTTCATTCTCTCTGCATAATAAAAAGTAAATCAAATTAATATAAATTATATTATTAGGGCTACGTTTGAGGAATGTGCTGTCATCGGTATTACGTCATTTAATCCTTGTTTTATGTGTAATGAATGATAAAGATAGAAACACAATAGCGCTGATAGTGCACTCTCCAAACATAGTCTAAATATATCAATAATTATTGTTAACAAAAATAATATCTTTATTATGAAAGTAATTAAGATAATTAAATTATATGATTCAGTCTGTGTATATGTGTAACATAAGATGTCTAATGTTAGGTGAAAGGCCGTTTATGAGCAAGTAAACTAAAATGAGTTGAAAAATCTTCCACCATTTTACAATTTTTGTAATTAATTGAATAATAATCACTAAACATCGCTGAATAGGCGTGTATCCGCTTAACCCATCGTCAAATACAAGCACATATGCATTTGAGGAGTTGCGCACAATCAAAGAAATAAAGAACAGGGAACAGAGAATAAGAATTTCAACTTATCAAAATAGTGTATTCCACAGTACATAGTTTCTTTTTTTTTTCAGTACATAAGTTGAAATTCTTATTCTCTGGTTCCTGTTCCCTATTCTTCTGATTGTGCGCAGCCTCTTAGTGATTACTAGTTAACTAATTGCAAAAATTAAAAAATAGTAGAAGACTTCAACTCCACAGTTCACAGTTTTTTAGTCCGCTCTACCGGTTTATTATATATAAAATAAGTGTACGCGCGCGCACGCATGTATAATGGGTACGATCCACTTGACGTTATAAATATTTCGAAGTATTTGTAGCATCAAGTGAACTATAGCCCATAATTGTTAACATTAATCATATAAATAATCATAATTACCTGTTCAATGTTTGCAACTGTAATTCATGTCTTTCTAAATAATGTTGATGTTGCCTCTGGAAACGAGCTAACTGCAATCTGCTTGTTATTGCATCTTCCCTAGCTTGTTCCAGCACTTCTGTCATAGCTAAAAGTCTTATGCGTAATGTATCTATATCTAAATTTTCTGGATCTATATGGAAATCTAAACCAACTAATGGTTCTGTTGCTTCCAATGCAGGTTCTGTTACTTCTGACGAATCCTAAATAAAAATAAAATTTAAAAATATGCATATATACTGCATGTTTTGTTTCAACTATCTTATTCTTTATATAGAGATATATTATATTATTACATTATATACGAATTATAGAATATATTTACAATATATTTACAAATCTGTGCTTTAATTGTTAAATGTTTATAATAATAAAAAATACATTAAATTCTTTTGTTAAACATAATTAAAATGTAACTTACGTCTAAGTAATTTGGCAGACTAACTAACATATCGTCTAATGTTTGATCAAGTGATGAAACAGGTACAAGGCCGCCCAAATTTCCCGTATCCATTACAGGAGTTAATATTTTCTCCTCTTCAAAAGATTCACTGTAGATATTAGATTTTTATTAAAAAAAAATCATTTTATATCTATTATTATATTACATAATAATAGTTATAATGAAAGATGTTTACCATTGTTCCCAGTCCGGAAGTTTTGTATTGATTGCTGTGCTGTCATTAGAATCCATTTGAGGTTGACAATCTGATAAACATGGAGATGTAGAATCTTTAGTTGGCGTTATTGTAGGAGAACTAGAGCATGTTGGTGGTGCACTAATAGAAGTTGCAATTTCCTTGTGTTCTTCTTCCTCATTGTCATCATCAAAAGAAATTATGCGAGTTTGCACTTTCTTTTTCCGTTTTTCTTGTTCAGACGGGAGAGATTCTGTTAAATAACAATTAGCATAATAATTAATAACTCAATACTAACAATTACAATAGCTTAAAAAAATTTTTCTTTTAAATATGTTGATATAAAAATTAACTGTTCACTTTATTAATTTAAACAATATTGGAAATTTAAAACAAAGTTTGTTTTAAATAAATAATTATAAGTTTATTAAAATAAAATTTTATAAGAGAAATTTAAAAAATGAAAAGTTACAAAGAAAAGTAGTAATTATTGATAATAATTAGAACATTATGTAAAATTATAATAAATGTTATAAATAAGTTTTATAACTTCAAGAGTTACGAATTATGTAATTTTTAACAAATGTGAAAAATATTCTATCCCAACTTAATATCTATATTTAATACCTGGTATTACTGTAGAAATAATTGGTTCTGATTGCGCGTATCTATTTCTGTCTATTCCTCTTCCATTTAGGTCATCAAGTTCCTCATTGTCTGTTCTTATCGCAAATAAAATAGTACCGAGACCTAATAAATATACATGTGTATGATAAGATTAATTAAATATTTTTCAATAAGAATACAGTAAAGTATTATTTACGAAAAAATACCTGCAGCTACATTAGGTAAAACAGAACTCTTTTCTTGATCAAGTAAGAAGGCCCATTCTTCATAAAAAGGTGACAATGTGTTAGGATTTATAATAGCATGTAAGTGCCGTTCTAGAGATCTTTCGTTCAAGACAGCTCTCAGCCATGCTCTGCCTCGACCATAATCCGTATGAACTTTTCTCAACATACTAAAACGTTCCTGCTCGTGCCATGTAAATTGATCTTTTATGCATGGCCAGAATGCTATATCTGTTGCATTACCAGGTTTTGCATTACCACCAGAAACCAAATCAGATACATGTCTATAAAATAAATATAAATAAAAATATTTCTATTAATTCGACATATTCTTATCAGATATCATAACTTAAAGTAATTATGATCATTTGTGTTTTTAAAATTATTCATTCTATAAACTTATCAATAAAAAAAACTCCATGCATTTTTATCATCTTGTATTTATCATCTGATGAGTCATACGATAGATAAAATTATAAAGCATGTCTGTTTCATGACCTTGTATATGCTCATACAAGAAATGGGAGACAAAAGATAAATACACATAAAAAGCATTACAATATTATAAACATTACCTAAATGCTGAATTAATTTTTTCTATATAATTTGTCTTTAACCCATGACTAAAGATCAATTCAAATATATGGCAGAGTTTTGCTACACATGTTTCTGATTCTGTAGCTAATTCTGCACGTCCACCAAATCTGACGTGGCATTCTTTTGCAGACACTAATAGATCTTCCAATAATTTTTCCTTCTCAGTTGCATGATCTACTATGTTATGTGTATTTGGCACTATCGCTGACATAATACGTAAAGCCTAGGACAAATAACATTTTAAGAGAAACAGATAAAAATTAACAGTTTCGGAAAGAATCTTAATATTTCTTAAGTGTTTGCTGTATTTTTTAATTATGCCCAATTTCTTCACCTCTAAATAACTTTATCCAGGAGATATCTTTAAGATAAAGTTATCCACAATTTGTCTAGAAGTGAAGAAATTGAGCACTGATAATATAGAAGATTGTATTATTACTTAAATGAAAATCTATTATAAATTAAAACTATTTAAAAATAAACTCAGAAAGAAAAAGGCACTAGGAATTAAGCGCAGATAAATTTACGCAACGCTGATATATATCAAGCAAAACCTATTTATTACAATAATTGTGCTAATTGATAAATGCACTTAACTCCTAGTGTCCTTTTCTTTCCGAGTTTATTTTTGAATTGTACAGGAGTTTTTGTTATCCAAGAATTATTATATGTTTTAAAACTATTTTTTTTAAATAATTATATATATTCTCTATATTTTATATATTAATATATTAAATCTGATATTTAAATATTCAAATATAAATATTAGATGTTTATGGAGCAATTGTAATTTTAATATCTATAATATCAGTTTTATTAAAACTGTCTCTGAAATTTGTTCTAAATTAAGATGATCAATCAGTAACACAAGTCATTTCTCATTTACATATAAATATTGTATCATTTAAATATCATATACAGGTATTCTGTATTTAAATATAAATCTTCTCCAGTTTGATTACAGTTTCTTAAATACTCCGATATTACGAAAACAATATTTTAAAATATACAAAGTAAAAATAATTACTTTTCCATAAAGTAACTAAAAAGAATATCATGTTTATTAATTTTTGAAAGAATTTTAAAAGAAATATTACAGTTCATAAATATATATATATATGTATACATATGAATATAAACAGATATCCAATTACATAGATAACAGAGAAAGTAAATAATTTAAAAAAAATAATTTTAGGAAAGAAAAATATGAATCATAGTATATTATTTCATATAATATTTCTAAACAATATACATTAAACATAATTATCAAATTCGTAATAGTAATTTTTGAAATAAAAAAAATCACGCAGTCTTGGCTTGAAGAAATACATCAACGTGTGCATTCCTTGTAAGTTATTAAAGCTTTTAAAGAGAATCCATATATATTCCTCAGCGATTTGACAATTGGATCTATGTTCGTACAACGTACCCACGCAAAACATTGAGAATCTGCCATAATACTTTATAAACAACTTTTAGCTTTGTGATGAAATTACGGCAAGGTATTCGGAACGATCACGCAATTTTCTCCAGATTTCTCTCGGATACTTTTAATACACATCCGATTGTAACAATAATCGTTCCGAATAATACCGAACATCGCGATTACGCACGGTATCAGCTCAATCGGCTGTGATCGTTGGCGTTGGATATCAATGACACATAATGGAAAGGGAAACACAAAGGAGCTTAGCCAGCGAAACTTACCATTTAAGCGACGCAGTGAGGAATCACACCGCTTCGATTTGCTTTCACGAACAGGGATCGCCAACATTCATCAGAGATTTTGCGACCTAGCGACGATAGTCGTGTACGCGAAAAACCCGTAGCGAGTATAGGACTCGTCACTGCTCGTCACTCTGGAGGCACGACGATGTTGGTGCGTCGTCGTTGTCGCGTCATGACATTTCACGCGTTCACAGTTTGCTTACGATGACACTGGATTACACGAGACGATCGCAAAAGACGCGTGAAGAGTGATGAAGAGTGAGGACGCGATGACGCGTGAGTCGTGACGCTAAAAGTACACAGAGGCAGTGATGGAAGTGAAACTTGGTAAAAACTGCCCCACAACAAGCCAAGAATCCAGAAGTTTGTTAGACCTGGAGAAACCTGAGAGAGGCCACGCCAACGTTTTTCGTGACAGCGTCGAAGTGGTCCATACACTAGCGCCACTACATCCATTTTCGTTATGGGTACTACGTAGCTACATCCGTGATATCTACCAGAGAGAAACCCCGAGAGAATCATTTTTCGTCTATCGAACCTCGAATAATAATGTCCACGTTATTGTGGTTCTCTTCCATGCTATTACGTGACTTAGATGAGGACGAACAATCAACTTCGATGATCTGATAAAATAATAGGCCCCAAATGGACACAGTAGACCGCAATAATGTCACAAATTCTTTGTTTACAGGAATCATCTACACAAAATAAATTATACAAATAAATTATACTATAATGAAGATGATACTAAATTATACTACCTATATAATATTATATATAAGATTTTTTAGAATCTTTTAACATCGATATAAAATATTTTTTGTTAATTTATTGTATATAAAGTTTCATGCTATTATATAAGACGCAAACATAATGTAACATATGCAGGTTCCTTTTTTGATTTTTCTATAAATATACGATTACCTTCAGCTCTCTGATATATATAGAACTATTAGTCACTTTAATAACACTACACGATAAAAATTATATTAGCTTTAATTTTGGTCTTACTGTCTTTTTAGTTTTTATATCATGCCGGTTTACACGCCACTTGTAACATTTTATAATGCAGCGTAATCTTTATATTTAAAACCGTATTATTAAAAAAATAAAATATATATAAGTATATAAAACCTGATTTAGAAATTTACGAACGTATGTAATATTATGAATAATATTATGTCACTATTATTTAAACTACACAATTTGTAAAAGAAAATCGTAAAAATTTCATTTTCTTATTTTGTGGAGTTTATTTCCAGCCGATTTTGTTAGAAATAATTTAAGCTACGAATATATGTGCGCGAATTATGAGTTTTAATAAAGTGTAATAATTAGTTTTCGAAAACTAAGGGGTGTCTCTTTATAAGGTGTCTCTTTTGTCAGTATTGGTGACTTTCTTAATTCTATTGTTTAAAAGACGATTGAAAAAATTCAATGCGTGGAATAATTATTTCTTCAAATATTAATTTTTTGAGCACTACTTTAGTTTGAATATATATAATATAATACATATTTATGTACAGAGAGATATAGTTTCAATGGGGAGAGAATGTTTTTTAAACGTCTTTAAAACGTTCATTAAACATTTTAAAAACTTTCAAAAAACATTCTCTCCTCATTGGAGTACTGCACCGGCAAATGTCAACACCGTGAACAGATTATTTATATCATTCAGTAATTCTGTTATTATGATATAAATTATTAGATACACCACGGCGTTCTGCGGTAAATCAAAAATAAGGTGGAAATGCGCGCGAGATCCATGCCAAAAGTGATAATGGAATTGACGTTATCGAAATTATTAAATTGACGTCGAATCGACGTCGATTCAATGTCGAAATCATCAAATTGACGTTGAATCGACGTCAATGCCACTATCATTTCTGGCTAGAGAGGAAAAGTGGGATAAACGGTTCACGACAATGAGAAACGTCGCGTGGTTTATAAAATCTCTGTTTTTTTTGTTTTATTGATGCTTTGACAACATGGGCTGAGACACACACATTTGCTCATAGTTCATATGTGAATTTAACCACTGCGTGTTCAAACGTATACGTACACAATCCATTAAATAATCGTGCCGCGCCGACCGATGTGCGCCATCGTATCAGTTCAACATTTCGGGTTTATGTAAATCACACACGTATAAAATGTCGATGCGGAATCGGTCGTTCGTAAACGGCACGCGCGGTCCGCAATTTTCTGTCGAATCGCAGAGCCGGCGGGGTATGCACTAGCTGAACACCCTTGAAATAAATCATACGGAGTCGTATCACGCCATACGCGGGCCGCGTCGTGAAATGTCGACGTTCACGCGCGATAACGCACTTCGGCACACGCAGATTGATAAGGTATCGATTCGGTCGTGCAATCGTTACACTTTGACATATCGCACGAGCAATAACAATCGCTCTACCGGAGAAAAATTGTTCTATTAATCCTGGACGCAGACAAGGCTCACAGAACCGATAAGTTTGGCTTTTACGGCCAAGTTCACGTGTGTGTGTGTGTGTGTGTGTGTATACGTGATTATTATTTTAATCACCTGTTTTATATTATACTTAATAATAACGAATGTGCAGAGAAGTGATATAAAGATAAAAAAGTACTTATATGTGCAATTTTTACATAAACATTTTCAAAAGTTATGTACTTAATCTCTTGGAAATTCAATTCTGTATCACTTACATGCCTAAATATGAATTTTTCATATTCTGGCAAAGCCAGTTTTACATGTTTCCGCTTTTATATTTGCAAAAATCTTATATTATTTGTTTTATCATTACTTAATTGCTAATATATTTTGCAAAAAAAAAAAAAAAAATAGCAAGATAGATATTTTCTTACTGAGCGTATAAGCTTTCCCGTATGACTAATTTAGCCGAAAAGAATTTTACCAATATATATTGAAGATACTGTTATTTTATTTTCGAATAATTAATTAATTTAATCCTAACTTTAGTTAATTAGCGATTATTTGCGTAAATAGAATAACAGCATTTTCCGCGAATAAGCGAGAAGGAATTTATCTCGCAATATTATCTGTCCAAGATTAATCCACAATGTTTTCGCAATTGGTGCGCGAGCGTCGACATGCCCACGGCAACGCCGGAGAGGATTGAAGCGAGAAATCGCAAAACGATCGCGAACGTAGCGTCCTTAGTTTTATTGCCACGAGCGTCTCACGAACATTTAACGATGAAGATCTTACACATTGATCGTCTGAAACGAGGACGGGAGACCGTCGGGGACCGACTCCGGTCGCCCGGCAAGTCTCATACATGCGCGTACGCGCGTATCGTTAAGTGCGCGCGAAATTTGCACCGCGGCGAATCTCCGGGGGACACGTTTTGAAGGAGATTGCTCGCAATATTGCACGCTTGTCGATACACGCGCACGCATACACGTATGTACATAGATATCCGAGGAGATCCATATGGGTCGTAAGAATAGGTCGACAGGATAGACTCTTCTAATAGACTTTGCAGACGGACATAATAGAAATAGTTAATATATATATAGCATCATATATTAATATAATATTCAGTAATAATATAATATCTATTATATATTAATATGTATATTGATATTTTTTTTTTCCTTTTCATAATAGCGCCTCTTCCCGCCTTTTCTCATCTCTGTTTTTTTGTCTTGAGGTGTGTGATAACCCAGCGATTTGCTTCAGGTTCAAATGGATATGATGTAAAAAGTACATATTACGCGTCAGCCTTATTACACGTGCTTATCAAATATCCGTTTCCGAGCCGCTAAAAAATCTCTCCTCTCAACGTTTTGTGATCGCGCCTCAACCCTTTCGCTAAATCTTAGCAAGTGAGCGGTTATATATGCGTGCCCGAATTATTATATAGTAAGTATCAGCATATAAAATGAAGATGCGATGAGATTTGACATTTGTTAATTAATAGTGCTTTGCACGCATATACAAGGAACACATAAAAATTGCATTATTCGTGTCTTATATAGACAATTTGCAAAAAATTCGCTTTGTTTTATCATCATCTTTTTAGGAGATTTTAGAAATCGCCTAATCTTAAATTTTTTGTTTCAACGATGTCTGTTCTAAATACAACTAAATTGTGTAAATTGTAATTTTGTGCAAACTGCGAAAACTTGCAGAGCATAGAAATTTATTCGTCGTTAATTTTTTAACGTTTCCAATAAACGAAAGTGGCGAAAGGGTTGAAATTCGTAGAATTTCAGGTAGACTATTTTCGCGCAGGATTACATCGAGGGACGCAGGACAAGTTATTTTTACGAAAACGTGGAGGATCTTCATTTTTCTATTTCATTAATTTTGAATATATTTCTTTCAGCGAATCTTAGAGCTTCTTCGTTTTCTATTTTAATCGTAATCTATTATTTCATCTCCATATTCTCGTTTAAATAGCTCATCCTGTATTATACTCAAAATGATAAGAAACAACTTCGATGTATAGGTGCTTGTACGGTGCTCGAATGCTCGAAATCAAATGCGAACGTCTGATTGTATTCATCGTTTTTTTTTTTTTATAAAAAATGTACACAGATAGTGACTTTTGTCGGCTGTGACGTTCTAAGAGTGAATTCGAGACTAAATTTACGTGCCTGTCTTTTCTTTCTCTATAATATAGGTACACCGACTCGAGTTAAACCTGAAAATTAAAAAAATGTGCACAGAAAAACGGCATCTTTTAGAATGTACATAAATTTGTTATGCAAAAGGAGATTTATTTAATTTAAGGAGTCAACTTTATTTAAATATCTCGTATTGTTCTTATACTGCGAATAATTTATTCAATACAAAAATAAAAATTTTTATAAATTGTTGGATTAAATAAATATAGGAATATATTTAAAACTAATTAATAAAAAATAAATTATTTTAATTTACTTACATTTTCTAAATATATTTCCGCTTTAAACAAATTTTTTTGCGGTTTTTACACTAATATCAATTTATTCACGTTTTATTCTTTTATGTATTCTTTCAAAAAAATTATTTAAAAAATATAAATTTTACCTATGAATATTGTTCTAAATATAATTAAAAATGTTTTCGCAGAAATATTACATTATGTTTATTAAAAGAATTAAAATTTGATAGAATAATAGTAACAATTTTTTCTATTGAAAAAAATTTGATTCAGATGCTTTTCAGTTATAAGGAATCAGATTAGATTGTCTGATAATCGAGCAGAACTTGCATCATGCTTAATTATCGTCAGATAATCTCCTCAGTAAAAAGAGACGCCGTTTTTCTCATTCTAAGTTTTTTCCAGTCGACTTTGATTCAGTTTTTTCAATGAAAAAACCTCATGTCTTTTATTAGCTATCATTAGTAGAATTCTTTAGAACATTTTAAATTGATTTTGTTGACGCGTCTTAAGATCAGTTGTCTCAACGCGATTACACTATATTTTATTAATAAAGAAATAATATATAATTTTTTAGGCAGCAATAAGTAATTAGTCCATATTATATCAAAATAATATGTACTATTTACTCACTATATTTAGATATAGACATTTGTTACGTTAAATGTTCAACATATTGCTCTTTTGTATATTTAAAATTATAAATATTCTTTAAAAGCTGTCAGAGATTTTGAGAACACTGAATGTATTATAAATAAATCTGGATCAAGTTATGCAGGAAGGAAACAATTAAAAGTATTTGATTTATCGATCGATTCTCTATTCTTATATAGAAATCGTTCCGATTCTCAAATGTTAAAACTGTTGCAACTTATAAAGTGACAGTTTCTTGTTCTAATTCGATATAGTACATTTAAATATTAAAACAAAGTTCTGATCACATTCATTTTTTCATAAGGACTCTCATTCATACTTTATCGAAAAGGATCGTCCATTCTTATATATATAATGGATATGAAACTCTTTTCTTTTTTTGATCTTTGAATGAAGAACGCATGATTAAAAGTTCAAAACGACAAGTGCAAAGACAAGCTACTTAATTAAAGCTTTGATCTACTATCGCATATTCGTATTAGGATCAGATTTGCCGTCGAATATACTCGAATGTTCGAAAGGCAACCGCATAATTAATTATTCCAAATTATTTGTATAATTAGAAAAAATTTAGATATTTATAGTTAAAGTATTTATCAAGTATTAAGTTAATTACTTAGAATAATTTATTTGAGAAAACTCGATTGGATATTTAATTATAAATAATACTTTTTATCAAATAATCGCAATTTAATTTAATTCTAGTACGTATTTAATTGTTTTCAAAATTTATACGCTGGATAACTAATTGTTATTGTAAGAGTATGCTCTCTTGGAGTAATGGAATAATTATCGACCCGAATATTCGCAATTCAAGCATGCGGATACTCGAGAAATCCCACTTTGGAATAATTACCACACACAGCTGGAATATTATTATTGAATATTCGAATTATACGTTGCACACTTCGAGTAATTCCAACGGTACTGAGTGGAATGCGTCCAGGAACCATATTTCCGAGTTGAATGCGTTGCAATTACAAAATCAGCAGAACATACTTGGACTTCCCGAGAAATTCTCCGCGTCCGCATGAATTCCTGCGGGTTTACTCGCAAACGCGAAGAAACAGAGTACGTATGCTGTACAAAAACAATTTAACATACAAACACAAAAGCCCCAAGTCACTCAATGCATACTTACGCGAAATATTGTACATTGAATTACACTAGAAAAGGTGCTTTTAATCCTCCCACGCAGTAGAAAGAGTGATTCATTTTAATTTTAATAAGCAAATATCTCCAAATAAAAGTTGTATGATATCAAGGGGTACATATAATAATGACGTCTCCCTCTATACTATATAATTTTTATTTAGAACGTTTTTTTTTTAATTTCATATTTATATAAAACATTTGCCTTTTAAGATTAAAATAAACTTCGTGACTATATTTTAAATAAAAACGTTAAACATATATATTAAATCATGTACGATATATAGTTTGAATAATTTAAGTAAAATTTCTATTTACTATACTGAAATACTAAATCTCTTATTTCGATTAGTACATAATAATAAATTATTTAAAAAAAATTAAATTATTTTACACTTGAGAGAAATAGTCAATTTCCTCATCCGAAGGACTCTTTCCTTGCTAATTAAAAATGCTTTGATTTTTCTTCACATTAAAACGTGAGAGGATTAATAAGAACGATAATTACTCTGCTAATTCTCGACATACAATTAGTTAAATCGTATATTATTACATTTTCTACTACCGACTCTACCACCCATCTTTGATATATTATTATATTTAGTCCCGAAAATAACATCCGTACAAAATTGACTACAGCCGATTGCTTTTATGATGTGTGTGTTTGAGAGTAGGTCATTTTAAAATCATTTTCGTGCGATGACAAAGTGAAATTCATCGATTACTCTATGCTTTACGTTACTTCATTTCTTTTCGTTCATTTCTATCTCACTTTTTCTTCTTTCCCTATCTCTTTCCTTGTGAAATAGGATGTGTATATACGTATTGACCTGGGATTTTCCGACCGGTAGTGCTAAATTGTGTTCATAGGATTGAGTGAAACGCTCTATGAAGATAAAAAAATATGCGACGATCTGCATAATAAAGATATCATTTGTTCTTTTTTTTTATACGTATATGTAAAAGTGTTATTCTCTCGTTTTCTCGTTTTTCCTTCATTGAATAAAATATCGAATGTTATTTAATTTTAAGTTATCTTTAAACAAAAATTACATTAGTTAACTTATATCGAATAATATTCCCCTCTAAAATGATAATTATAAGATTTCTTCAAATGATAATTTGTCAATCTTATCATACAAAGTCATCAAAAATATTTTGTATACGTAGCGTATGTTGTAATATTAATTAAACAACTTATCTGTGAATTTTATACACTTCTGTGCAATTTAAATAATCTTGGAAACTCGATTTAATTATATATTTCTTTCGATATACGAATATACTAATGATTTTAGTTTTCTTTATTGTATTTAATGATAATAAAAATGATCTTATTATTAACGTAAAACGGTAAATTCTTGCATAAATATATTGCTGTAATCTTAAAATATCTTTGAGATATGGCGTTTATACGGACGAAATGGTTAAAGATCCGTATATTGCATAAATCATTTGCAAAGTTTGCCCAACACCGAATGAGATCGCTTATAAAGTATACGAGTCTCACATTTTCATCAGGATACGCACTTTGCATTCTGAAATTGCATTTTACGTATTATATATTCTCGTTGGAATAGACGGTGATACAAGTTGGTGTTTGGTCCATGGCATAGCTCTCTCTTATTTTTATTAATAGTTACTCGTATCGATCACAATATTAACTTCGATATCGTCGTGGAACTAAAACTCGTGCTCATAGTTGCGCTTGTGACTTAGCTCCTAGAAAAAGATCGTGATAAATTCTAACATCATTGGAAAAGTTGCGACGCAATGATTCATGGGAGCAGCGAGCACACACTGTCTGGACCGGTGCTAGATAGTTTTTTATATATTATAATAATGGCACTATACCATATATTTAAATAATCAAATTTTGCTGAATATAATGTATTTATTATAGAACTCTGCTAAACAATTATATATTTTTTTTTCTAAAACTAAATGCACATTTATTAAGGATATATATAATTTTTTAGAAAAATATTGGCTAGAATGTAACATTTTATATACTATTTCTTATTAAAAATATAAAGTAAAATTATTATAGCGTTATCAAAAATTTGACAAATATTTTAAAGAAATATAAAAACAAATTACAGTAGAATATTAATTAACGTAATTAACTGCGCAAGATGAAATTTTTATTTTTCTCTTCTATTTATTTTCTGCTTACATTTTTCTTCAAAAATTTAAATTATCTATTCAACTCTGTTTCCAATTGAGATTTTATCTAGCGCCGATCCAGACGCGCTCTAAAATTTTCAATAATGTTGAATGTTTTGGACTTGTAAAGATTGAAGATAATGACACTTTGTGTCGAAGATAATATCCGGTCGGAGGGAATAATAAAAATTGACGCGGAGGGGTTGCATTTTCTACATACTTTTATCTTATTAGGCCGAAAGCGCGTTTTCACGACGCGCTTCGTCAAATTTTTATATCCGGCCGGGCATTATCCTGGTGCAACGACTTCCATTTCCTTGGATGCTGTACACACATTCTTTTACGAATCCTGACCCTTTCCTGATATTACGTTTACATAACTTAAGCGTTGTTATAGAATTCATTCTTGGATTAAACTCTATTTTATAGAGTGTTAAACTAATGCACTCTCGCCACTTCATTGACTCCACTGTCGTTGTGATTAGACACATTGTTATTATTATACAAACAGTAATATAATTCATGCAAATTTAATTATAAAACAATTTTCGAGAGAGGCCACTATGCCGACTATTAATATACAGATATGGATAAGTTGAAATTGTTAATAGTAGGTGGTTTAATTATGAACGTCGGATGAAAGTTTTAGTTCAATTTGTGCGTTTCCTGGTCCGAGCGAAAATGTAATTGCTGCCAATTTTAATTTAATCCATTCCATTTTCCCTCGATTCAATTTAAGAACAGATATGAGTGAAAACCTATAATTTACCACGGCACGAATGATAATTTTTCAGGAAACGATTGCAAAAATTGTAGAGAATTTTCATTTAATTTGAATAATCTTCGCTTAACTTACTTTAAAAATGCAATTATCATCCATTACTGTAGTTTTGTAAAAATGGGAAATACTGTAAATTTAACGACAGGATATTTCTTTCGAAACTTTTTGCATAAAGTAGCACAGACATCACACAGCAGTTGATTAATTCCACCAAATTAATGAATTATATTAAAATTTATATACAACAAAAATAAGTTTCTCTATTTTTTCATAGAATTTATGTTTGCTTCACACTCTCTCATTCAAATTTTAATAGCATTTCCAGTATTTAAATTTTAAATTAGTATTTTAATTAGACAAAGAAGTAGGTTAAAAAGTGCCAACGAGACTGGAGTAAATCGAGATCTTTTTTCATCCTTTTAACTTAGGAATTATTTAGTAACAATTACTTACAAAGAATGGAAGTAGAAAAGCTGTCATACTTATTTATTTTAATTGCACATCAAAGTATTATTTTATGATTGCAATAACTTTCTTTCTCAACCCTTGTAGTAGCGACATTTTTTGTGAAAAATGGATATGTCAGTTCGATATTTTCAATATTATATACTTAATATTTTTTAGTTATATATTTAAGTTCCTAGTTATCATCTTTTTGTATCGAAAAAGAATCTTAGAAATCATACAAACAGTTATGTTCAAAACTAATTTCTTTCTTAATGATCTCAGTTCTCGAGAAGCACGATCAAGTGGAGTAATTGTAACTTTCGAGTAAATAAGACAATGCGATGAGCTTCCAATGATGAATAATTGCAATTACTTATAACGACGTTATGAGGAATATCATTTTTCATGATTTTTCGCAACATCTTTTGCCATCGGAAAATCATTATCGTTGTCTCGTTTACACGACCCCTTCGCGATCGAATCTTATTCTAAGACCGGGGTAAGGCTCGACAGGAAGTCGCAGCGCCAAGGATCAATGCCGCGAGGCAAATGATAGATATTTTCGCGGTATCGCCCTAATATTTACAGTAAAGCCGCCTACCAGTCGATGGCCGCGCACGACGATGGTCGGTTGCCGACCCACTCGATCTCCATCTTCTCGAGAGTTCCACCTGTAGAAGGATGAGTCTGTACAAAAATGATGAACCGCGCGTAAGATATTACACGCGGTCGCACGTGGATGCACGAGAGACACAGATGCACTTTCGCGGAGCACTATCTGCCACGGTTATTTCACCGCAGTGTGATACGTTATCCTTAAATTTTCATATCCTAGCTTCGGGATGGACCCGACAACACCACCTGACGTCGGACGGCACGGATATCTCTCTTTCAGGGGATGCAAGAGTGTGTGTTGGTTGCCTGTGCTGGCGACGATAGAGCGACGGAGAAGTCCGAGTCTAATACGAGGTCGCTGATACAACCCACGATGCCCTTCGCGTACCTGCCTCCCGTTGTCCTCACGACATCCGGCGCACCGCCTTCAGAACGAATTGAATTAGCATGAAAGAATTTGTTTCTTTAGATAAAGATTTATTTAATACGAGAGAAGTATAATTTGTTTATTAAGGATTATTAAAACAATTTAGAATTGTTTAAGTAATTAGACATTGATTAATCTTATCACATCTTTTTCTCTACGACGGATTTGTAAAATCTTTGTACACAGAAATATTGCCAATAACAATATTTGTGTGTTGATTATAATTGAATTGAAATCTATGATGAGATATAGTAACGATAAAAATGTTTTATTACTTACCTACGTAAAGACCGGTATCAGTGTTTAGTTGTCTCAGTTGTCCTGGAGAAGATGCTGAGACACCAGTGCCACTATCTACTACGAGAGATGCCCATTGTTCATTTCTAGAAAAAGTCAATGTTATTCAATGCTCCATGACCCATTTCGAATATAAACATTTTTCTTTTCTCCGGTTTAAATAAAAAGCGATTTGCTTTGAAAAGAGGTAGACACAGATATTTTTTATTGGCTTTCGGCGAAATATAGAATGGTGTAGATTAATACATGAATGTTTATAAAAAATATTCTTCTTTCATGAAATTTCATGGAAATAGTACCATTTTAAATGGTAGCCTCAAGCTACACAGCTATATGAATAAAAATTGGAAATAGAACAACATTATTTCCACACAATAGCCTGCTTGCATTTATGGAAACTACATATTTCTTAACTAACAATTTTTTAACAAATTTATATCCATTTTTTTTAGTTAAAATTGAATCGTCCTAGGTTTTTTTTGTCACAGCTTTTTTATTTTTAATTACTTTTTAACTAAATTCGTGATGAAATTATAAATCCCTCTAAATATACGTGTGTTACATTTTGTTAACAAAATGTGAAAATAATTATTTTCTCGTATATTTAATAATATATTATTTTAACACTTCTGTTAACATCACCTCCCTTTATTGATCAATATGTTAAATAAATAAATATTATGAAAATAGGTGTGCAAGCGGAAGGGAAGGAATTGGGTAACGAAGCGCATAAAGCGTTTATTCTCACCTAACGGCCCTGATACGATGCCACAGATCGTCATCCAATCGCGTGAGATTATACCGTAACACGGCTTCTCCGGAACCCAAATTATATGCAAGAGTAAGATAACCGTGATCCAGGCCGAGGGCGAGGAAGTCGTCATTTTCATCCCTTTGTTCCTGAGGATCAGATTGACGACCGCTCCACAGCAGCAGGCCACTGCTGCTACTGGCGCGGAATCTCATATTGATGTCTACCCTATAACTGATTATCCTGCAAACATCGATAAAAACGTTTTAATATAGGAAAACAAAAAAAGGAATCGCGACGATGTGACGCACAATGTGAGGAATGGTTAATCTGGAGAGAAATAATTAAACTTGATAATATATATTAATTATAACTGTCAACGGCTATTTTACTTTGTATAATCAATTCATATATTATGGATACAAACTTCTTACATGAATAATTTGAGTAAAAGACACGAAACGAATAATTTGGGTAAATTACCAAAAATTAATTGTGTAAGAATTTAAGTATGAGCAATGCTGTAAAAAGTTTCTGACATTCTAGTAACCAGTTTGAATGTTTTACATAATTATTTTAATGGGTCTCAACAAAATTATTTTCAGATCTGTATCTAGTTCAATTTTTAGATGCTCCAGCAAAACGTTTTTTACGAAAGTTTTATTTCATCAAAAGAATTAGACAGCTATTATATGTAAATTAAAAAGTTATCTAGTGAAATAAAGATTATTTTTGTCACTCGTCACTTGTGCGTGGCACGAACGTTTGATAGACTAACGCAGGATTATTAAATCAGGTCAAGGAGCGATTGTGTAGTGCAACGTGTAACGCTGTTTACGCCCCACTCGGCTTTCAAACGCCGACATGTAGCTTTGACATTTACCGAACTTTTGCGTGCTGCCGATTATTTTACACTTGCATAAATAAAATATTAATAAACAAATCAACAGGATTTTTAAATTATAAAAACGGATCGCTAACACATTTCACGAAATCATGAGGGTAGAAAATTCATGAGAGTGTCAATTGATGAGTACGTTCGTGTAAAGAGTGTCGCAAATCATAATTTTAAACACGATAGCAAATGTCACAAAAATAAGAAGCAACTTTTCAGTTCTCTGAGAAAAAAAAGCTATATTTCTCTCAATATTTATTTGAGATTTCAGGAAAATAAAGAATAATTTTAATGTAATTATATAAAAATCCCAATTTTATAATTAAAGCATTCAAAGTACAGGATTATCAGAATTTCTTATGAGAAGTTTGCCATTTATTATTTTTGTATAGAGCACCTTTTCATTGTGTCGGCATCGTTATAATGTAGGTAGCTTTCACTGCCGGTGAAGCTGGGCACAGCCCTCTCGTATCTCACGGACGTAACAGCGTTGCTGCTGATTCTCGCCGGTGGCGGGACCAGCGGCGTATAATCATCCGGTGCAGGACAAGGGTGCGGTACTCCTGGACGGCACTGGCAGGTAAATCGCTCACGAAGAGGCCGACATTCCGCATCGCCACACGGTCTAGCCTCGCATGCATGCCCACAATTTCCTACGTTTACCCCACCTAACGCTTCAGCTAGGATACCCACCTACGATGAGAATCATAACAGTTAAAAACAACAATACTTAACATAAACGAAAATTTAAAATGTTCCATTAAAATAATGTAACAGAAAGCGAATTTGTTTGTATTTGCTATATTAATTGAAATGTTTCTGTTAAAAAGAAAAATTCAATATTTACACAATTCAAAAAACTTAATTGCTTCTTTTATATTAATCTTTCATATATAAATAATTAGAGGTAAAACATTCAGAGTCGCGTGTTTTGATGAATTTTTAATCAGTTTTTTCATATTAAAGGTCTTATGATCTCAATATTTCTGAAAAAGGAAGAGCTTTGTGAGAGCCTTTTATCAATTTAACTTCAAAGAACTCTTAATTTAATTTTAAACAGATTTTTTCATTTTAATTTGACTCTTATGATAAATTATTATCATTATTTATTTGCTTGTCTGTTACTAGTAATTTCCTGACTTATAATTATACGTTTGTTTAGTTTATGTCTATTTCATCTCGATTTTTATAAAATGCCAGATGCGACGATAGAGATTTAAATTCAAATGATTCAAGTGGGAGCTTCAACATCTTATCTACCAGACCAGAGTGGCTCAAACTCCAAGGCATTCCAACAGTAACATTATCTACCGCGCAACTCCAGAGCAGCCTGTATAATCCCAGTGTTCTTACCTCGCGATTATTCAGCACGATCGCCTGAATACAGCCGACGAAGCTGGCCGTAGTTTTCATCTTCGGCGAGTACATGTCGGAGGACGGCGCTCCGCCTAAATAGAGGTTCAACGGTAAGGATAATTGCGTGAACGCTCCGGGCGCCAGGATTTCCTGGGCTGGGTCATCCTCAACTTCCAAGGATGCCAAACGACCCGTCCTGGAGACTCGAACTTCGACCCATTCGCCAAGACGAATTGGATTTTCGCTCCTAAAACAATAACGTAAATACCACTGAAAATAAAATCATCATTCACTTTTGAAGGTTCAAAGAATATTTTGAAATTATCATTCATTTTAAAGGACCAGGGAATATTTTGAAATCTGAACATTTTATCAGACAGAAAGAAGAAAGTTTCCTAATTAGTAAATAGAAACGAATATGCATGTGTTATATATATATAATATTATGTACCATAAAGCTTATAAAATCCGATTTTCTACTGGCACCGACTTGTTTTTCGGATTATTTTGAATTCAGAAATAAATTGAAGTAATATATGATTGTAATTAAAGTAGCATAAAAAAAGTAGTTTTTTTTACTTTAATTAAATATTATATATAAAAAACCTTTTTAAATGTATTTTTTGCTAATTATTTCCTTGAATAAGCTATGTACTTCAAATATGTTTTTAATACTTTTTTGATAAAAGACTATGCGTTTCAAATAAATAGAAATATTTTTCAGGATTAAAGTTGTAAATGTGTATCTTTATTTATAATATTTCTTATAAATTCATTTTTTTGTTACTATTTCTAGTAAATATGACATTAATTAATGCGTGTTGTATTTTAACATTTCTTTATCTTTTTCATTATAAAAACTCTGAACAGGAAAATGAAGTATAGCATGAGAGACGATATGATCCTTCTAACTTAGCGAAGTATGACATAAGGTTCTTGAAGAATATCCGAGGTTGAAAAAGAGACACGATATTACTTTTTTACGGATTTTTCGAACAATTTAATTTTTTAAAATGGATTTTCGTACGAGAACAAGTCTTTTTTATCTTCTATTTATGCTCTCACAAAAAATCAATCTTCCTGCGATTTTATGTCAATTTTATGGGATATAATACATCCCTATATCGTATTTTCACATTGCATCTCTTCTACTGAAAGTCTTAACGTTGCAGAACATTTTGCCCGGAGCAACTCTACTTTCCACGAAATGAAGCTCTTGCAAAAACACGTTAACACTAAAAAACTAGAACGAGACTTGCACATTGAAAAATTGAAACGGCGCACCTTTCGTCGCGGGGCCCGTGTGAAGCAATTAACGCCGACCGCTCTCTCCTCTCTCGTTCACGTCTACAATTATAATCGACGTTAACTCGATATTGACGGACGCTCCATCGATTTGATTTTGCAACGACGACGCCCGGGAAGCCGCGCCAGCCAGTCAACCAGACAGCCTGGAGTTTTCCTCCAAGCGGTACAGAGGAACGAAAATTCGCGCACGTACCGCAGAAACTTTACGCTCGCGGCCACAAAGTCAGATCATTCAATTTGAATTTCGCAAGAAAAGTCGGCGCGTGTTCCGTAGACAATGGATTCTCTCTCGTAGACGGAGACCGGTACTTTCCTTTCCCGAGAAGATTCGACAGAAGAAATTCTTGCATAATTAATGTCGAATTGTGACGAAAGGACAGACGCAGGTAAAGAAGGGCGAGGGAGAGGAGATTCGTGGGATTGTAAGCGGGAAGTAAATTGCTAATTAATAAAGGAACGATGGAGTCGAAAATTTTCATATTGGACTTTTCGTCCGACGTTATTATGATAAAAAGATACGGCGCGCTTGAAACTTCGAGGCTCACTTGTTATCCGCTTCTTCTTTTTTCCAGACACGGAGTTAAATATCCTTGTTTAATGGCGCATGTAATAATGCACATTTTCTTTTTGCGTCCGAGTTTCCTAGCGGTCGCTTTGTATTTAGCAAAAAGGAGATGTATTTTTGCGTAAGATTTATTATCTAACGAACTGAATTATAAATGGTATATAAATGTTTCTGCACGATTAGAAAATTGTTAATAAAATATTATATTGTATAAGGATTCATATACGCGTGTTATAAGTTTATTCATAACACACAAGAATGATAAATTATATGGTATTTAGAAAGAATATTTCTAATATTTAACAATTAAAAAATCGAGCATTTTTGAAATTAAGATTTCGTGGCATCAATAATTTGTATCTTTTAAGTAATGTTTTTTTTTTACAGTTTTAGTCTCTCTTGTTTAATTTTACGAAAACTCTACTTTCTCTGATAGACTTACAATTTGAAACTAGAAACTGCTAACATGTTGTTAAAATTTAATAAGATGTTGCTTAGTTGTTAAAATTTAATCTTGAAAACTCATGACACAATCTCTCCTGATGCTTCCACAAGAAAATTGATTAAAAATTCGTTAAGTAATAGAATAAATTATATAATATGTACGCAATTATATATATATATATTTATATACATATTATTTATTACGAAATTTGTTTAGCACAAATACATATTTGCATATAATAAATTTAACACAATAATGTATCGTTTTTATATTATCGATTTGTCTAAAATTTTATTCAATTGTAAAGTATAAGGAATATTCCAATATTCAGATTTTATTCAATAGAATTGAAAGTAGTCTGATAGTCAAGCTGTTAGAATGCGAATGCAAAGTATTTCACGAAATTCATTTTCAGCAGCATATTCTGAATAATTTTATATTAATAATACAAACGAGGTCATGTGTCATATTTGGTAAAATGTTATTTTTAATTTAAATTTTGATATAAAAATCTTAAGTAAAACATAAATTTTATAAAATACTAATTTCCTAAATAATGTTTCTTTATTAAAAAATATTAATAAGATAGGGATAACTGGGATCGATTGTCACAGTTTTCGAGTAATGATTTTTAAAAGAAAGTAGAGATGTCAGATTTTTAAACATTATGTTATAATATATGTTATAAATTATAATATATACATCCGTTAAAGGTATTAAATAATTATTACTTTTGAATCATCGTACAAATAAAATCTATGAAGTAAGCACGACATTCTGTCAATATCGAAAATTACAACAGTTCCTTACAAAAATAAACAATAGTTCCGCATTTTGCAATACTAAAAAATTTAAAATGAAAATATATCGTGCTAACTTCGAGAATCTAGCATGACACTTTCTCCTTTAAAGTTCCAAAAAACGACAAATATTATCAATTTTGGCAACAGTTCCAATTAATACTACTCGAGTTCTACTAAAATATACAAATATGAAAACAAAATTCCAACAATTATTAGTAATTATAAAATTTAAATATAAGTACAACATGACACCTGGAGAAAAAGTGTCGTCCTGGTTGTTCATACCAGTTTTATAACGCCAGTTCTAGTTAATACTGGCAAAGTTCTATGCTCTGCAATAATTTTTAAGCAGAGTTCCGGCAGCTAGATATTTTTAAACAATTTTTTAATCTCCGTATCCAGCACGACACTTTTTCTCCAGGTATCCATGCTGTACTTATGTTTAAATTTGACAATTTTCAGTAATTGTTCATTGTGTAATCAGGAATTTTGTTTTCATATTATATATTTTAGTAGAACTCGAGTAATATTAATTGGAACTGTTGCCAAAATTGATAATATTTGGCGTTTTTTGGTACTTTAGAGGAGAAAGTGTCGTGATAAATTCTCGAAGTTAGCACACAACATATTTTCATTTTTAATTTTTTAGTATTACAAATGCGGAACTATTGTTTATTTTTATAAAATAACTGTAAAACACACTATGAAAAGTACTGGAACTGTTGTAATTTTTTTTATATCGACAGAATGTCGTGTTAGCTTCACAGATCCGTACAAATAAAAGTTATTTAATTTTAAATAAATCTACGAAAATGTGATAATATAATTAGCATTATACGCGAAGTTGTCACACGTTCCAGAGTTGGCAGTAACATATTTTTTTGGAGATAAAACAAAATATAGAGTTTTTATTTTAATGTGAATTCTATCTTTCAAAAAATAATAGTAATCATAATATTAATTTAAATAAAATGGTTATTTTAATTATAAAATACATAATTTGTTTTCGTATATATTATAGTTTCTATACTAAAAATGAAAAAAAAAAAATATATGAAATATTATATTTGTAAATTTATTTTTTAACAGAATGTGTTGATCTAAATACTGAGAAAAGAGTTTTGTTGGATTAATTGAAATTGTTGTTAAAAATGTAGGAATAAAAAAATTTAAGGCTAAATCTATACTACAATTCTAGTTGAGATGACTAGAAGCTTTAGTGATATAATCAGAATCCTCTGATTCGTCTATTTTCAATCAGATATTTTTCTTAATAAAGATATTAAAATTGGATATTATCTAATTCCGACTCATTTCAATTAATCTATTCCACGTGGCCAATTTTAGTAAAAAAGATGGTATATTCATAAATTTTATTGAGTCTTGAAAACAAGATATTAATGTTTATTATATTATGTGAATTTATATACTGCGTATGTAGTCCCCCCCGCGACGCTGATAGATTTTCAGCATTGACGCATACATATTCACTACCGCAGTAATATCACTTAATTAAATTGAGAATCAATCTAACCAATTTTTGATGCCTATAGCATCTTATTAGATCTTAATAATATGTTGAAAGACATATATTAAAATTTAATATTAAAGTAATAATTTAAAATCTGTGAAAAATAAGATTGCGAAGAATATCACAAGATCTAATAAGATGCTATAGGCATCAAAAATTGGTTAGATTGATTCTCAATTTAACTAAGTGATATTACTGCGGTAGTGAATATGTATGCGTCAATGCTGAAAATCTATCAGCGTCGCGGGGGGGACTACATACGCAGTATATAAATTCACATAATATAATAAACATTAACATCTTGTTTTCAAGACTCGATTAGGCTTTACACTTTCTGAAATTTTTAAATCATACGAGTCAATTATTATTATCTTTCATCATAAATTTTATTACAGTAATAGCTAACTACAGTAAAAATTATAAAACATATTTTTCACAGGGAAATCGTAATTGATAATTAGCCAAAAAGCTAATAAAAAAAATTTATTTACCAACTTTATTTATTTATTTACTTAGGATAAAAGTTATCATAAGTACAATATATAAGATGGTTTTGGCACAAACCATTTTATATAATGCACTAATATTATATCAGCAATTTAATAAAAAGAAGAGAATGCTGTGCCATGCACTGATTAAGAGTTCTCAACTTTTTGATAATCAACCCTGATATATTAATCGTATCAGTATTCCTATAACATAATACTTATATATAATCTTTTAATATTATAATCAAAGAATATTTTTGAAAAGAAGTTTCTTTAAATTCGATAGTATAAAAAATTTTTTTATGTATCATATTTTTAATTATGTTCAATAATAAAAAATATACTAATTTGATTTAAATCATTAGAAACAGTTCAAATTTTTGCAATAATTACCATTGGTGTACATTATCAATTTTAATCGATTTCACTTAATAATTTTATTCGTTGTTCACTATTACAACAAATTAAATCCAACAATCCGATAAATCCGATTAGCATTAGCGCTTATTAACGTTCCACTTTTCGCAAAATATTATCTAAAAATGATAATCGATATTAAGAATATAATAGCTTAAGCCCAATAATTTGTTAAACATTTCCGATGTTTATCCAAAAGAACAGTTATAACTTTAGAACAATTTTGGCTAACAATGATATCATTTGTTAACAATGATATTATTCGTTAATTAATAACGAATTAAATGAATTCAAATAATTAGCATTAAAGCGCGTTAAAAACTTTCTCTTCGTAAAACAGGTAGCACAAAAAGTTTGAGCGCAGGATATCGACACGCGCTCCAGTTTAGTTATCGGTTTAATTATCTGATGATGCATACGCAAACGATGCAATTAGCGTCTCGTCGCTAACGCTGCGCTACGCGGTGTGAGTAACAACGTCTATCGCGAAACGACCAGCTCCGGTGGATTGTCACCTCGAGGTAGCTGTTCGATACGCCCGGCGGAACCGTTTGCTGAAACTTCGTCGAGGGCCATCGGCTTACCTCAAAGTGGCAGGTCCTGTTCCGAGGTCGAAGGTGAACTGCACGTGGCCCGAGGAGAGATAGAGAGCAATAAAGTCACCAGTGGCATCGCTGTGATGGCCGTTGTAGAGTATCACGCCGTCCGGCGCGGTTGGTTTTAACGTGACGGACAATTCCAGCCACGACAGCGACGTGTCCGCCAATCCCGGATAACGTAGGTAAGAGGATCCGTTGAAGGATGGAACCTGTGGGAATAAAACATCGTTGTGGTCTGAGATTGCATGGAAATGTCGTTACTGGGGAAATGCATTCCCGTTTTTGCCGCCCATCCTTAATCACCTGCCATTGGGGAAACTGGTGAACGCATCGTATTTGTTACGTTTCATGCTTTTTAAACGATAGTAGACAGGTATAAGAAAATACAGAATGTCCTCTACGTTTGGCAAGCTATCATGGCATCTATATTTTCAACTAATTTGCGTTTTATTTTTGGTTACTGATAAATCAAAAGAGATCATCAATTGTTGCAAGCTTTTAGTATTTAACTAATAAATATTTGATTACTCTTTATTTTTTAAAACTAACAAATCACTTAACTAAAATCTATTGAAAATTAAATTAAGTCTTTAGAAAGCTCTTTGTTTACAATAATTTACTCTAATAAAGAAAAATTGGTTTCTTTAATTTTTAAATTTTGTTTAAAAATTCAAATGATTAAAAAATCAAGGATTAAATAAATGGTACATTCGAAATATCAACATGAAATTATCAGAATAAAGAATTTTATTTTTTACAGAAAGAAATGTAACTGATTTTTTTAAATTAAATTTTACATTAAACTTTTAAATTTGCTCGATAAATTTTAATTTAGAAAGTAGAAGAAAAAATATAAAATGTAACAAACATATAGCTAGAAGACAAAAGAATATGAAAGAATAGATAATTGTAAAAGATATTATAGATATATATAATCTTTCTATCATATATATCTTTATTAAATTTGGAAATACGATGTTAGTAGAGATTTCTTGTGATGTAATGTTTCGAATACGAAACGCTAATATTATACCTACTTGCGTGTACTTACTGTAAATGATAATGTAAGTTTAAGGAGGAAATTGCAGTGATAATTCATAACTGTGCTTCCCGAGAACACGAGACTTTAACGTATTCGTAAGTATGGTATTCTAAAAGGGACTATTATATTGTAGCAAAACTATCCATGAATTAAATATGTATTATAGAAAGAGAGAAGATATACTTTAGAAAATAATTTTTAAAAAGAGAGGGGGGGGGAATTCGAAATAATTTTATTTTAAATTTTATTTTAAATTATTATATATATTATTTTACATTAGGTGTGTAAATATTTACATAAATGAGAGAATTATAATAAGCATTTCTATTGAAACAAATATTAATAGTGTAACTAAATATATCATGTAGATACAATTAATTATATTATTGTCGTATCACTTAATTTTCCATTATATTGATTTGATCAATTAATTTGATGTAAGTTCTTTTTTTCCACGAAATTAAATTTGTTCTTGTTACCCTATATTTGTAATTATATTAATTAAGAATATTTCGTAAGAAAAAGCCGTTTGTATTTTATATCGAAAACATTTTTTCTTTTTAAGGAAACATTTTTTTCATATTCTTCTCGTATTATAAGTACTTGTTCTTTCATTCGTAACAATTTTAAAATCGTGATAGATTTAATCAATATATTTGTTATTACAGACATACGTGTTCGCTGTCTGTTTCTCGTTTACGCGCACGCATGCTCACATACACACATTTCTGTTGCGGCAACTGTAATAACTCTTCTCGTCGTCAAGCATAAAGTAGAGAAACTCCCCGAAACAGCTGTTGTTATTTAATTTACGGCCAGTGCGGGATTTTGTGCTTTTCGTAAATCGGAATGCAAATACGCTGTATGTCACTGTCTCGGATAATCCTTAATATAGCTGCATTCACCAAGTGCCTTAAGAGCAGTAAGAGGTTGGAACGGGCTGCTTCCGTCTTAATGAGTCTGGCTGATAATTGTTTGTACGTCAGTTACCTCTCAAGATAAAATGCAAAATGTAAACGCCCGTGCAGAATTCTACGACGAATTATAGTACCTCGACATTTCGCAAAACTTAAATGGGAAACATCCAATGTATATGTTATGAATTTTATGCTACAATTTATCTTCTCTTATCTTATTTTTTATTTTTAAATATTATATATCATTAAATGTATATCAATGAGTTCGAATATTTTTCTCTTATAGAAATTTTACGTAATTTGATTTTTATAGTTTTTATTTGATAAGAAATAAACATATTAAAAATACGCTAAATCATGTATAAAGAAAAAAAACTGAATTTTAAATATTTAACTAGAATAGTAAGTATAAAGTTTGAGACGTCTGTTTCTCGACAAACATATTTAATTAGAAATATATTCGTATAAATATACGTGAATCATGCAAAAGGCTCTGACATACATATATTTCAAAGATTATTTTTTAGAATAAATAAGAATTTTTTTTAATACTTTTTGAAATTAAGGAAATATGTCTATTCATTCTCATCAAACTGAGAATTTTACTTGACTTTTTTAAAGAAAGAAAGAAAGAAATGTAGTATTATTTTAAAATATACATATATATAATTTATTGTAAATTAATTAAAGTTTTATTATCGATTTGCTTTCAAAAATTCATAAAAATCTCTTATTTAATCAAAACTATTTACTTCTCTATATTTATATCCAGAAAACATTATAACATCTGAGTTACGAAATTATACCATATAAATCACATTACGAATATCATTTCCTGTCTACCTTTCCATTTTGCTTGATACTTATTCGATTTCTTTGCTCGGGCGCTCAAAGATCTTTCAGTGTACTTTTCGTCGAGTCGTAGAGGAGGACGGTGAAAAATTCGAAAAATCAAAGGAACGAAAACGGTCCTTTCAAAGTACGGCACGAGAGCGGTGTAAATTAATTACGACAAAACGGACGGAATCCTGACAGCACCGTTAAGTTGGACGGGATATGCTCCTTTAAGATATTTCCAGCCCCGCACGACGCCTATGTGCTCGTTGGCCTCCTTTTCCTTTTCCTGCTACGTAAAAGCTACGTCCCGGTGATAAGGAGGTCTCACGGGATAGCCAGAAGAGAAGTAACCTTGTATTATGCGAAAGACCAGCAACTCGTAAGATCCCTCGGGGAACACCCTTTCTCACCGCTTACGACATCGTCCTTCTGTTCGGCTTATGTCCTCCTGATGTTCATAGCAGTCTGCGGTGCGCAAAGACCGTTGATAGGTTTACGAATTTTTTACCAGACAGTTTTGAACTTCGAAATGCTTTGCTGCATTATCGAGTAAACATGGTTACACATGCGTCGGCTATTACAAATGCCATTGAAACCGTATATTGTTTTACTACCGAATTGTCGTTTGATCTTTGAAGGTAATAATATACGTTGATTGTATTGATTTTGTATTACGCGAAAAGTGCTTTTGCATTTATGTCCAGTGTATTGATCCTATTAAACCCTTAATTAACATATTTATATGTTTCTAATATATATTTTACTTTACAATGAGAGATAATATATATGTATTTTTTAAGTAGAAATAATGTGACAGAGCATCTATATTTTTATGCAATTTTAAAAATCTTGATAATATAAATAATAATAATTAATAACATTTTTAATTTATGTAGTTATAATCCAAAGGATTTTATGCTTTCAATACAATTAAAAATATAATCAATAGATTATACAATATTTTATTATATGTATATGTGTATATATTAGTATATATATTAAAATTGTATACACGTTAACATTATTTTTTATTATAGATATATATATATATCATTAAATTCATTCATCAATAAAAGAAAGTTATAATATCTATCACTTCATATACATATTTTATTATTAAAGGTATAAATTTAATTAACGGGGGAAAAAATATCGTAAAAGAGTAATAAATAAAGACATAAAAAATATAAAGAACTATAAATAATAGCTACAAAGCTTCAAAAAATCAATAGTACAATAATTTGAAATATTTTTATAGTACATTTTTTCATATAAAAAGAGTCATTTCCCCTATATACTTTTTAACTAACATAATTTTATGCTAACGAAACGCAATGTATCCCTCTCTTGGACATGTAATTTTCAGAAAAGCTTTTCATGTTCCTTCGTTTTAGTATAGACACTACTTTGTTTAAATTGTATATGAATAGAAAGAAAATTATAATTAAAAAAATTGCAACAAATTCAAAATTGCTTAAATGCTATATTTTGATGGATTATATTTTTCTCAAATGTTAAGTGTATAAAAATTTATATTATAAGTTATATTACATAATGGAAACATTATATCAAATTTTTTAAATATCTGTTTAAAATGTAATAAATAAATTTATAAAATTTTATTCTATTTGTTTATTTCAATTTATAAAATTTAAAAGCAGAACTTAGCACAATTAATTCTTTTACATTTCAATAAGGAAATTCTCAGTCAGTTATTTATTTACGCTTAATTGGAAGGAATGTTATCTTTCTCGTTTCACGTAAATGATCCAATAAAGCATGTCATATGCATTTTTTATAAATAAAAGTATGCCGTTTGATCTGCTTTATTTTACCTTGCCTATTAGCGTTTCATTTCGACATCCGGTGGCATCTTTCGGCGGATGTCGCAAAAATGGTCGCTGTCGTAAATTACGACAATATTCCGGCGACATTTGGTTATTGCGGCTATATCTCTTCCGCTTGTACGTTAATGGAATTAAACTCGGGAACGGTCGGGCGAGACCAAAGTTCGAGAACGAGTTTCCAGTTTGAAGTGATACTCGTTAACTCGAGCCCTTTATGGTCGTTTCTCGAGCTAGTTTATGTTCTGATTTCGAGATCGGAAACGCGGTAATCCTGCGAAGGGATACATCTCTCTACCGATTCTTGCAGTTCCTACACGCAAAATGCAGTTTATATTGTATGCAATATAAAGAATATCAAGTTTTAAAATGCTGTTACTAATTTAATGTCCTTATTATACATAAAACATTGATCAATAATAATTATTTAATATTCGTAAATAATTTTAATGAATTAAGTACACTTTTTAAAAATTATTTTGAATTGTCAAATAATCCAATACAAAACTAAATAAAAGTAATATCTTCAATTTTGAATTAAAATGTCAAGTATAACACATTTTGAAACAAGTGTTGAAGCAATTTTCACAATTTGTAAAGAATATGTCTTTTACATTTGCTGAGGACAGTCCGATTGGCTCTCAGGAAATTAATTCAACTATCACTGCGATATATTGAAGATAAAGTACTGAGCCGTTACTGATGCATGTGAATGAATCTTTATAACTTGGCACTTGGTGTCATTTCGCTTCGTGCCGGAAGTAATATCGGTCGAACGCCGATACCAATTTCATCATATCGGAGTGAATATACCCCTCTGCTTTCCGCCATTGCCATAATCGATATCGTATATATAACCGCGCATAATCCGCGAGAAACCGTGCACACGAGCGGGCGAACCGCATACGGTGACTTCCGGCGACTGCGGCGGCGTTCGTTCGATTAAGCCAACCGATATAAATCGCGAGGATATCAATAAACATCGTTCGGTCTAAAGTATTTTTATATATATGTATACGCGTGCATACGCGTATGATGCAGGAATTACATCTTTCTATTCGTTTAATCCGCCTCATTAGCGGCGCGGATGTTAATTACTCGTAGCCGTCCGCTTATTGCGCGGATAAACGCGTCATTTGCGAAACGAGTGGACGCGATCGATTCTCGTATGTCGCGTCGCATTTTACGACAATAATGCAGCGGAATAATGCATATCCTAGGGCTTTTTAAACGGAATAGAGTGGCCACGGTATTTCATGCGAAAATATAACGAGACGCACAACCTTTGAATAAAATATAATAATACAAACTATTTTAATATCATGAACCGTCGTATTGCTGTAAACTTGCATATTAGAAATTTCCTGTAAATTAAAATCATATGAATTTTTTCTAACAGTTTAAAATTATAAATACATATATAAATCTTTTTTACGAGTGTAAAAAGTAGAGGCTGACAAACAGTCACGCTTGCGACAAAATTTTAATGCTCAACAGACAGCTAGCATCCAACTTTAACTGCCTCAAAAAACTGAAGCCCATTTACTTAAATCTTTTACAGTTTTAATACATTCAACTTTCTCTCTTTCTCTCTCTCCTATCTCCTTTCAAATAAGCTACAACTCATCCCATTTACCATTTTGTAGTTCTTGCGATATTCTTATAAAAAAAGAATTGCTAAGAAATTCTGAAAAAATTAAATATTCTTTTTTTATTCACGACAGATACGAGTTTAATCTAGAAAGAGACAATTTAAACTAGAGGCTGCAGCAGATCCTTAAGTTAAGCTTATTCGATTCGTACTCTATCGATGTAATCGGATCTTAGATTAAAGTAAGCTGCGTATAATCCATTAAATCTCGTAACGTGACGGCATAACAACGTCATGTTTGATATGATGTAAACACGTTCGCTGTCTGTACATCTGCAAATATAGATACTATTCCCATATACAAGGAAGCGATCCAAGAGGTACGAGTATATAGCAATTCTCACGTGCAAACATGTGTTCTTTGAAAAACATTTTAAAATGCTTTTAACTATAAATCGCGCAAATATGAACAATTTAGAAACTTTTAGATTTGAAGGTAATTTAAAAATAAATTGCTGTCTGTGCAAATTTAATTGTTACATATGATTAATGAATTTCTAAGTGGAGAAAAATTCGTGTATCAGTGAATTTTTATAATACACCAGACTGCACATGCGTGTATATGGGCAGAAATATCATGATGTGATATAGTAAAACGAATAAGCTAAAATATACAAAAATCGTAACATTTTTCTTACAAATGATGTTTATATTTGTTGACATAAAATTCATAGTTTGCTGTCTTTTCAAACGGCTTCAAGGAATATATTCTAGAAATATCTAATAAATGCTCTTTATCTCGTTTTTTTAATCCTTTTAATCTTTAATTTTTTAATCTTATTTTCAATCTTCTATCAATTTATGCAGAATTTTATTATATCGTAAAAGTCACTTTAAGAAAAATTGACATTGTTTTGCGAAAGAAATGCGTTAAATAAATCCGAAAATATGAAACGTGTCGGATGAAAACGACTCTAGCCTCTCTCTGACGGAAATACATTGCAGTGAATGTATTATTAGCATGCGAACGGCGCGCCTTGCAATATTCGTTCGAGGTGCCCGAAAATTGCTAAAATTGAAATTAAAAACATAAACGTCTACATTTACGTCAATAACAAGTTTAAAAGTAAATCAAAGCAATTTGTTATGCATTTGGTTTCTATTTGCAATATAATAAGACGTAATCAATTTTATAATTGTCTTATCTGTTTTCCTCTTTTCAGTTTAGATCATTTAAATCATGTATATCTGTGTTTTCTTATCCGTCCTATGTATAATCAGTCCTATAATAGCCACATTCATAAATTTTTATCTATTCTTAATAATGTTTAATAATAACGTTTAATAATACGCACTATGCTCATAAGGTATAACTGCTTTATAAGAAAAATTACGTAAGTAAAATTCGAGCAATTTAAGTTTAATAGTATATTTAGTATGTGTATTATTTACAAAAATATAAAAATTATCAAAATAGATGATAAAAATTTTCTTGGACCATACATGTGAATACATAACCAATAGGAAATAAAGGCTATAATGGTCGAAGCTGGATCCTTAGTGTTTAAATAATTTGACGTGAATTGTTAAAATAAAGCAATAAAATTTATCAATTATATTCGTAATTTCGTAATGAACTAAATAAACAAATTATTTTATATGTTTTTGGCAAGTGATTTTTTAATAATTTTATTGATTATACTAAATTGTATAGTGTATACTGAAAGAAAAGATTGGCTGCTGCATCCAATTTTTGGTTGCGTTAGCATCCGCAATGGCTGCTACAGCTAAAATTGACTGCTCCAACCCAAAATTGGCTGCTGCAGCCAGTTAAAAATGCTATGCCATATTCAGTCCATTTTTTTTCATGGTGAATAGGAAGAAATACTTCGGAGCTTTGCATTATCAGCAGATTTCGTTTCATTCATGTTTGTAAGCTTGGTGATTGTTCGTGCTGATAATTTCTTCCAAATTGATTTGCTTACCTGTAGATCCACTCGGGTTTCGCAAAGATCGCCTGTGTAGCCGAGCGGGCAGAGACAGACAGCCGTGTCGCCTCCGGTTGTCAGGCATTTTCCACCGTGAGAACATGGCACCTTACTGCACCTGTCGGCCGTGCACTCCTCTGAAACGACAATAAATCAGGCGATTTAATAAAAGTTCCGGCGGAGTGCGAAATCAAGAGTTACATGAGTGAAAATCGGATCGAGGCCGACTCGATTCAACTCGACACGAAAGATTCGACTGCGCGCGAGATAAAACCAATAAAATCACTTGCGCCTCGACAGGCCGTCGCGTCCGATTTATCGAACTGGAGAAGTATCAATCTCTTCCACCTCATCGTATTTTCGACGATATCATTTAGCGTGCGCGAGCATTGACGGGGAAATTTTTTTGCGCGCGTCCGTGCGACGTCGACGATGATATAACACTCGATCGGGTCTTTACAACATGACGGGACAACCGGCCGGAAATACACGATTCTCCGCTCCCGTTGTGAGATATAATTTAACGTTGTGTTTTTTATGTCACTAATTTTGACTGATATTTCCGTAAAACCTCGTATTTGTGCTATTATTAACAAAACAGATTATTGCTTATAATTAGAGTTCTTTAAGTATTGTGTACACGTTAGGTATGACAAATAGCTCATTAAATTAGAAAAAATTATATGTAAAATAAATAAATTTATCTTTTTATTTTCAATTATTGTATTTCTTATATTTACTTTAATTTATAATTATTTATTACATTTAAATGATTTTTTTAAATTTATTTGTTATCGTTTATTTATTTGTGTGTTATTGGTTTGAAACAGAAAATGAAGTTACGCGTAAACTGAAATATAAAGATTAACAATGGACTAAAATCATTCTTATGAAGATAAAGATCCTGAATCAGAACGCGCACCTGAGAAAAGATTGAACCAGTGTCGATCTCGTGATAATGAATGACCTGGACGATTTTTACTTTCTGCAGGTTATCCGTTTCCACGAGTGCCTGAATGTTCGAATCCTGGCCGAAGTTTTCCAATCTAAACGGTGTTATCTTTTCATGGGTCTTCCCATACGGCAAACGTAGACCCAATCGGAAAGTAACGCGGAACTTTCGATTTAACTCGTTTCACATCTATTTCATGTGAGATACTATTGTAACAAATCGATGGTTGTATTACAGATCGAAAATAATAGAGTGAAATAATTGTGAAATAACGTTTACCTCATAAATTGATGTTATTAAAAAATTAGATGTCATTTCATATGTATTAAATTATAGGATGTCAACGTCAATTTTCATGTTTTCTAATTTATATAATAGAAACGTTGAATCTTTGTAATTATTTTTCAATTTTTATATAATTTTGTGCAATAAGTTTCCAGTATCATTTTGTCTAGTATTTTTTTTTATTATGTCTTAAGATTAAGAACTGTCATAAAAATAATAAATTATAAGCACATTCTATATAAATACATGTAACATGCTTAAATTAAATATCTAACTAAATTATTTACAGTGTTTATGCGCATTAACATATAAATTGCAAATAAAAACAAGTTCTAATTTGGCAATTAGTATTTTGCAAATTTGCGTAATAATGCTTTGATTAATATCGATTAATCTTTGATAATTAATACTACACGCTGAAGACTGTATTCCATGCGTGCGATATGTTTGATTAACCGTACATAACCGATTATGCTCGCGGATGGGTTTCATCCGATTTTAATTTACTACATCTGTACGGTATTGTGTACATGTTATGTATACGAACGGAAACACTGAATTCTGCTTCAAAGAAGGGGAAACCTTTAATACTTAGCAATATATATATATATATATATATATATCTTTTACGAGCAAAGAATAAAATACACACAAATGTTTATATAAACATACATTATAAGATTAAATGAGATTATTTATGTAAAATGTATATAATAAAATACGCGCTTTTATTTTATTTCTCTGTTTTAAAGCTAATGCTTTTTCTTGTATCTTCTGCGGTAAAAGCATTTGCGCTTTACTGCTATTTTTATTATTGTAATAATGTTTGCCGACCTTAATATCGTATATGACGCATGATTGAATTAGTTCGGATATGTGCCGACTACATATGATATACCTATCTAAATTATGTTCTGTACATATAGATAATGAACAATGACATGCTCGATATTACAAAATAGAGATAACATTTGGTTGGCTGCGTCGTGATATAAATACCAGGCAGATGTCCATTACTCAGAGGTAATTAATGCGACATACAAAGCAGCTGTTGTATATAGTCGTACCTACACGACTTCCCCTAAATGTTGACAATTAATTACCGACACTCTGGTAATGATAACAATAATTACTCGCGATAATCATGGTCTTGGCTGACACAGCGATTTCTGCTTCGCTCTTCGCTGAAAGAGGCTATCTTACAATCGCAGCATTTCCGATGTAATTAAACAGAGCATGCCTCCAAGCAAACACCAAGTTACATGTAACATACACGTTAGTTGTAATGTCCGACTCGACAATATAACTGTAATATAACACGTATGTTATTTATTACAGTCATATTGTCGAGTCAGACATTACAACTAACATGTATGTACGTTACATGTAATTTGGTGTTTGCTGGGCTATTACTCGAACATGGCAGTTTTGGATTTTTTTTTTAACAACAGAAATTCGATAATTTATAATTGTACAAATAGAAACTATAAAGATGTAAAAGTAGTTTAATCCGTTCACAAGAATCACTTTTTATTATAGAAAAAAAAAACAATGTAAACAATTCAAATGTATAGAACACACAATTGTCTGAATTTGGTCTATTATCTTTAAGTTGAAAATATTGGAAAAAATAGAAAAATTATTTATATTTTTTTGGTGACCTATAAAGCAATATATAATATTTGTGAAAGATCAATTTTAACTTTATGTAAATGGAACAATAATAATTTTTATTTTGTTTTTTATATTTTTTTTATAATATATACATATATATGTGTTTATACACATATTTTTTAATCATCAAACAAATGTTTCACTATCTATTTTAGTTAGTGCATTTTTTACTGTTTTTTTTTTAGTTAACTTGTAGTTACACTCTATAGTCTATTTTATCGTATTCATAAATTTTTATCATTATGTAAGAAATTCGAATAATATAGAACTTCGAAATTTAAATTTGACTAGACATTTATATAACGCTATTTTGGATTTGATATAAAATATTATAAAATATAGCCTACCGATGAAATTCTGACATTGATGTGACGAGTGCTATTTAACCGTCATGTATTGAATCCATTTTAATTGAACACATAATCACCTCTGTAGAGTGGAAAAGCCTGTTCATATATTTCTCATGAACTGCAGTTGACATAAGCAAACTCATAACTCATATAACAGTGCAACGTGAATTTCCTTCTAATAAATTATCACTAATTGTAAAAAAGAGAATGCGACATTTAATATGAGACTGGTACATCATTTATTATCGTGCAAACAACGAAATAATAAAAGGCGGCTTGCACGTCCGTGTGTAGAGATTTATTATTATTATTTATCCTCCGTCGCGCGACAGCAGCAAAGTTGACGTTGAACCAGAGCTAAAATATTTAAAACAATTAATAACTATGAATTCTAATTAGCTGTCTTGCATCTACGACATGATTGGTCAAAATGCGCGATGAAGCGCTACCGAGTGACCGAATTAGCAGCTATATCGGCATACGGACAACAGGTGTCACATGAATTTAGTTGGCAAATCCCCTAACGCCCGCTCGATTTAACTCCAAAAATATTCTTCTTTTTTTTTCCATTGCTGGGAACAGATTCTTTAAGTAGCTCGAACCTCCGCATATCACATACTTCACTGATGAGAAGCAAATGTTATAATTGTAACATTAAGTTGCGAAAAACGTTTTGAATTACAATAAATCTTAAAAAAAAACTAACCATATATACTAATATACCTACTAATTTATTTCTTAATTATATATGATATATACATTCTATAATATATTAATTTTTAGTATATCGTTGTCTTATTTCATGAAAATTATTATGATTGTATGTTATATAATCGGCGTTAAGAAAGGGTATAAAAATAAGTATAATACCGACACACACATAGAATCGCTGCCGAAACTACTTCAGTCCTTGTTCGAAACCGATCACGAGAGTTCGACGATTAGGAAACTTCGGCTCGACGAAATGCCGAAACCGGATGTTACGCCGCGATACTGTACTCACCGATGTCGAATCCATTCGCGGCGTCGCCCTGCGGGGCCAATGGGAAGCGATAATGGTGCTCGTTCGCCTCCAAATGCCGGATGCAGCCCTTAAATCCAGTCCTCACCGGAAGTCGCTCCAAACCGGTCGTGTTTCCGGGCCCGCCGACGAAGAGCGGTTCGCGGAACGTAATTCTCGAGAACAAACCCTGCAATTGAAGTCGGAATTCTCTAGTTATACATATGATGTAGTTGCAGTATAACGCGCAAACCAGCATAATTGCGCAGTTGGTTAATGCACAAAATTACTCCATTACAAGCTCATATAAGCTCAATGCTATTTTCTATTTCTTTGGCGATGAACAAGTCTAAGATATTTCCTATTCTTTTGTATATTTCTACAATAACAATCACAATAGTATATGAAAATCATCTCTACGAAATATTTTAATTATCCTATAATATGACTATATGAGTAGATTTGATTTTTCATCGAGATTTTATGTTTAACAAAATTTAATTAATGCTTTGTTGAATTATAAAAGCGAATTTGGAATTAGCGACCTTGGAAACATTAACAGATACAGAGATTTAGAAGGTATAATTATTATATTCATTTTTATCAAAATGTATATATACAGTATATATACATATTTGATTTTATAAACCGCTCGCTGAATTCTATTTCGATTTTGAAACGCAATCATATGCAGAACTAGAGTAGTAATATCACTTATTAAATTGACAAATATTACCTCGGTGGTCGAATGGTGGAAGACACTTGCAAGAATTTATACGAGAGATCCGAGTTTGAATCTCGGTTGAAGCAATATTTTTCCGAGTAAATTATTAGCATATTTAAGATTCTTATTAATATCCGATTATAATAATATTCTTACTATCTTAAGATGCTTACTGGCATAAAAAAATTATTAAATTGCTTGATAAGAGATCTGGTTCTGCTCACAATTGCCTTTCGAGACTAAAAAGGATGTTGACGCACGGTTTGCAGAATCAGATATGTATACATGTAAATTTACATTGAAATATTTAAGTAAAATCCGCTTTAACCAAATATAGGATTCCACTAATTTAATTAAAAAATCAAAATGTCAAGATGTTTGTGACAAGTTTGATGTAAAGAGTTTTTAATCAAATTATTTCGTGAGTCGAGAAACATTAATTATATGAAACAAATAAATTTAAATTATAAAGTCGACAATGGTGGAGCAATAATTGCAAAAGGAGCACGATAACATTATGAGTGACAAAATAAAAAATTCTTTCATGTGTCTTTTAAAATCCATGTTATTTTTGTGTGGCGCATTTTTCGCATTTTCTACCTTTTATCGAACGACAAACTATGCCTATTGTTATACATGACGTCGTTTTATCGTACATTTCGCATTCAAACGCACGCGTCTCGCGCGATCTTAGGCTATCGTCGCTTCTCAAATTCCATTCTTAAAGAAAATTCCTCAAATCGGATGAAAAGATCGTGCGCTCGATCCACGAAAGCTTTGGTTACCAGTTTCTTTTTAGCTTCCTGTTCTTTTTTCCAAAGAAAGGAGAATGTGGCAAGAGGAAAAAAGTGGGAGGGTGGGCAACAGAAAAAAGAGAGAAAAAAACCGGCGAGAACAGAAGAAGACAGAGGAAAGGTCAGGGATGGCTTCTCTAATTACGACGCTGTCGTTAGGACACCGAGTGCTTAATGGCACTCTAGGATAAAGTGGGCTTGAAACGCGAAGCCATTTGCCGGCGATGCTGCCCGATTTTAAAGGTAATTAAACCTAGCCTGGGAAAAACAGATGGGTCGAGAACCAACCGATAATTCCTCGTTATCATACCGCTATTCTGGACGCCTGAGAGACTCGTTGAAGAAAGAGGATTGGTAGAAAAACTAGATGAGACATTTATCGACTTGCTCTCTTAATATTCAGTGTTCACTCATTGGTAATTATCAAACTCGATTAACTCGAATATGTTTATCGTATTTATATATTTACATTTACTACAATTCTTCAGAAGAACCTTAATGTCTTAATTTATTTTGTAAAGTGTATCCATAATTGAGCAACGAAAGATAAGTAGTGATATTAAAAAATTCAAGAGTATATTAGAATCTATTATTTAAAAACGCTCTCGAATTAATAAGAACTTTGTAAAATAGTAATTCAGTATTTTACATTTTTTTCCTGAAAGGTTATCCATTATCACCAGTGTAAAAACGTTTTGTAAGTCTCAGTTACACTCCTGATCCTTCGTTCTCGACGCTGTATCTCATTTGCAAAATAACAAGGCAAATGGGCGTCGCAGAAGAAACGATGCAAACCAAATTAAGAAAAAAAGAGCAAGAAATGCGTAGCAAGCGCCGAATGCAATTAAAACAAGTAACGAGTTAGTTGACAATAAGATTTGTGTATTCGTTTGCAAAACGACTATGAAAACTTTGTGCGTCAAAGAACGTTATACTGCGTTTGCATTAGAAAGGAGTTACGTTATTCTGAGACACGTTGATGCATCGTAAATTAAATCATTGACTTTTAATTAAGAGCGATTTTCAAACTTTAAAGACGCGAAAGTTTGTAATTAGGATAAAACTAATCTGTTTCCATTTTAGTTGTTAAAATTAATTAAATTATTACAATATACTTGTATAATATTTGGTTTAAAAGATTAAATATATTAAACGATTATGATTAATTCATTTTAATAAATATATATATATTGCAAATAAAAATTTATTAATACATCATATCATAATATGTGCTATGAAAAGATATATCTTTGATTTTTAAATATTTTTTTAACAATAATAGAAAAAGGTTATTTCTATCTTATTTAAATGTAATCGAATATTGAAATCTCGCGATCTATGAATTGAATTTGGTAATACGAGATAATTGAATCGATAGGAATTATTATAATGATTATTGTTTCTCTCTGTCTCTCTCTCTCCCTATAATTATAAAATAATTATTTCTGTTTAATAGGCGATGATATCGCATATACAATATTAATGCTTGTCAATATGCAACTGATATTCTATAATTGCGTAAATTCGAAAGAAAAGCAATGTGAATCTTTTTATTTTTGTGTATATATTTAAATTATTATCGATGTTAATATTATTAATAATAAATAGCTTTTTTTACATTTATGTTAAAATAAATTATAAATTATAATGCAAGTTTTACAATTCGTAGAATAAATAAAGTTTTTTATACAACAAATTTATTTACAATAAATAAAATTAAAATAATTTTATCTATTATTTTTTTATTTGTAGTATACTTAAAATACAAATAACGAAGCATATTCCTCAAACTTCTATTTCCAATTTCAGTGAACTATTAGTCGACAATTACATAAATTGGCACAATGGCTACGTAACGATACATTTCTGCAACAGTTATTTAAATGCATTTCGACAAATTTCCATTTATTACGTGGGTTCGTTAAATTTATTACGCGGTCTTCGACTTACGTTATTTTAATGAACTCTGAAATGAACGTGAAAGTAATCGATTGAAACGGATTAATATAGGAAAGAGCGAAATCGATAGACGATTACTTGGCCGGAAGTACCTTATTCAGACATGTTTTATGGGTAGTGGCACTTTTTTCTGATTAGATTGATCGAGAAGGTGCGGCCTCGTTCTGGGGTGTGGTTCTTCGCTTTTAACCTCCACCGTCTATCTCGATATATCAGACTATTCATACTCTTCCAGTTTCTTACGTCATTCACATTTTCCATGTATGTTATTACCTCATAATTATTTTTATTCCATATTTCTTCACTTTGAATTCTTTGATCAATTTTTTCGATCGATATCTTTTTAAATAGCGATATTAAGAAAAGTTACAATTTCTTGTAACTTTCGAATTACATATTTGTGACACACATTTATACATTTAACTTTAAAATAAGTAATCATATTACTTTTGTTCTACTTAAAGTTACTTTGAAAATATTGTTTACGTTTATATTTTATTATGTAAAACAATATAAGATTTATTATTGTGTTGTGGTGAGAAAATTGCGACCTTTTCAAAGTTTGCATCTTATTTCTTGTATTATCTAGAATGGCGAGAATACAGGAGACTTCTCATGAGATGCTTTTGCTGTTTTTATAGCAAAATGAGAATTTTCAAGAAAACAAAGAAGGAATTTTCAAGAAGTTTTGTTGCGGCAACATTGTATAATGTGTTTTAGCACATATCAATATAACTCGCAACGAAGTTTCAACTTTGCACGTAGAATAAAAAAAAGGAAGTCAAAAATTTTGCCCACATGGAATACCCTAGAAAGAAGTTTCGAAATGTAAGAACGTTTCTTCAATTTCCGGACTACATTCTCTCATTAAAGTTTCCGGGAAGTTTCCGTGAGATACAACAGCGTTTAATGTTGGTTCCGCCCTGGTGCCATTAAACTTTTCATGAAAGTGGATTTCGTCGAATAGAAATAATTTTATTTTATTGCAACTGACCATGAACGTGGCTGATTTTTCAACAAAATAAGTAGACATTGCTGGTACATGATGCCATTGCCATTTGCATTTGTATTGTTTTTATACGAATTATAAATTAATTTTCTATTATCGTTAATTTGTGCATTTTTTATAATTATTTTAACTAAAAATCTATTAAAACAACGAAAGAGAGATTTCAATAAATATGGTAATATTTCAAATTAATGTAATTTACGTAATTAAATGCAATACTTATTTATTATTACGAACGACGATGAATTACTATATTATCGCAACCAATTAAATTTCATTTTCTCATTCTATTTTTACGTAGAACACGAACGGAAAGTCCTGTAGGGGAGGCGATCGAGCGTGTGGACGTCACCCTAAGAATCTCGAGAATTCGAATAAACTCTCACTGGTAATCCCGATAATATGTCCCGCCTCACTGCGGAATATCGATTCCCTCCTTGAATCCGCGGTATATGCAGGTAAATAATATCCGGCGTCTGGCCTTGATGGAAATAAAATGAAGTGCCCTTACCTTCGATCGTCCCTCTACCCTCTTCTCTTGATTCAGCTGGATCCAGGCATCCCATCGATGTCTGTAGACACTCAGGGAGTTCCACTCATTCAGTTTCACCGTTTCCGTACTCCTCACGGTGCCCACACCACTGCCACAATCAAACCTTATCGCAGAAAAATATGAAGGTAATGTTAATCGATTGGAAATGTTAGACTCTCGTTATGTGAAGTATTTGGGCGTAGTCGGTATGGAATTTACAATGTAATATTCTTTTGAAATATATAAAGCCAAAATAATGCACAAATAAATCTGTTTTAATGAGCGTCGCCAGTATTTGCTATTCATTGAAGCAAATCGTTTACTTCCGTATATTTTCACGCTTGTTCGCTTGCTCCAGCTTTATTGAAAATTTGTTTTATTTCGCAATAAAATAGTAAATTAGTTTCGCAGAAATTCATAAAAATATACATATATAGAAAAGGAACAAAGAGAATTCAGCTATATAAAGCAAATTTATTTTATATACATATTTTTGGAATACATATTTTTTCTTAAATTATTGATTCATCATTATACATTATTATAACATCGAATTAGCAATTAAAATTAAAAAATTTGTCCCAGAAAATATTAGAAATAAATTAATTTTATTAGTAGCATTATTCCGCTTCTTCCTTTTTTGTTTAAATTCAATGTTTTAAATAAAGAAAAAAAATTAATTACTGTTATTAAAAACATTTTACTATATTTATAATGTTTTTGCATGTACATAAATATTGAGTTTAGAAAAAAAAAAGAAAAACAACGCTATATATGGATCTACATTTAATATTTTCAAAATAAAATTCTTTTTTATATATTTGTTTATTTCAGCGGTCTATTAAATATAATAATGATAAATGATATCTCTCGCGATACCGTAATGCACGATAAACTTTCATTAATATATGTGCGAGAAAGAATATGATTAGTATTCAATAATATTTGCGGTTGTTTCGGAATATTGTTGGCGTTGTTTGTCACAATATGAAAATCATTATCAATGACGATAATTTATTTGCGATCATTGCAAAAGTAAACCAGCGTTATGCAGGCGTATACAATAATACTCTCTGCTTAGTTAATAGAACAATAAATCCATATAACTAAGCATTTAGTGTTCGAATAATGAGTTGTGGGAACAAATCTAGGAAACAATAGGCAGCCTCTAATATCAATGAATAAACTACATGGCATGTTTGATGAATGTGTCTATGAATTTGGTATATGATCTATGATTTCAATCCCTTTATTCTACAAATTCCGCAGTGTAATTTCACCTGAATAGAAGCTATCGCAAAAATTAGTTCTGAAAAACATATATTTCTTTTCAAGATAAATCGCTAATAATAATATCTGTCACGTTCTTATTTATATCTCTGTTTTATATTGTTAGGTAATTTGTTTATATACATAACATATTGTAATTTTGATATTAAACAGAAACCTTTTTAGTTTAACAATCTTTAGAATCTTTATTAAAAATAAAATTGGCTTATATAAATATTAAGAATTAATATCATTTTCTTTTAAATAAATTATTTAAAATATTATATATAATTAAATAATTCAGTTGGAATATATATCTAACACTGAAATATTTATGTTTTTTATAGTTATATATTTATGAAATACAAGAAAATCTGTTAATATATCGCAAAAATGCATATTAATACTTTATATAGTTTTCCATTTTCTACTTTTCTTGTTTTTTTTTATTAATTATCCGAGCAATAAATACGGAAATTGAAAGTATTATAATCTCCTCTTGAGAAGAAACATTTAACAAAACAAAATTATTAATGTATTATGTACCATCAAAATGTTTTCAAAAATTGAAATATGACTTTCCTGAAAATCTTATCAATACTTGACAATTTATATAAAATGTTTAACAAATTGACGATTATACTAATTCTACAAATGTATATACATAATTTGTACCATTGCATTTTTGTATTTTTTAATGCTGTATCTATTCTGAAATATAAATTTCTATGGAATGTTATATTTATTCACTTCATGATAGTTTCATCCGACCTACACATTCTCCTCTTCCTCTCATTGTCACATTCGTTCGTTGCACTCATGACACTCGCGAAAACACAATTAATTACGATTACACGTACTAATTACCAGAATAAGATTATCTCACAGCACTTTACATGGTACTCCCGACGTTATTCTCACATGGCGTGCACTTTACTATTATACATTGCGACAGAAGAAGAACGCGAAAAGGGTACGAAGTTTTGTAATCCTCTTGACATTCGTAAATGTCGTGTGTGTGTGTGTGTGTATACACACACACAGTATATATACAACGAATAAAGTCTCCAACGCAGAGTTTTATTAAATCACAATGTATAAATTCTGAATTCTATCTAGATTATAGATAACGAATATTAAAATACAAGTTTGATTACAAATCTCATTAGTTACACATCATTAAACATCGTTTAATTTAAAGTCGATCTGCTTCGTACATGCCATGTTCCGTTTATGGCCGATAGATTTGAAAATAATATTGATATTTCAATACTATCTAATTAATAAAATCGAATTAGTGACTAATTGAGACATAATCATGTAAAAACATACAATCAAAATTTAGTTAAGCGTAAAAGTTAATTAATCACACCAATTGTTAACTGTTCGTAAAAAATTGAATTTTAGCAGATAATATGACAACATATGAAGCAATTTACTTTGTTACTAGGTTAAACTCTGGTATTATGACCATAGGCTATAATTTCTCCAATAATTGCTAAATAGTGCATTTCTGTAGTCATTTTTAGAGATAAAAGAACAGCTAAATGTTTCGTAATATTATGGCTATTATTTTTCTTAACAGATGAGATGGTGAGTGAGTATGTTATAATATTACATATAGATAATATTACATTTCTAAATGTTTTTTTTTTCAATTTTAATAGTATTTAGGGTAAACCCGGTATATACGTCGCACCTATCGAAAACTTAATTTATCAATTATTATTTACTATGTTTAAAGCAAATTAATTATATAAATAAAAACTTTGTATCATCTACTATTGTAAAAAAAATATTAGAAATCCAAAATAACTTATTTTTCATATTAAAAAGTAACTTTTTCAAACCCCTGCATTTTTGCCATTTATCCCATAGGGGGGGGATAATATGGCCACTCATATATAATTCATAAGAAAATCACAAATAATCTATAAATAAGATGTAAAATGACGACGTAACTTGCATTGTTTATTAATATATGACAATTTTTATTGTTCAGAATGAAAATTGGAATACAAATAGGACTTAATACAATTTTTTTAAATAGCTTCAAATCTTTGAAATTAATCTTTAAACGTTTAAGATTTATCAACGTTTATGCATTAATGCGATGTATAATTGTTAGAATTAACAAAAACTTCTTAAATAGAGCGTCTGTGCTGCGGCACAGCATCCCGCTCGCTCAAAATGCCGTATATCCCAAATAGATGGGATATATATGACAACTAATTAAACAAACAATACAGGAGCAAAGCACTTGTATTTTGCTATACAACATGCTTTACTATTCCTCTACACATATGTATTGCAAAATAACCACTAAGTCTTTTACATGCTCTATAATAATCATTTTATGTAGATTATAAATTATGATGGCACTACTTATTACAGTAAAAAATCGATTTAACTCGCAATAATTTCATTAATATTAACAGTAAAGAACTGAAATCATAACATAATACTAATATATCATAAAGGCATGTAACAAAGTAATTGACGGAAAATTATCCCCACTCCTTCTATTTTTTCTGACTTCTGCGGCGTATTTCCTGACGCGGCGTATATACCGGGTTTACCATACTTTAAGCTTCAATAAAGTGATAAATGAAATATTATTAAAAATAACAAAGATAAAAGTAGGTATATTTTTTGTACTTTAAAAAACTATGACCATCTTACTCGAGTTTATCCACATCACATGAATATAACAGCACGACGATAGACTTCTGTCGATTATATCAAGATATCTAATAAAGACAAACTACCTATAGGCTCTGCCGCAAGTCGGCTGTCAGTCTTCTTCAAAATATTTAATATATGAAATAAACTTTAAATATATATTTTGTTCCTTTTAAATTTAATTATCAATACATATTCAATATACCATGGCTTTTCGTTATTTGAACAATTCGACATATTATTTCACGTTATGAGTATTGAAATATTAAACAAATTACATTTAAATAGAGTGCGATATACTACATTATATATACTCAATCCAAAGCTGAGGAGGTAATTAGCATATATATATATATATATATGTATATCGCGAAATGCAATAATTTATAATCTCTATTTTCTGTCTGTTTCCTGATTCCTACTCCAAACAAATGTTATGTATTATATTTAATTCATAAGCACATTCGTAATGAAGCTTGTATATTAATACTGTCACTTAATGCGTAATATAAATTTGGCATTTGTGATTTATGAGAATCTTTCGTAATTTGAAAAATCGTTCGACCACTCGCAAGCTTGTTTATTTGCGAGATTAGTGGTTATATATATATATATATATATATATATAAAAGTTAATAAATCACGTAAAATACATATCCTCTTTGATACAGAATTATCACTGCTTTAATCTTAATTAATGCGAGTTAATAAATGCAGTAACTATAAGATATGATAATGTTTAGTACATAAATATTTGTCCTGATTGTTTTTAAAGAGTAATGATAAAAAATAATAAATAACATAGCTATCGTTACTTGTCAGCTTAATTTTGCTATACCAATGGCTGCGTTTAATAGTAAAAGCAGCTTTGCAACTGAGATAAGGTTCTTTAATATGATTGGTTTCTATTATCTACATGTATAATCAATTATATTAAAGAATCTTACAACAGTTGTAACGCTATTAATTTCAGATTTTTATTCAGATTATTATCTTTGTCAAAAAATAAAATCGTATGATTTTAATAAATTAAAGAATTATATATATAAATTGTCACAAAAACATTGCGATATTCTTTTTTCTTGGTTAAAGTCGTACAATTACATTATTTTTGGTACAAAAATAAAGTAATAATAAGAAATAATAATAAAATAATTTTTGTAATTTTGTAAACACTTTTCAAAACAAATATTATTATTCAATCAAACTTTATATTCGGTGTCATTAAATTATGTGTACATATATTGTTAATGTATTTAATATCAATTTAGCAACTATATAATTTTCAACAAAAATATAATTATATGTTATTATTATAGATACGGATAATTCAATGTTTGATTACATTATTACATATATTGCAATATCGAAGAAAGTAACGTCGTAATATTAAAAGTGTCATGTGGTGATATAACATTTCGCAGTGTACTCGCACTGTATAGGTGGAACTTTACGTAGTGCGTTATAAAATAAATCCTACGGCATCGTTTTCACGGCGAAAAACTTTCCCGTCGATGGAGCGGCGCAAAACGTTGCAAAAGAAATGAAATGGGATCAGACTATATTCCAAAAGATAAACTTTTAGTTTTTGCGCTCATAAATCGTACGTGCGCTCCATTAAGTCACGGCTTATTAAGCTGTAAACGAAAAATTAGTCCCGGCACGAAATGCTTAATTAATGACCACGTCAAACTCACGGCGAAGTCTCCGAAATTATGGCGCCGAAGTGTCCTATAAAGTGTCTTGTATAACTTTATATTCAATACAGCTTGCTTCTCCTTATAGGATAAAAAAATCGATGAACCTCGTTTTTGATACTATTTAAGAAGTTTATGTTCTTGTAGAATTTTATCACACTTAACGTTTGTAATAATCTCTTAATTTCTAAATTAATATTTTTCCAGCTGGTACTTATTTTCTGTGAATTCAATTCTATTACAGTTTGCCTTTTTCATGTTTCTTTCATAGTATTGTTTGTTAATATATCTTGTTATAAATTTAAAATTGAATGTTTTCGTGTTTACCTTCTAATTAATTAAACAATTTTGTGTAAGTTTTAATTCTCTTACTATATATGCGAATGTATTATGAGATAAAAAAAGATCAAATCGTTTTTAATATACTAATTACAATTGATAATTGTTCAACCGATATTTAAGTAATAATAAATAAAAAAAATTTGATCATACCTGAATTCGATAAAGCCATGATGCAGTATCAAGGCCATAAAGTCACCCTGAAGATCGTCCCGTTCTCCCGCCAGGAGAAGCACCCCGTCCCATGCCTCTGGTCGAAATTCCAATTCTAATTGGACGTGTTTGTAAGCAGCTCTTAAGGCAGGAAAAGCCAACCAACCTGACCCAGTGAAACGTGGTGATCTTACTTCAGCTTCTGGAAGACACAATATTAAAGTCTTTTTATTGATTCAACGAAATTTATTGGTAGATTTCGTTGACAATCGCTGAATCGAATGAAATTATGTTATTAGTGATATCTGTATAATGATATAGTATCTATATTGTATATTCGTACGTATGGTAGATTTACAAAATTTATCCTTGTGATATGATATTAAAAAAATCAATATCTATACATTAAGAATCTGCATAAGAATGTTGCTTACAGTTACATACTAATTGGAAATTCTAGAAACATACAAAAAGATTTCCTTTTTACAAAAAAATTTTAATAAAATCTTCGACTTACAAAAAATTTTACTTATTAGAAAGGATTTCATAACATAGTACATTTATTTTTGGTAATATTCTTAATATTTATGATTGCTCGACATATCAGAGTACTCGCTTATTAATAAAAAATATTACTTTACAATGTAGAATCAGTTATGAGGCCCACTGTTTAAAAAAGTGATATCTCAACGAATATATTTTTCAAAAATATCAAGAAGCAATCTTGAAGAATGCGTGTATATCTGTAGCAATTTGCAACCGAGATACATGCGAATGGTTAACATGCTGGTATCGTCGGCCACTTTTCGAAGGATACATCGAATGGAAGGGAAAAGAGCGGAAAATCGGGAATTCCGGCCACACGCGAGGCTTATGGAACGTCCCTTTACCTCTACGATCTACAACCTCGTATCAATCACGTGAGTGTACCGCAGGGTGTACCCGTAGAAAGACCTCGAGCACGTGGAACACGTGAGCGTAAGGGTGACGATAAATCAGACTAGACCAGAAGAATAGAAAAAGTTGCGCCCGTGGGGCCTGGAAATGGAATTCCAGTTCTTGATAGCGCCGGGAATCCTCGACGCTATCGTGTAACAAAGCATCGCTCGACTGGCACAATCGTAAGCGCAATTACAACGGGTGATATCGGAAAGACAGGAAGAATTTATCGTATACTGACACGTTGTGTTAGCGCGCAAAAATATTTTCGATCGGTTTTTCTTGATAGTGTCGTAAGTTCGATTTGATCCAAATGTCGATTTCAGGCGTATGACATTTCAGGCTGCGCGGCAACATTTATTTTATCTTTTAAGAAATCAACTATATGTGTGATAATTTGTAGAAATATCTCCTTTTTAAGATATATAATGATATATTTGAAGTTTTGTTAATTATTATTACAAATCATTTTAAATTATAATTCATAATTTTAATTAACTTCAAATGAGTATAATTTACTAATTATCAATAAAACAACGAGACTGAATATTAATGCAGCATGTAAAATGTAATAATGTAAAATTTTGATTGGAGAACTTAATAACACATATAGCCTATATGGTATAAATTATAGTACGAAAACGTCAATGCAATCGAAAGACTAATATTCTACAAATAAATTTCTCCCTATCCGAAGTTGAATAACTAAGTTGCACTCAGATCATATATATTCTCTCTTTGCAGTAGAACAAGTACATCGCAGGCAGACCATAGATTCAACTCTCACAGTAGAATAAGTAAATTATAGCCGGACCATATATTTCTTCCTCTACTAGTAGAACAAGTGTATTATATTCGAACCAATGCAATTCTCTTTTCGATTATACACCCATGTGTTTTCAATATGCTGCATTGCAGTTATAGGATTGCGCAGCAATATTTTATACATAATTTTATTTAGCACATAAAATTATAAATAGAATTCTATTCTGAATTCTGACATAAATTATAAATTGACTAAGGTCAGCTTAATAAAAAATTAACAATTTTCAGTAACAATATGTCGATCAAATTAACTTTTAATTATCACATTCAAAAATTCTACAGCGCGAGTACAATGAAAAAAAATACATTGGTGTCTAGCACTATCACAATATTATCTCTATATCTACACTATTTTTTGCATTACATAAAGGCATATAAAATACGTACATAGCAAGTAAATAAGTTGCCGGAAGATGCAAGGGGTAAGAGAGAAAACGTTCATTGATTAAGATCGTACATTTCAAAGTTATCGTCTGATATTCGCATCGCGCTCGACTTAACGTGAGAAACGAACTTTCGGAACGAGAGAAACAATGTTTCCGCCGCTCGCGGTCTAAGCGAGGCGTGTAAGCTATCGAACCAATCGAAGCTGTGGCCATTCGAAAAGAACGGCGATGGTAACTCGTTTCCCCCGGCGGCGACTTGATTGATCGTTTCGGCATTCGAGGCGTGTCTTTATGCAAATTAAGTGGATCAAAAGACTCCTGCAGTTTCCATCCAAGCTTTGCAAGCTGGACATAACCAGCATTGGTCTTCTCAACGCGTTGTCCTACAACGCGAATGTTAATGAAGATCATTTCTTTGCCGTTAAAAACTCCGACTGCCAATTAGTAAATGTCACTGTTTAAGTGGGTTACACCTTGAAATTTATGGCACACTGTTCTTACATTAAAATTACGTAAAAATATTTTGTGGAAACTTTGCATTAAAATCTTTATTAGAGGAAGAGAGAAGAGTGGCATAAAAGACATAATAGAAAACAAAGGTTACAATCATTAGCATAGTTCCGAAACATATCTTTGATCGTGTAGATTATATGCAAATTTTTTAAGTCATTTACGTAAACCAAAGACTGCGCTTTTTTGAATATCATATATCTCTCCTTTTTACTCTTCTCTCTGAAAATTTGAAAATTTCACTTGCCAATGGTATTACTCGTACCGACTAATAAAGCGGAATCTCATCGTCTGACCACTCGCCAAAGTATACCATACCTAATAACTGAGGAATAATTTACATTTAAAAAAATGTGAAATCTCAGCATTTTACGTTTAGTACTGGCTTTTATGTGGAAATTTTGCATCTCCAGCATACTTTGTCGTATAAATAAAAGTGCATAAATAACTGCATGCTTACAATAAATATAAAATAACATAATAAATACACAAAATACAAATATACGTTTTTATTATTATACGGTAAAGATGTAGGTAAAGCAGAAACAGCTACAATCTACATAGAATAATAAAATATAGATCTGCATTTATAATCATATTTTAGTAAATAATATATTTTAAATCAGTCTTGGGACAGTTTACATAAACTTCGAAAGTAAACTTTATATTTATTACGTTTACAATCACAATTATTTACTTGAGATATTCAGATAAAATTAATCTTGAAACAATTTCAATTTTAAATATTTATGATAAGGCTCAATAATAAGTATTCAACTACTAATATAATGAAATAAGGGCAATGAGCTAATTTTCATTAAAATCTTTAAATCAATCTAATATGATCTAATATCAATCTAATTTCAATTTTGTTTCTCACTATTTACTAATTTAATCTTGAAAGAACATTATATGTATATATTAATATAAATATAAATGATATATAAATATAAATACATAAATATAAATGTGAATATAATGTACTTATACAAAATATTTATAAAATCTGTCTTCACTCCTATATTTCGAAAACGTAATCGATCATTTCGAGAAACCACTAACAATTAATGCATCTTTTCGAAATGACCAAACATGTATTTCGCAGTCTTTTTTTTATCATTTTAAACCATTTCTGAAATATAGAGAGGTAGAAAAAGACTTTATAGACCCTGTGTATATAGCCTACCACTACGGTTTTCTTTGTGTGAAGACCACCGCAGGTCATGTTATCATTTCCGCGGCGTGACTCGAACGAGCAGGTAATGGCGCAAGCTGCTCCGTATGTCGTCGTATTAATCATCGAGTCTTGTAGCATATACTAAACGGTATCGTACAGTCATAGTTATTGTAGTAAGTAATTATTCTAATTTCATATGCTTTTATATAATATAATTATACATCAAGGCTATGATTACTTATCAAACAGATTTTTTTATGTGATTTATTGACTTGAAGCTATGAATCTCGCAAATAAGAAAATGAATGAATTCTCAAATGCCGCAAGGTTTTTATTGTATAATAAATCATAAACAATATATATGAATGATGAATTTATACCACATAACGAATAGTATTAAAGTATAAGCTTTTGTTATACAATATACGGTTATCCAGGTTGTTCTTATTAATAAAATATTTATTTAATAAGTTTATTGGAGTAGAAATGAAAATGATAGAATGGGAATTATAAACTATTTATATTTTGCAATGTGTAGGGTGATAATTATCTCCTCAACAATGAATACTGCTTCAATATACTGCTTCATGCCTTGGATTTTTTGTTTAAATAACTTTCCTTATAAGTAAATCAAGTTATTTATGTAACAAGAGAAGCCCTTATATTCATTATGTATTAACAATAATTAATTAAAGATAAAAGAAATAGAATATTTCAAGCTTATTTCACATAGTATACTAAATATTTCAAGAATGCTGGATTATCTGGCACATGGTCTTGGTATTTATCTTGGGTACATCTCACTACAATATATACAAGACGGCTGTGTACCATGTTATTCGCACAAGGCTCGAAATATAGGTAGCGGAGAAAATCACTGTATGTGTTTTTGCATTGTTCATTGAAACGTAATTATTTGCGAATAATCAACAACCTGCGCTACTAAATAAATTTTTTATAAGTCAAGTAAATTATGATTGTATATTTTGTTATAATTACATTTCAATTAGTTTGCACTAGCACGATTTTATTAATTGCAGAGTATTGAAATATCAATGTTATTTTACAATTGTTTGATCATTAATTGGAACGTCAGACATAAAAAAACGACTTCAAGTTAAAAAAAACATTTAACATATTTAATTAATAAATTAATAAATTTATTGTATGTCAGCTTATATTTAAGTATTCGTCACCTGTGCGTAGAGTATAAATTTGAATTTATTTGTATCGTTCATAATTTGTTGATACTCTTTGCCATTTGCGATTTTATTCGTTGTACTCATTTTCGAGATTTATCTTCTGACGTCTGAAAAAAGCTGTACCATTTCGTGTCCTTTCAATGCATTATACAATAGTAAAGTATGTATCGCATGCAATATCGTATAATATGAGAATGTTGTTTTAAGTACTGCATGATTATACTATTTTGTTGATTAGTAGAGTAGAGTGGGGGATAGAATTGCGAACACGGTGTAAACACGAACAATACTATTGCAGTATATTATAGAATAGTGCTAACCTCTCATTTCTCGCATCTAACGATAGTCTGGTATACGTTTATGTATTCCTACGTATAACACGTTATCGTAAAAGACAATGTTGTGTAAGATAAATATTATTACTTAGAGTTTAATTAAATACTACAAGGGTTAAATATCACGTTGCACGTTTTCGATATTTTTATGTATTTTAATGTAAAAGAGGGTGGAATAATATGCGAATACCTGAGGAAAAAATTAAATAAAGTCGACAATCATATAGAAACATTTAATAAAAAAATATTCGACTTCAAAATTACAATAATCAATATTCATATGTATATTATCAACACAAATTATAATTTTAAATGCAAAATAAAATCCATTCGGCATTGCTCCTGTGTGTGGCGGGGCAATTTTAAATGACAAGAGTTCTGTTTATTTTACTTAAAATTAAATTGATAATATATTTTTTAATTATTTAGCTTTAAATTACAATAATTAAAATAATTTAAAGCTAAATAATTGAAGTATCTTTTGAATAAAGATTCTATTAATTGATAAATAATCGTCGGCTTTATTAAACTTTTCCCTTAGGTATTCTCGTAGTTCCCCTACTCTCTCCTACGCGCAATTTTAATTACCTGTGCTTGCGCGTGTTGTATGAGTGTAAGGAACAAATTTAAAGGGAGGAAGCGGAGCAGAAGACGACGGAGAAGAAGGAAGTGGAAGAGGCCTGGAACATATTGGACGATGGCAGAGCACCCAAGTGATGTATTATTTTGTATATTTTATTAATAAATCTGCGAGAATTAGATTAGAGATATACATATATTAATTTATCTACTTAAATACATGTATCAAGTTAAAAATATAAGATAGATAAATGTAACGGCTCATACAAGATTTATTACTTTGAATGAGTTAAAATAAATTTAGTACGAATATATGTAATTTTAGACTTAATATAATATCAGTCAGTATTCATACAGTCCATTTTTCTATTTGTAAGACCATCTTAAGTGCAGTTTTATGGTGCGATAAATCAGTCACAGAACTATATTAGCATTTTGAGGCATTACATAAGATAAAATACGAATATGAATATCGGCCAATGTATTGAAGGAATTTTCAAGTATAATTTCGAGTTTCATTTCTCACACTTAACTGATTATACTTTCAGCTCAACTTGGTTTCTAATTAAAGTTCTGAACCGTTCTTGCTTCAAAATATGAGACTTTGTGTTAAGTATCTTACTTGATACCCTTTTGGTACGAGATTCATGTAAAGATTGTAAATATGTAGAAATTTATCGATTATATATGTACTCCGTGTAATGGTTACACTGTTCAGGTATATAGTAATTATTATATGCCGATGACGTAAGGCCCGTGTATTTCATATCGAATATTTCATAATTGGTTCTATGTGGTCCTGACAATTAACAGACTCGATGACGGTGACACAGACATTCCGTAGTAATCATGTGACAGATCAATGGTACGTTACAAACATGTGTCAACCATGCGAGCCATTTTCTCCGGAACATTACCGACCAAAATCCGGATTGTATCATCGTTAATGTCTGCGTTCCATTCCCATATTCACGTTGTTATCAATATGAGACAAAGAGAAATGTCGTATACCCAAGCTTTCACGATTATACAGAAAATTATGACGTAATACAATTGCAAAATGCAGAATGCACACTCGATATCGATATTGTAATAGATGTCGGCAATCGCGACACAGATCGTAAATAAAATCGTATTTATTGTTGTAACAATAGGTTGTAATACTGTAACATTTTTGGATGCATGTAATATAATATTTTGATACATTTATGCTTTGTGATTACAAACAATGTATATTGTGGCATATTCGCACATTTCATATATTAATATTTGTTATTACAAATGTAAATAATAACATATAAAGCCTAAAAATATATAGGATAAAACATGTAGGGCGATTCAATTTTCAAAATTCAAATTTGCTTTTTTTCTGTTTGGTACAATAATAAGAGTTATTAAACTTAAAAGTAGATTTTAAAATTGGATTTTTTTTATTTTGAATTTATTTTAGAATCGTACCATGTTTGAAATTGTATCAATTTATTCAGCCTAAAAAATTCTTTTATTTATTAAAATGAATCACTTAAGCTATCTTAAATAATACGAGTTGACAAATTTTTGGACATTCAGATTTTAAAGATCAAGTAGCCCATATAATCATTCTTAAAAAAAATTAAAAGTCAATCACAATTATGAATTCAATGTGATTCAAAATAAAAATTTACAAAATATTCGTCATTAAATATTTGACATAAAGAAGAGACTTTCAGCAAGTTGCTTATCTCTAAAAATGATATTTTCTTTGATGATATTTACATATATAATATTAAGAAAAGCAGAGAAAAATTTTGCTCATGCTGAGCATGAGGCTGCTTTTAAATAATATTCCTTTCGTGATTTTGATAACAAAGCTTTAATTCATTCTTAATGAAAAAATAATTTTCAGAATTAATCTCCTAGTCGTTAATTTTTCTTTAGATCTGTTTGTTCTTTAAATAAAATTTATTACATTTTTTTTTTTTTAATTTAAAGCCTGACTTATATACGATGCTTTTTTACTAGCAACTTTTAACGAACTATAATAGAAAAACTAGCAACTAGAAAATATAATTTTATAAAATTATTTTAGTTTTTTAATTTACTAAAGAAAGAGAGGGGAGGGGGAGAAGATTAGTATGACAGTTAATAAGAAAAAAGTAAATTAGGTCTTAAAAGATATCATGCTGTCAATAATTTATCAACGCTAATGGTAAAAAGTAAAAAAACAGATTCAACAGTCACGTAATTTTTCATTACGCTTCCTATCTTTGTTGCTCACGTTGTTTCATCAATTTTCGCTTCATCCTCTATTTACACAAGCGTATACTTCAATTTGGTCGACACTGGCGAACAAATACCATCTCGGCGGAACTACGCCGAGAGTTGGATCCGCGGAGAGTACAATTTAATTGGAAAAAAGTTAACTCGCGATGTCAGTATCAAAGAGCAATCAAAAGGACGTATGTTGGCGCGTGCCGAACAGTGTGTCATAAGTCAACGAAGAACAGTATGCAGAGCACGACTCGTACATGTTGCAGTGCGCTATCGATTTTATAATCAAGGCAAAGGCAGTGAACCGCATGCTCTCGTTTCACCACCCGCGAAGCCGTCCCTGACACCATACAAACTTACATACATCCCGCTGGACGTCACGATCCTGAAATACCTTGCGGTACACAAAAATTTCTAATAGTTGAGAAATATTTCACGCGTGCAATTTTCTAATAACGTTCCCTTACAAGTCATAAATAAGAAATGTCTTCCTAATCGATTTAACTAACTTATTAATCGAGCAAGATATTTCTTACGGAACATTCTGTACAATTTGAAAACAGCAGTTTTAAGCATCAAGTGACTAATTAATGGTTGTTAGTCACTAATATAAATAAAGAGACTCGATACTTAAGGTAAGTTTATTAATGTTTAATAAGATAAAAATTAAAAAATTCCTTTAACCCTAAAACAAATAGATGAGGCATTATATATATGAGATCGGTTTTTATTTCTGCACTCTCTGAATTAGTGCACACGGTACAATAAATTGAAGTGATACAAATATACGTTTGTTTCAATTTGTTTGGTTCAATTCACTTATTGCGCTGAGTGCAGAAATAAAAAAACAGATCTATGGATCTAACGTATGTTAGAATTAGATTTTCGAGATTACAATTATTGCGTTCAATTATTACAATTCTTACAATTGCAGATCGCTTAATTGGAATGTGCAAAGTTGGTGGGTTATTCCGACCGCATAAACCGTAACAGCGTTTCCATGTGTTTAGCCAAACTGCGATCAGAGATGAGCCTGATACCGCGTCTACCATTAACGAATAACGTTGCGTGAACGCGCAAATAAATTCTAAAATTAATTGTATCGTTGTATGTGCCCGACGGCACGATCTGCATAATTGGAGCGGCTACTCGTCGCATTCACGTGGAATTATGGGAATCCCTACACGCGTAATCCGGCAGTCGTCGTGCATGTGCTCGTACATGCACCTGTTGTGGCGTATCCCGTATCTAATCGATTGACTATCCGCTGTGACGCGACAAATTGCGTTTGTCCCTCTTGCATTATGGCCGATACAATGGCCGCCCACGTGCCCCCCCGTACCCTTTTTGCTTTCATCGCCGTAACCCTTTCGCCCGCAGTAGAGTGAAGGTTGCCATGTGACCGGTCGCCTTTTTTTCTCACGAGCATCGGTAAACGCATCGCTGAACGTGAATGAAGTTTTACTCTCTCGCGAAAAACTAGACCGTGCCCTCTCTCGAACGGTATTCTGCACGCTCGCGTCGTCATCATTACCAGAATAACAAACTTTGTTAGTAAACACGTCGAATGTAGCGTAAATTTGATTGATTTTGTAAAATTATCCGACTGAAAAATTTCTATTACAGTGAATAGAACTTTTAATAAATAGCTTTTTAGAGTTACGTATTTTGTCAATAAAAAATGATTTTTTATTTTCACAGATTCTAAATTTTGCTTATTATATTTAACACATATAGTGTTTAATACTAACGTAAAACGAACATTTTTTAAAGATACGTTTGCATGTAATGTTGAATACATCATACAATATAAAAAATTGTTACCTACGATACATATTTTGTGAGGTAATGGCTGTAAAAGACAATCGATTAGCGGAGAAACGAGTTAAGTCGTCCTTTGAGAACGCCTCGGTAACGGGCATGTCGAGTTAACTTACCGTCAAAGCCAAATAATTAAATTTCTTTGGAAACTGTTAAGACATTGTGTGGTTTAATGTAAATAAAAAAAGCAACTGCCACCTCAAAGAAACCTGGTACAGAGAGATATCTTTTTAAAAAATCTATTTTTAGAAAGTAAAATTAATTAGCTATTTATTAATAAAGAACAAAATAGAGTGTACATTTCTCAAAATTATTTCGCCAAAAAAGAAATGTATAAATAATTAAAATATATTTTTTTTTAAACAGCAAAAATGAAAAATTGTATTATTTATTAGGACGTACAAAAAGTACATTCGTATAGTAAAAAAATTTAACTTCTATAATAAGATCATAAATACAATTATTTTCACAAAGTTCTCTTGTTTATATTAATATAAAAAATTAGTATAAAATTATTAATTAATAGTTTTTTTCCACACAAATGATTGTTTTATATAAAATTTCGCCTGTACAAATACTTTTTGCATTCACTGTATCTCTTATAATACTTGAGACTTTCAAAAAACGTGCCTCTCTGTGTCTAGGAGAAATATTTTGTACTTTAAATTAAAATGAGTTTTCTAAACGAATAAACGTTGCGCTGAAATAATCTTTCGTTGCAAGTTTGAATTACGACGTAAACGTTGTCAAAATAGCCGCCTAACATAAATTTGCGCGAGGGAGTTATTTTAACAAGCGTGCTTCATATACTCGTAAAAAAAGAGAGAAAAGAAACGGAGAGAAAAAAAGAACGCACTCACATGGCAAATAATTTTAAATATTCTTTTATATTTAAAATATATAGTCAATCAGATTAAAGTACGTAATGGCGCAAATTGACGCTCCGAATAGAAAAATGTGAATTTTTTAAGTGGTTTACTCGAGAGATGTCTAACTAACAATAAGAGAAAAGATTAGCTGAATATATGATATACGAATTTTTGATTGTGTTAGTCTATTGAAATCGTAATGGCCTTGCAGGTAGGTTAATGCAATCAAAAATTGGCTGCAGCAACCAATTAAAAATGCTATGTCATATTTTACCATCTGAATTGCTGCAGCAGTTAATCTTTTCGTTACCAAACATTTTACTAGGTCAAAGAATCATATCGGTGAAAAGATTTTCTATATAGAGATGATCAGAAGAGCCAATTTATAGGTTGTACCCGAGAGGCTACTCATCTACGAAATCAGCGAGAAAATCAGCGTAGCAATCAAGCATTCATCATTAAAATTAAAAAATTATCTGAAATTAAATAGAAAAATATCATCGTATGCTTGGTAGCGTGTCTCGAATTTCTTCTGGAGAACAAATCAAATCATTTTGAAATCACGTTGAAATAACATGACTACAAGAAATCGGAAATCATTTTCGTCAGTAAATAATCCCTCAGTTGCCATCTGTTCGAACAAGTTTCGTTCTTTTTGACGATTCTACTTATCGATTCTTTAATCTTGTGAACTTCGCAATGCGTTTTCTCAATCATTCAAATAATCAGCGGGTTTTCCAGCTTTTTAATTAACTTTTTTCCTAATTCTAAGACGTAGAGTGATTTGTCTCCACTTCTCTCTATCATTTTGCTACATAAAATCTTTTTACTATAATAGTATAATCCAGCACATTTGATAAAAGTTTTTTATGAAAATCTATTTAATTTTTTATTTAATTTAATATTTTAGACCGTTTTATACTCATAATCCTATTAGATACAATCTGAAAATACATAATTTTGTTGGACCATCAAAATAATTTTTCAGAAATTCAAATTGATCGTCGAAATATCAAACATTTTTTGCAGCATTGCTCATCTTTCTTTAGTTTTCAATATAATTAGTTCGATGGTCCTACAAAATTGTTAATAAATCTATCTACCTGCAAAATTTTAAAATTTTTCAGCAATACCGTTTTTTCCGTCTAAAACAAAATTTTAATTAATATATAACTTTTTAGCTTTTTATCTTTTTTATAGCTTTTTTATTGCATTTAAAGGTTTGTAAAAAAGTTATCATCAAATAGTTATTTAAAAAAAAAAGACAGGAGAGAGAATATATTAAACAATATCCATGCAAAACGATATTTTGCAACAATTCATATTTTCTCGTTGTTAAGATGGAAAAATAATCACCCCAGATAATTCCTGCATTAAACATATCGACGTAAAATTATTCCGAATTGTCCCGGGTTATTTTTAGCATCGCGCCACGCCGGGAGATCAAGAAAGCACCTGAAATTTTTCGCTCTCGATATGAGTAAGCGAGAACTTCGCGAATTCGCGTGACCAGAATAGTCTTTCGAGTACTCGGCAGTATCGACAAAACGATTATCGTCGCTCGTGTGTGTTTATGTATGTGCGTGTCTGTGTACATGTACTACGTATGTGTGCCTTTCTTACGTGAGCTGTTAGACTCCGGGCAGCTGTTGGCAATAATTGCTGGGTGGATCGTCGCGTTTTACCACTCCCTGTAGGAAGACACTCTCGCGAAGCTGGTAAACACAGCGACTATCGAGTCGTCCAAGCAAAATTGGTTCGCTTTTGCGCAGCACAGCTACGGTAATTCCGCCTCATTTTCATACTCATTTCATTTCGCCATCTTTACGTTTGCGCCGTCGCTGAATGCAGCGTACCTTGCATGTTACACGCACCACTGAGTCACCGCATTTCGAATTACTTACATTTCATTATGATTACTTGTATTAGATTATAGTGCAAGGAGATTGCTGTAGATACCTCTATCGAGAACTAAATGAATGTCTTTTATTGATTAATTAGTTGTTGGTCTTGATACATTTTTTTTATTTAGAAAAACAATTTTCAACCCTTTTTTTAAACATTTGAAAAATCTTTAATGGAAAGTTTAAAAGGTATTTAAATAAATGTAAAAAATAAATGTTCCGGCATTCATAATATCTTAATATCGGGAATGTTACCAATGCAATGTAGCGAAGGCAAAGTATGCTACGAGCGACGAGGATCGATAGCTTTGGCTCCAACTTGGGTAAGTGCAGCGAGCTGCAGCTTTTGTCCTTTCGTAAATATTGACCAAAGTTCGTTGCGCAGTATCGTAAGCGTGGTATTAAAAACAAAGGAATGATCGATCGTTCTCTATGTAGATGTCTATTTTTTTTATTACATCTCTGGATGAACGAATCATCGTAATATATTTCCGAATCTATAGAATGCGAGATAACATCACAAAAAAGTTAGTATTTTATGAAAAGTTAATAAAACGGAAAGTATTTATACGAAAATCAGTTTAACATGTTAGCTGTTAACACGCTCTGTACAAATTCTTAAAAACCGTTTAATAATTTTTTGGGTAAAAGAAATTTAATATAATATTCGAATTCTCTTTCTTTTATATTATGCTAGCCACGTAAAATATTCCATTAAAATAATTCGAGTTATATATCACGTACAAGATAATCGAGTATTGTATTATATTTCGAGATAACATGTAATCAGCAACGAACGTGTTAAAAATATAAACTAATATAGACTGCTTCAAAGAGAGTAGGACGTGATTGATCTTGCCGCGAAATAGATTTCATTTTTCAACGAGTCATCCTAATTTTGGAAAGTGCTCTTTTGTTCGAGTGACACACCCTTACGTCAGCGGTTGCTATAAATAAAACTATTCAGCGCTCGTCAACAATAATAAACGTATTATACTAGTAACGTTTTAAGATATTTATTACCGGAAGATTCAAATTCGAAAACTAATCTTAATTGTACTTTACATTTTATTCAGCACTTCCAAATATTTATACTTCTTTTCATTCTCAAATTATATTTGCAGTAAAATAGGTCATACAGTAATATTGAATAAAAAGAATAGATTTAGTCTTTTGTATTTTTAAACTTTTGAGAGCTTCCAAATTTTCTTTTCAACGCGCTATATTGAGTAGAATTGTTAAGTAATTAAATACAAAATAATTTAATAAAAATTAAATTTTCCACAGTTTTTCATTTCTATTACACTAAATGCTGTTGAAGTAATATAAGAACATTTTTTTAATTAATATTGTATATACAATATATAAAATGTTTATAAAATTGAATATAAAACTGAATATGGATATATAAATTATATAAATTACCGTTTTATTACAATAATTATTTAACTAGAGTTTAGGTGTTTACTTTGTACATTTTCTCTTTGGTTGAAGTTGCCATAATGAAACGTTTCACATCGTTTCGATGACGTGACATCGTTTCGCAAACTTTTTGACGTTATTACAGTTAGATTCTATATTATGGAGACTTGAGACTTTAAGCGGAAAATTGTTGCTGGCTTAGTTTAAGTATGGAATCTTAAGGAAATTTTGAATACATTCGAAACATTAAAGAAAGATTCAAGATTGAATGTAATTTATACTTCAATTATTAGTGGAATAATCAACTCTGTTGTTGAAAAAGCTCTTTACAATCAAAAAGTTTGAGAATCACTTTCCCAGATTATTCTGTTTGCGCAAACTCACGATCCGTACACGTTTCTTATTATACTAAAGTCCATAAAACAAAAGTATTTAATAATATAATAACAACTACTATTATAAAGCAAAATCCCTTTTTCTGACGTATTGCATAAAAGTCATTTCATAGCTTAATCCGAAGTTGTCTCAGTTTAATAGTATTACATTGTAAGAGGAATTATATTCCGAAGAAATTGAAAAAGACAACTTTATAATAGCTTTAAAGCGACATGATATATTCCGCTAATAGTTTTATGCAACCTAATTTTGATAATTTTTCTCCTTGAAAATATTCACTGCTTGTATCCGAATATAGTGGCATATTATATTATTTATAAAAAGATCATGACTTTTATTGACATTGTCACGACTCTCTAAAAGGATTTCTTCTTTCCATTTATCGTAGAAGAGCGAAGAATATTTACAAGTTGCTGGCAGTTCATTATTTCCCTTGAGAAGGTTAGACGGACATAGAATGAGCTCGCTATTCTTATTGAATGAGCTTAACGAAGTACACCAGGTATAGCTTCGAGTCGTCGGAAGGAACAGCAGTAACTTTTAACGAAGCACGCACTCCATTACGCGCAGGTTGTAATGCAGCTCGCTCGTCTAAACGCGCGTTTGCTTTCTTTCCAAACAATATTTGTCTCGTTCTGGAACTGCTGAGCTATTCATTCGCGTCCGATACGCTTTACGGCTACGTCAAGAAGACTGAGCAGCACGGCTGCACTCGTTGTAGAGAATACGAAAAGATACTTGATCTTTTATTCCTGAACAATGCTCGAATTGCACCACTCGAAAATGTATGTCTGAGGAAGTATATGTAGGCCGATTTTAAAGTAGGTTAACTCTGTAGATATTGTATATTTCTCATGAATAGATTTTGTGCGAAGTTGACATTTTTAGAAAAAAAATTTGTTCATACTTTTATAACACAGTTTGTTAATTGTCAGATATTAAAATAGAAATGACATTTAAAAAAAATTAATAATAAAATTTGACTGTTTATTTTTATGTATGAAGATTTAAACAGTCATTTATAAATAAGTATAACGTATATTATTATACAAATTTATATCTATATATAAATTTACAGTATTAATATTATTAATATGTAATTTACAAATAGATTATAAATTTTTTTTATTATAAATTTAAATTTTTAATTGTATTATAATTCTGAAATAATAATCTAAATCATAATATTGAATTATGTTGTTATTAACGTGAGCTGTTGAAATTCGCAAGTGATTATTTCATCCTTTTTGTCGTCAAATATTAAAATGCTCGCAAAATGGGTAATCTTTGAACAGAATAATTCCTTCAATTAATCGTTGTGTTAACAATACCTATCGCGATCCCGGTTATTGGACCGAAAAAGAGTGCGGATAGCCCGGAAAAACGTTACAGCGCAATTACGTCGTCGGCCATGCATGCTCACCAAGTTATCCGTTAAATTATCCTCGCAGTAACATCCGAAACGAGCAGTACGAAAGTTCAACGCTCGTTAAGCACGTGCGGGGCCTTGCCGCGAAGTTACGTCGTTATACGAGGAGGGAAAACGTCTCCAGGAAGCTGGAAACACCGGCTGGCTGGTTGGCTGGATACACGCGAACGGATATTACCCTCAAATGCCTTTAATAGGGCGCAACACACGTGTTTTAACGTTCTAAGATTAAGCTATGTTTGCTAAGCTCACTAACATGACAAGCGGACTTAACGAAAACGTAGAGATGTGCGAATAAAGATTTTTTTTTTCTTACACTGAAGGTGCGTTTGAGAAGACGCTATTAGCGCTATTTGTATCACTCCATTCTTGTTTTACATCTAACAAACAACGAAGATAGAATGACAGAGATAGTGTTAATAGCGTTTCTCCGAACGCACCTTGAATCGAATCGAATCGAATTTCTCTGTTTGATTCCACAGATTGAATTAAATATATAACAAAATTTTACTCAAATTGATTCACCAATCTATTCCAATCTAAGCAAATTGTCGGAACATAATTTTTAATTAATGTTAGATTGACTTTTAATGTACAAATCAAAGATTTCTATCTTTTTTACGTATTAATGGGAAACATAATTTTAATAAAATTATAAATATATGTCATTTATATTCGTTAGTCTGTTTAAAAAATATTTAAAATTTTCAAATAATTCAGATATATGGTATTTAAATCAAAAATATTCCAATTCAAATCGAATAAAGTCTTGATTTGATTTGATTCATATTCGAATACTTCATACATCTCTGAATTTCATTCTACCCTGTTCCGTATCAATTATATTGAGACTTTATCAATTTTTGACATTTATCATATAATATACGTGAAGGAAAGTTTAACGAGATATTATCGGTATTTTGGAAAGTTTCTGTAGAAATTGAAATGTCAGACAAAAAGAGAATAAGAAGGAGAAATCGCAGTACTGGCGATTAGCATTATATAAGTACTTTTCTTTTGAGTTTTAAATTGTTGAAACAGTTTTTAAATGGGTTTCAGAATCCGGAAGGAAAGAACTTCGATTAAAACAGTTTTAACGTGGTATCCCGATTAAATCAATGCTATACATATTCTCAAAATTTTAAATAATAAAATGTCGGATATTAGGAATATTATAACAACACGTTCAATAGATCTGAGATTATGGATAATATATCTGACGATAAGTAATTTTCATTCGCTAATGTACAGGACATAAGCGTGATCGTTTTTTTTTCTTTTTTGCAGAAATCGTCTGCAAAAAAGGTCGAAACCCTGATAAGACTTCGGCGAACGGGTTGCGTGCTCTATCGCGGAGTTTGATATAAATGATAATAAGCTAGCGAGTCAGACATTCCCGGCAAACACGCGAGCTAGCGGAGGATTCCCTTCAGTCACGGCATTCGTGGCCCTTCGATCGAAACGCCGCGACGCAGCGCGTCGCGTCGCTACGCGCCGCTCTCTGGTCCCCTTTTCCGCCTTCGTAATTCTATGCACGTAATTCCATCCAGCTTTGGAATGGCGCCTTTGTACGAGCGATGCACGGAGTTCCTGGCGAGCTCGCGTACACACGCCGCTCTCGCCCGAAAATTTACGGAGTCGTTAAGATCGAGAGCTTTCCCGTGAGCGAGAAACGAAAAAGATCGGAACTGAGAGGCGAAAACTAAGAATTGTGCCGTTATACGACCACAGACAAGCGCAATTCTTTCGCTTCCGCGCTACCACCTCGTGTTTCGCATGCCAAATTCGACATTTGTGATTGATAAATTCAGAATTCGTGATATTTGAATTGGTTAGCGCGGGAAAAAACCATTGCGCCACTAAAGGGAAGATTTTTGCGAGGAGTAAAAGAATAATATGTGAACTCTCGTTGCGCGCGCGATGGAAATTTAGAAACAGCTTATGAAAATCTCAGACCTCTTTTTTTCTTAACAAATCAAGATACAGGTTTGAGGAGACGTGTAACACGCGCGATGAATAAATCCAAAATGACGTCTTGGCAAAAGCATGGAGTAATACGTTACTAAGAAATATACAACAGAAAACATTTTCCGTGCTTTAGGTCTTTTATCGCCATGTAAAATTGAAAATGTTTCTTCGAGAATCTTTTGTGGGATCTCGCGGTACTTCAGAGAATTCTGATAAAACGCGATAGAGTCGCCGAACTAACGACAGGATTGCGTAATAAGAAGCTCGTGTATCAGAGGGTGGGCTTTTCAACCTGTCCCGCGTGCTATAAGAAAAGACAAAGCGAAAGATCAAGTGTTCCACGCGACGAAGAACGCAATGGGGACCTAACAATAGCCGCGCCGAAGCCCTACTCTGGAGAAAACAATACGGTTCGCTGCAACGGTCAGAAGAACATTGAAACCCGCTGCTATCGCGTGCACAGTAGCTATGCAGGGCCGCTTTAAGTTCACTTTATTGTTATACAGATCGAATTAAGATATATTCCAGTACTTCTGTCGCATAGTATACTTTTTATTATTATCTACAGTTTTACATTTGACGTGTAACCGCTTAAATGTTTCTTTATTGTTATGTAGAAAGATTGCTAAAGAAATATATAATACAATACAATTATATAATGCAAATAAAAAAGATAGCGTAATAAATGTGTAAAGAAATGATTAATTTATTAAAAATTAACTTACTGAAAGTAAAGAATTTTATTCACACACCTCGATCGAGCAACATCACGCTATTACTAAATCAAGAGACGCAGTAGTGTCTCAGCGCTAAGAGAACACGTGCAATATACGTTTTATACGACAGGACGTCCGTCGTATAATAGATATCCTAATGTCCCTCAGATGGATCGTGCTGTAGGATGTAAGTATACATACAATTTGAAGCAGATAAAAACAACAGATAATAAATATATAAAAAATAGATATATATGTATAATAAATAAATAAATTAATAATTTTACTGTAAAAACATCGCAGTTGAAAAAAGAAAATGTTCATTTACGGAAGTATGGTTACAAAAATTAAATTATTAAATTCGTACTTTCGGAAATATACAAATTTGTTCATCAGTGAATTTTAAAGATAAAAAAATTATTTGATTGAGTAATTAAATAATTTTTTTATCTTTAAAATATAAATTGAAAAACTCAAAAGCAGATGGATTAAAAATTAAAATAAAAATTGGTAACAATATATTTTTCTTCCGTATACATCTAAATTTAATTGTAAGTGCCCTTCGTATGCGTATATCGTCATACAGTCATGGCTTTGTGAAGTGAATTCACGCTTTCTTGCACACATAAAGCCGAGCTTAAATATTGGCTCGTGAATTAACGCACGACGACTCTCCCTGCACAATAACACGGTCCAGATGTACAAATTATTTTATCAAAGACAACCAAATTGATTTATCGTGACCGCGTAAATGTTTGCTCGCGGCATACTGAGCTGCGGCCCTGAATGCATGTGTAAGTGCATGTGCCTCTCTTCTCCATCTAGGCGCATGCACATGTACGATGTGCACACACTTATACACACATAGCGGTGCATGCATACCGCGGCTACACGTGTATCCATATACGTGGTCGTACGGTATATATAGCTCGCACCACTGCGGAAGACGCAGGATACTTCGCGTCTCACATCTATCGCTATCACTTGGAGACTCGATATGGAACGATATTCGCGGAATGTTTACTCTCTCAACAAACGACGTTCGTGCCATTTCTCGATGCAACCGGATGTAAAAATCGTCTCTCGTTTGTCATCACCAAGGTTGGCTAAGGTAAAAGCAATCTGACGAAGAATCATATCACCGGAGGATTAAATTTGTACCTATTATCTCGGTATAGAAACTTTACCGAATTTATTTAAATTTATTGCGAACGAGCATGACAAATCAAAATCGCATTGTTACGTTGCGCATTATGGTAAGCATAAATCGTCGGACGGCAAAATGTACGAATAAATTATAAGAATTCCAACAAAATATTATATGTTTTTGTGATATTGAATATATTGCAATTTAAATATACCGAAGAAAAAGTTCTGATATCTTAAAAGTATTAATAATATCATTTAATATTTACTTACGAGTTGCGACACAAAAGAGTAGATCGTTGGAAAAGCGTATTTTCTCCTCAGAACACAAAATTGGTAACATTGTACATGTTAGTGCATTGTTTGTAAATTTTAATTATTAATCTTATTAATTAAATTATACTTCGTATTCCATTTGTTTAATAGCAATTAATTTCGCAGATAATAATTATGTTGTGGCGCAATCGATTCATTAATTAACGAGCGTGGTCGTCTCGTTTTTCCATTAATTAATACATGAGGATATTAGGATTGAGGATAATTAATCCGCTTAGGTTTTTACTTTTAATTAATACACATTCTGTAATTTTCAATTAGAGCACGTGGGAATAAATGAAAAGTATGTCACATTGACGAAAGTTTACGAATTTAATTGAAATTTGTTTGAAAAAAACAACACTGAGGTACAACTTTATACAATTTAATGAATAACATTACATATATTTTTTTCATGATATTAATTATAAACACAACTTCGGTAAACTCGCAAGACAGATGTCTTTAAAAAAGAAAATAGTACACGAAGACGAAAAGCTTCGAGATTGTCCGCTTGACTCTCGCCTTATTTTCTTGTCTCTCTTTGGGATATTCGTCGTTGTTATTGCGAGAAAGCTGCTTTATGAAAAACTTCTGACAATGTAAGCAACAATGCATCATATACCGCAGTGAAGGGAAAAAAACGGTCATCTTTAACGATTCACCTTCTTTCATCTCGCGCTCTGTATCTACTTCTTTCTCACTTGTTTCCGCATACTTTATTAGTGTATATTCTGCAACTGCAACTCGGAGATTCGCCAGACTTTTATGATATATCGTAAAGCGAGAGGAATAAAAAAAAACTAGTAGTTTATTATGGTGCAGGTCTGGCGAGACAATGTGTTATGACGAACAATTCTTATTTACCCGCGAGTCCAATTATAAAGAATGATAAGACAAACTGATAAAAGGATATCAAAAAGTAACAGCTGTATACGTATACAATATACATTATACATTGTATAAATTATAATAAGTTTAAATGACAAGATTACAACATAAATTATTACATGCACAAATAATATGATTGTGTACGTATATATGAGATAAAAATTATAGATTAAAGAAATTTTATGTATTGTATTAAAAGAAAATTTACGAATTAGCGATTATTTCTTGTCAGTTCTTTTTGGGTTACAACGTGTGAAGAAATCACGAACTCGATGCACATGAATGATTTCTATGTCCGTATAAGCGAGTTTCCATCAACGAATCCACTCTAGTCCGATAAGGCGAACTTCTGAAATATGTGCAAGTTCTGCTATCAACCCATTTATCATATATAGATATGGCACGTTGAAACGTAAAATAATTTTGAACACCGTATTTAGATAACATTGTTGTTTTCCGTTATTATTTATGGTGTATGTTTTGACAGAGAATGTGAAATTTATTCGATCAATCTTTTTAACTTGTTAAATTGATAGAATTTTTAGAATATATTTCACCATTCTGTTTTTTACTGAAAAAAAATTACTGACATAGAAATGTTTTTTCTTGCGCGGAAATTATTTCTGCTTTCTCTTATTTCTTACCGCTTTTAACATCATAATTCAATTCAATATCTGGCTATAACTACTGCAGCTTAATACTTAAAAGTATAATTTTATGCGAGAGCGAAGAAAAATCCGCTCTCGCGCTGTTTTGTTACGTTCTAAGGTAAAATATTGTTGTTTCCACTATAAACATAAAAAAAAGAATTACTTAAGTAAGGAAATAATTTTCGGTAAAATCCAAAATAAAATTCAGTCGTTTACTGAATCTCGCAGAAAATTGTTGCTTTCTTTCTCGCGTCTCGCAATTTTTTGTCTTGCACTTTAAAAGGAAAGACTTAATGGAGACGCTTTCTAGATGCTGAAAAACAAGCAAGAGACCAGCGAGATCAACGACCTATCTCAGACCACTAGGCACTCTTTTGTTCCTGAAATCGCTGCTATTTGGCGATCGTCCCCAGAACGATTATACGCTATTCAGTAGTACGAATATATGATATACCAGACGGACCGTGGAAAAATATTATGTTGAGTATTATGCAGAATTATAATGAAACTTTTTTTTCTGTTAGTGTGCATTCATAAATAATTTACGATAAAAACAATAAAAATATTCATAAATAGAGAGAGAGGGAATTATATATTATAATTACCTATACATAATGTTATAAAATTTAATAACATGTATTATATATCTATATATTATTCTATTATATGTAATTTTTATATGTAATATTCAGCGAAATATTTTATATTTAATAGGTATAATAGTATAAGATATTATTTTTGTCATATATTTCTCAATTTTTATGTATTACCCATTGATAGAAAACTCGGAATCGTAGGAAGTTACACGTATCTTGATAAGACTTAATATCAAGTTACCTTTAAATTTTGCTATTCAAAATACAGTCATTTCGTGTCGTGACCTGCTTACGTTATTTATTTCTTGGCACATTCTAGATTCAGCTTAAAGTATTCGCACTTCGTAATCTCGTGGGTACCGCGCAGAAGTATCTTAAGAACAGTAACTCTTGGAAGATGTGCGAAGGAAAGAAAATGGGTAGGATAAAAATTGTAGAACTTGACGGAAAGCGTTGGAATGTTACGATAATTCATGACACCTTCTAGTTCACGTGAAAAAGATACAGCCATCCATTTATTCCTTCCGTAAAGAAACGAGAAATCTGTTGTATTCATGAAAATATATCTCAACGGCCTTTTTTAACATTTAGAATGTGTGTGTTGTGGAGAAAGAATTACGTTTTATATTTTCATTTCTTTCGTCATCGATCCATATCGCATATTTTCACGTGTTATATAGTCATATCATGTTTTATACATTTGTATAAACAAATAAAAATTCATTGTAATTTAATATCTCAGATTGGCAAAATAAAAACAAAAAACTGATAGAGTTTTCTGCAACACAAAAGTGCGTCAACTTGATTTGAGATCTTTGTAGGAGATATCCTCTTGAATTTTACTATTCGATAAGAACGTATATCGTGCCGTCTCGCTAACGAAGTGGAATATGAGGATATCGGACGCAAATTCTGATCGCGTTTCATAATTCATCCGCGCGGATGATCAGAACACCTCGCGCGAGATTTCCATCGATTCGAGATGCGACAGACGGCTCGCGCGCGTTCAAAATATATCAAATTATCAATGAAGCCTTTCAACCAGGGAAATCGTGCCACGCGAGCGATAATGGGCGCTTTATGAGCCGATAATGCGATAACCGAATTATATCTTGCAACTGTGCGCGTCTTGGAGTAAGTAGATGCACTTCGGTAATGTGCGCGATAGCAACGTGTCGCAACTCTACGTTCGCGTAGTCGTTACGTATGTATATGCTTAAGTGTGTACGCCCGAATGCGACGAACTCGCGGTTGTGCGCTAATGCTATCACGTCGTCACGTTTTACGTTTAAATGAGCCACCTTATGTGAAATTCGGCAAACATCTCAATATAAATTAAAGTTAATTACCAATAATAAAGATCAAACAAACACGCTTTGATTACAGCATATATAATATAATTGTAAATATGCTTTATTAATTAAAAAAGTAGTTAGTAACTGATTTAATTTTAACATATATCGATTACTTATACATATTATATACAAGGTGTCTCAAATTTAAATTGCCAATCTTTGGGCGCGTATAGAGAATTGATAAACTAAGAAAAAAAGTCCTTTAGATATACATGTTCGTTTTTTGTTTCATTCTGGAAAAAATTGCAAAACAACAAAACGTAATTTTCGAAAATACGGAATATTATTGTTTTTGTATAAAACTCCAATGATACATGTAATACAGTAGGACCTCTTCATAGTCACACATTCGGGACCAAATGTGACAATAAAGAGGTTATCTTCGCCCCAAAGCAGAATTGAAAGAGCCTTCTTAAGCACACATGTAGCACTCACTGAGATAAATGTTTTGATAACTATTTATTTTATTGAGATGTGACTAACACAAGATTTCTTACTTTAATAAGAAAGCTTTTGACACACAACTTGACGAGATACCATATTTTCTTGCCACATCTTTTTTCTCCTCAATTATCTGTTGCTTGTTGCTTATTATTATACACTTCCTCATTTGATTCATGTTTAGACTTAAAAATAATTAAGCAACTAACAATTATGCAAGAGAGACCAACATTTTAAACAATCATTTTACAAACATAAAAATTACATTTTGTCTTTCTTTGCGATTTTCTCCAAAATAAAACAACAACGAGAATATCTCTGAAGGACTATTTTCTTAATTTCTCATCTCCTACACGCTCCCGAAGTTTGGCCATTTAAATTTGAGACATTCTGTATAAGATCCGAAAACATTAATAAACACATCAATGTCCAAAATATAACATCATCGCGAAAAGCGACGACGTCAATAAATAAAGTTTAAATCGAGAATGTGTCAATTATATTGATTTTATTACATTTATTTTATTAACTTATTCATTATTCAGTCTATTTGTTATTCTATATTTTCTCCTCTTTATTATTTTGAATCAATAATATGTCATTTTAGCGAAACTGATTATGTTGTAGTTCGTGACTTTGACTAGTTCGAAATTATTCATGAATTCGATTAACCAGCCTGTAGTCGGATACCTAGATATACGGAATAAGCGATCGATACTGAAAGCATGATGTGATACGTACACACACACACAATTAGATTTTGCTATTCTACTATACTTGTCCAAAGCAACGAGAAATGTTCAACTCAGGCGTATTTAATGTAGTCAAATTTTATTTATAAAAATAAAACAAAGAATAAGAAAGAAAGAATTCTAGTCTAAGAAAAAATTATAATTACAACATATATATGTGTCTAAGAATATGAATGCGTATAAAATAAATATAAATTTTATTATTTAGTTCATATATTATAAGTAATAGAAAAATTCTTATACCTTAGTTCTTTGCTTGGCTCGTTTACTTATCGTCTTTTAATATTTGATAATAACCGATATGTTATATTTATGATTTTAAAAACAAAACAAGTTCCTAACCAGACTAGACTTATTATTAGCAGTTTTATAATTTCATCGGGGTTATTGAAATTTCGATCCAATCGCGTTATTAGATTATTCAATTGTTCACGATCAGATTGCAACAGGCTACTCAATCAAACGCTTCAGAACGAAAGTTTCGTTTCTTTAGGTAGACGAAAAGAGAATTTAACGCCTCGAAACACATTACGTTGTATTAAAAATGCAACAGGCTGCTCGTCTAACATTCACTTTCGACGCATCAGAGTCAACTTTTCATAGATTTTTACCTAAAAGCATTGCCAGTTTTTTTATGCAGCTTACTGATAGATCAAGCAGTGAATAAATGAAGTTCCAGACAGTTTAGTGCATTTGCGTCAGACGCAGCAAATAAATTTATAACCACTTTTAAGCCCGATCTACAATTGTGTAAATGTAGTTGTAAGTAGTTGTGATGGTAAGAATTGACTAATCACAGTTGAATACGAGGAGAATAATACTCGACTGTGATTAGTCAATTCTTACAACTACAACCACTTACAACTACGTTTACGCAATTGTAAGTCGGGCTTTATCTTGTAAATAATACGTCAGCTATCATGGTTTGGACGCGTTATTAAAAAATTGTACCAATTTACATCACAATTTGTTAAGTCTGTTTTATTATTGCACAAATAGTTTTGAAAACCAGTAATACGTAGCGATTTTATTTACAATTTTATAGTTTAAATAAATAATAAAAAGAAATTATGTAAGACACATTGCAGTAAATACTTTTTATTCGATTACATCTTTCGATGAAAAATCGACTATTCAATTAGCTACACATCTTAATCGTTCTGTCCTGACAAACTGACACGACAATTATATCCTATCAGACATTTAACGTTCGTGTTTTTCCTTCATGGAATAGAAATCACATAATGAGGAAAGTGCGATTTATTCGCAAACAGCAAGAATTTAACGACATTTGGGCCGAGCTCTCTGTCCAGCGTTACAATACCCACTGGAGATGCGCGCGGTTAATCTGCTTAATCTAGCGTGTGGAACGCCATTTTGGCGATGCGCCAATCTCGCCGGATTTCGCTCAGTCGGCCGGTCGGCCGGGTTCTCCAGCGGCCGAAGATCATCATAACCATAGTATAATAGCACCGTGTTGTGCAGAATGGTCGGCAATTGTCCGACAATTACCTACTTCTAAAAGAGACAATGACTGCCGGTTATTTAGGTCGGTGCTTCTCTCAATGGTCCTGTATACATAATTCCTACGAAAAAGTGCTCTAGACTAAGGAAAATATTGTAATATTAAATCTTACAGGACCGTACATGTGAGAAACACAACCAATGAGAAATTGCGCCTTTAACGGTCGAGCTAGGTGCTATTAGAATTCCGTGTGAATTTATATACATATTATGTGCAGTCTTTTAAACCGCGCGCCGAACAATTTTTTAAATTAAGGCCTCTAAGTGTAATCTAACTAGTAGGGCACTCGCATGGAAGTGAGAGATCCGGGTTTGACTCCCGGCCGAGATATTTTTCGCAATATAAATTAATTATTTGCAGATTCTTAATATTCATAGATTTTAATATGTCATTCATCATTATTAAGATCCAAGATGCTATAAGCATCAAAACTGTTAAATTGGTAGATAATTTAACTCGTGATATTATTAAGGTAGTTTCGTAGAGTAGCGTTTCAAGACCGAAAAACTGTTCGGCGCGCGGTTTAAAAGATTACATACGTAATAAATAAATTCACACGAAATTATAATAACACCTAAAGATCGAGCTAAAGATCCAAGCTCGACGTTAAAGAAAATGTTGTAAGTTTGATCTTTTCTGACAATTCTGCAAGTACTGTAATTTTTATTTTGTATATACATGGCAATTACGAATTTTGTAATCATTAATACTGTATATTTCTTTTCCGCATTTTTGTATATAGTAAAGAGTACCGTATACATAAATGTAAGGTGATTTAGGATAGTGCAGGTATAACTTGGGACAGTATATAACTTTTGTTAAATTCACTCGTGGCATCCATCCATATGGGTCATTAAAGAAAAATTAAAATTTAAACTTTTTTTAGAGATACTCATATAGGTGGCTATCACGATTGAATTTAACAAAAGTACATGCTGCTCCAAGTCACTTACATTTACGGTAGTAATATTATGAAACTTGCTGATACACACAACTACACTGTTTTGCTGCGACAAGATCCTTTTTCTTCGTGTATTCGGTGAAATGTAATAATTAACACGGTTGTACTATCATGACATACTCCATCGCCACTTAAATTATTATAAAAAATAGGTAATATGACCCGTGAGGCGGATTCCGGTTTTGGCTGAAATGGCACGGAAGTTCCTTTGATTTATGTCCGGTTGTAACGAGGAAGAGAGAAGAGCGGCAGCTGCGAAAAAATAATTCTTCCGCTCATCGCGCCGCGTGCGCAGCTTCAACCGTGACATAAATCACAGCAAAGCCGCGCCGTCTCTCACACCTCGCGATGGCGGACGGATGATGCGGAATTACCGAGCTGCACTTTGTAATATTAAAAGTCCGGATAATGTATCACTATTAAAATGTAGCAGCCTGAAGTTACGTCTTGACGGCAGCTGCAAGTAAATTTTTGTTTCCGTGCTAAGCCGTCGGAGATACTATTTTCGCGTTTAAATAGTAGAAGAAATTACAGTTATACATTTTATGTCTTGCTCTCACATTTATTTTTGAATAATGCGTGATATTTATCATTATTAAACATTCACCCTGCCAGATTATTGTTTTGCCGATCTTAATTCTGCAAAGCGTGATTTATTACGAGTGAATTTTCTCGGCGTAATTATAATTACGGTGTATATATTTACAGACGTAATTATTATTACTTAAACTTGACATTTTATTTGTGGTTTTCTTCTGATTAAAAACTAGAAAGAAAGATATATAATTTAATTTTGCTATTCTTTCCTATAATCTGTGACAACTTTGAAATATCATAAGAACATGTATTTTACAAACTGCACTCTTTTAAAAAATATTGCCGTTCAGCAGAATCGACTATTGCGGAGCGGGTTAGTGGTTGCTGCTATTGGATGATCTAAAAAAATACATCAATAGCAAAATGAGCACTTACGAATCCGCTCCATAATAGTTGAGTCTGCTGAACGCGACCATTGTTTATCTATTTCTGTTTTTATGTGAAAACTACAAGTAAATAATAAAATTTTGCTGAATATAACAACGAAAAATGGACTTTATGGTGGCTCGGGATAAGAGTGTCTTTCAGTTTTTAAACACTACTACCGCGTCTCCTGATTAATATAAGTCCTAATTGAGTCACGTTATAAAAAAACATGCAAGTTCATAACAGATACATTTCAAAGTTTATCTGCATCTGTATGTTGATTACATTGAATCTGCTGACTATTCTATTATGTCTGTTTTTTGCTCCAGGCTGATAGTCAATATTTTGAACGCGCAAATATTCGTAGTTTGGATTTATTTAGTTACTTGGATTTCTTGTCGAGAATGGACATATTCGCATTCTAAAGAATAAATATTTATATGTATAAACAGGAACCGAGAGCGCGCGCGGTGTGCAGTGGGCGTCGTTGATAAAATAAATTAAGCTCGTTAGATCTTGCTCAGAGAATCAACGAGGACGACTCGGTAGTCGGTTTGCAGGTCGCGTTTGCTTTAAACCTTCGCAAGCGGAATTAACTGTCAGGCAACGCCCACTTCGTGGTTTTACCAAGCCGCTCAGCGAGGCTTAATTTGGCCACGCCGAATAACAAGGTGGCGAATAATCCTGTACTAGGTCAATATAAAACCAGCCAGCTCTTGTAACACGATGCATTCAAGGTACAAAATGTAGAGTATCGTTTACAATCAAAATGCGTGTAAATTGTGGACGTCTGAATTATGCGCGTTTTCATGAAAAACTGACGTATACAGTTATCTATATATTAATACATAACGGACAATGAGGAAAAAGTAACAATAGAATATCGTTGCTTATTATCACGTGCGATATATAAAAAATGTGTAATGTAACTACTCTATAAAGTATTTAATATAATTTTTATATAAATATATAAAATTATATATATAGTATATATTACTTATTCAGCCAATAGAGTTTAAATTGTTTAAAATATGTAACAAATTAATTATTATAAATTAATATATTAAAAGCATTATACACATTGTATAAATAAAATACCTTTAAAAATATGTACAAACATGATGTTATTAACTAATAGTGTACAGCTTTCTAACATTTTATTTTAATTATACTATTAATGATTAACATATATTAATAATTAATTTTATTATTATTATTATTATTTCCATTATATTATTTTATTTCCACTTTGCAGGTTGGATTTCTAACTCTGCTTGTACTACACAGAAGCGTTATTGACTCGTGTAAATAAAAGCGGAATAAACGCTCTTAGCAAAGGTAGAAGCGAAAGCATGAAGCGAACGCATAAAGCAAAAGGATATCCGACATTTCGTATGAATAATCTTTTGCTTTTCCTACAAAGCATTTGCTTTCTGTTGTATACTTGTAAGCACCATCATTCTCGGAACTAGCATCAATAACGCAACCGCACAGCGTATATAGAATTACAATGAACAAATCGGTAATCTTTACCACATTCATGTATTTTCACAGAATTTTCTGTAATTCTTCAATCACGTAGCAATAAATTAACTTCAAAAATAAACAAACAACAATAATATCTTTACGCATTATTAATGTGTTCACTTCGATAAATAAAAGCAAAAACGTATGTATTTATTATTCGCTTTATGACCTACTTCTTTTAATTATGAGCCGCTCGATGTGCTGCATAATAACAGTATTTTGTATGCGTAACATTTTAAAATATTTCATTGTAATAATCTGCAAATTCAAGTATTTTACATTATATCTTTTCTTTTTTAATTATCGTAGTCTTGGATGAAGAAATCAATTTAAAACAATTAAAAATTAAACTGCTATGAGATATCATTTTGGTTCAGACATTCGAATAAACGATTGCTCTGTACAGCTTGTCATGAGAGAACTAGATGAATGTTTTGCCATATCGTAATTCTTGTTATCGATTCGCGTCATATACGGAAACTGCACGATAAAACACTCAAATACTGAGGCGTAAAACATACTTCAAACTACGAACCATCGATCTCCTCTCGCAATTTTTCTGCCGCTTAATCCCATGCAATCCCATGATGCAATATAAACCACTCTGCAAGATTAAACCGAATATCGAGTAGTTTAATCCGTACATTTCGAACGATCATAGTAGAAACGACGACTAATACATGTTTGATAAATAAAGAAGATATGTTTCATTTATTATTCAAATAGAAAGATATAATCTTTATTTGTTGTATATACTAGTTAAACACATCAATGTTCTAAAACTGATATTCAGATGTCTAGAGCCTTGACGCTACGTATTGTTTCGTTCAAGCTATGTTATCCACAAAATGTCAATATTGGTAAATCAGTTCAGTTATTGGTTTGGTATTGATAATGCTGAAGCAGATCTCGACTTTTTCCAAATAAACGAAAATCGTATTTAATTCGTTTGGAAATCGTAAGTATCGAAAGTAGAGGAAAGTAGAGGGAAACTATGAACACCTAAAAAAAATTAAATAAAACTGATAATTACTTATTTATTAATATAAGTCTTTATTTAAAAGAGAGATACTCTGGTTATTTGGTTTTAAAATATACAATAATGAACATTTATGTATTATCAATATAAACTATAATTTTAAATAAAAAACAGAGCCCTTGCTGTTCGGAATTATTCGCCGCGCGCCGTCATGCGGAGCAATGCCCAGGCGGGGTTTCGTTTAAAGTTACAGTTTATCAATAATATATAAATGATTGTAGTTTAACCCCCTTTGTATTACGATTTAAGTCCCGACAGCGCGACCGTGCGTGCTAGCTACAATCAAAGCAAAGTCGATCACGTATCGAGCGTAAACTGATCGTGTTTATGTTTGGCCCGATCTACGTAACACGAGCTTAATCCATGTTTATTATGTTTGTATCGAAAAACGTACCGTGGTCCTCACTCGTAGTTCTTGTGTTTGACCCAAAATCTTTACAAATCTCACTGTCTCGCACAATATTGGTAAACAGGTTAAAGTCAATATATCCTTCGAATAAAGACTTCTATAAATAATCGAGAACTTTATTTAACTTTTTCTTTAAATATTCACAATTCCTCCATTCTTTCCTACATCAAAATTATCGAAAATATATAACGGTATTCAGCTTAAACAGCGTGTATGTTCTCTATGGTCACAAGTTATATTACGGCAGTAAGCATATATCCAACTATCTGAATACGAGAAATAGCAGGTTACCACTACTCTGATATACTACAATAATATCGTTTGCGTTTACCCTGTATTCGCAATTCCTCCATTTTACTGTATATCCAGAATTGATTGGAGGATTATCATTACAAAGCGTTCTAAAGATTTATAACAGATCAACTATACGGAATTATGGTAACAGAAGAAAAACAAATAACATAAACAATTCTTATATCTTGTCAAAGTTTAGTTGTATTTATGTTGTATTTATATTATTTAGATTGATATATCATAATCGGATTTGACGATTTGTTTTGTGATTCAATTCTAATAAACTATAAGGATGAATTTTTAGCTTTATGTATTTAATTGCTGAGAACTCTAAAATATATCAAAACGTACAATCGTTTATGACATCATTAATCTAATAAAGGAGAAAAATATTTTTGTATTACTATATTTGCGCTTTTTAACTACATTGTACTGTCATACTTTGTTAAATTTATCGTGTCTTATGTTCACAAAAATCCGCGATGAGATAGATTTATATAATATATCAGAAACTATTATCTGTTTCTATTATTGCCTATTATCTCTTTTATAAATCATTCTGTTATCTCGCTATAAATCATTCTAGCAGCTATTTAATTTTTTAATTTAATTATTTTTAAATTAAACTAAAAAACTAATAGCAGAGTTTGTATCAATTTTAACGATTTTAATAAATTAGATATGTAGTTGTTAAGATATTGATGTGAAATACCGCTTAAATTGACAGGAATATTCACGTAATCCTCCTCATCTCCCATGTCGTGTTCAAGATGGCCGATGGCATGATGAACTTCTCGTATATATGCCATCGGCAATTTACATTTCCGTGACGACAGGTCTCCAAAGATCCTCAAGAGCGTTTAACGGTTTAATGTTATTCGCTGGACAGCAGCGCGCGCGCAGCACAGCGGGCATCTCAAAGGGTTAAAAGTTTGAGATTACCGAGAGCACCCCGTACCGAGTTTCCTGGGAGTTTCCGTAAAGCAACCAGGTGCAAACAGATTTGATCGTCTCGAATGCACGGAACTCTCGGGACCTCGGGGCGAAAACAGTACTCTTTCGACTTAGATACCGTAAGTTTTGCGCGGAACGTAATAAACCGGGGGCGATCGATGAGCAAGTTTTCAATTCTTCGATTGCAGGACCCTTCGATTTTAAGTTTACTTTCGCGAAGAGAAAGAATCACCCATCGATATCTCACGTCAATTTTATTTGTTTATCGATCTTAACTTTACGTTTCTGAATGCGTTTCTTTCTATCTAACGTTGATTGAAGGGACAATGGATAAAAGATTCATATAGCGTGGTTGCGCGATATTTGATAGCACTTTTTTGTTCCTTTGCCTTTGCGGTAATATCACTTTGAGAGAATGAGTTTCGAAGCAAAAAGTTATGACAAAATCAATATCGATATGTGTTTCTCATCTTTCTTTTTTACAAAGCATTGCAAAGGCAAAATGGTTGTTTAACCGAGGAAAAAATTCTTGTATGTATCATTATTCATATGGTATATTCACGGAATAGGTAAAAAAAAGCAAAATAGGTCAAAAAAAGCAAATAGAGAGATAAAGAAAAAAAATGTCACTTACCCAGCTGACAACGATCTCCACCTCTTCCGAGAGGACACTGGCATCTCTGTCTGAATGTTCCTTGCTTTCGTCTGAGGTTCACGGTATTGCCCTCAAGATCCACGGCTCCGTCGTCGTCGTCATCGTCGTCGTCGTTGTCGTCGTCGTCGTCGTCGTCATCGTCGTCGTCGTCGTCGTCTTCGATCACTACGTCGACTTCATCTCCACGAGATTGCTCGATATAACAATTTCCAGCCGGTCCGCAATCCAAGGAGCATGCTGGCTCAGTGCTCACGATGCTCTCCATCGTGGATGGCAGTTTTTGCTCCAGATTTGGGCCCTGAATATCCACGGGAACAAGAAATGTCATCACCGGTTTCATATTGAATTGCTTCGTATTGGTTTACACGTATAAAAGTTTAACATTGAAAAGAAACTATAAATCTAAGAAAGGAAAACCAATTTTCTTCTTATATGTCTATTTACGTTATATGCGTTTATAATTAAACAAAGTAATTGCGTCATTGTAAATTTTTAACTATTTATTTTTAATTACTCTTTCAATACGGGTACATGTCTCATTGTAGAATCAGATTTCTTAATTAAATCATTCGAAAATATTCATAAAACCACATTTAACACACTGTAAGGTACCATATTTATCATAATTAACCTATCTGCATTAATACAAGCGTAATTTTCCCGCAGGGATGACTGATTCGCATAGTCATTTGGGCTTAGCAAACCTGTGAATCCAAGCTCAATACACTGCGGACACACTCATATACATAGTGCATCTACGCATTAAGCATACGATACACATACACACACGCACGCATTTACGACACACCCGCGCATTTATGAATAATAATGACTGAGTGAATAATTAAAAGAAAGTAAAAGCAAACATATTTTAACGCAAAGAATAATTGGAGACTCGATGATGTGCGTTAAAAAATGTTATTAAATTAGTACACTGCATAAACTTTAAAAAAAAACAAAAAACAACTTAATTTAGTGAAAAATAAATGTCATATCAACTTATATTTTAAATAAGAAAATTTTAAACAAGATTGACACGCTTGAACAAAAAGGAAGTTAAAGAAAGTTTTGTGAAAACGTGTTTTCCGCATAGTTTCGAGCATAACAACGTAAGGAAAGTACACGACTTTAGTAAGCAACCAAAGAGAAGAGAATATTATTTATGGGTTGACCCGCTTTCTGACATCCGCCTCATCACTTATTGATCCTTCTGCTCGCTGTTGTCGATTCGAGGCCAAGAAATTTTCAGAAATAATGGGGTAGCCTGCTGCATGTTAAGAAAGCTGCAGCGGATGTGAAGTACCTGTTGCACGTCTCATGTTTTTTATTTGAGGAGGCTTTTGAATAAAGATTGTCCTAGAAGCTGCGAACCTTACGCTTAATGCCAAGAGACTTACCAAATATTAAATAAATTTATTTATCTATTTGTGGAAAAGAAAATTAACCCCAGAAAAAGAATGGAATTCATATTACATTGGTTTGGTCAAACAGCGTGTTAATTTGATATCATCAAAATTTCTGTATCAATTCCATTTTATTAAATTTTAATAACATGTCCCGTAATCAATCACAATATTAATATTCATTTGCAATTTCGGTTAATTTCTATCAGCTGATATATATATTTTAGTAAAATTATAACATTATCTCTTACATCGATAGTTATCATCTTTAATTTAATTTTGCTCGTCATGACGAAAGAAAATTTTCAATATTTAAAAAGAGTGAATACATATTATTATAATACAACGTAAGAGACAAGAGAGAGAAAGAGAGAGAGAGACAAAGTCTTATGTCATATTGTTTAATATCAACAATCGTTCGGATCGAATCCTTATAATCATACAAAACTTCATGTCCTTTAGAGATGTACTGGAAATTAATTCTAGCTCAAAGGAAGATTCCTCAGAGAACATTTGTGCCCGATTTCGTAATCACTATTTCTATACCTGCCACATAGACATCCATTTATGTTCCTTTATGGAATGTTCTATTCTGGAGTGCTTAACCCAAAGACAATGTTCGATCGATTTTCTCCAGTTTAATACGGACGGTGATGGCACGTGGACACATCCATCAATTAGATTCGCAGTTAGTGCGAATTCTGCGATATTGACAATTCCTTTATATAATATAGAGTATTTGCTCTACATCAATAGAACGAAGTTTGAATTCGTATTCACGTGTCAATTAGTCAAATCTCATAGTATATATAAATATGCATTTGTATATATACATATGTATGTACATACGTATATAATATGTGTATTTATATATATATATATATCAATATTATATTTGCCACTTCAAGCAATTGCATTTTTTATTTTATTTCTCAATTTGCTTCAAGAAATATTAATAATAGAGAAGAAAGTGTATTATGGCACGCAATTTATATTTTATACAATAACATGGTTAAAATAATTAATATTTAAATTTTGAAATTTAACGATTGCATTTATCAAAGTGTTACTCAATCGATTCTAGATTCAAACATTTATTACTTGAGATGTTATTTATAAAAATGTGACGACATTGAAAATGACTCAAAGAGAAATAGGGCTGGTAATGTAACCTTCCTTAGAAATACATTTTCAAAAAGTGTTCTTGTTTAAAAAACAATATTTACAAAATAAAAATATTTACAAAAAAAAAAGTAAAATACTTAAACACAATTTATTGCAGAATACATGCAAACGCATATGTTTTTCTGTATATAGAGTACAGCTAAGTATTTATTAAAAATCTATAGTACATATAACATAAACTGTAAAAAAACAGTAGAGCTACAAATTTTTATGGAATAATTATTTTAATTTAAAAACCTCGAAAAAGAGATCATCAGCAATTAACACGCTTAAATACATTAACAAAATGCCATAGTATTGCTTAACTTTGCAAAATTCGAAATAAAATGTTAAATACGTATATTCATGTAATAATATTCTCAAGTTTAAGAAGAATAAGTATAATGTGTAATTACCAACACGTGACAATTAAAAAAAAAAAATATTATATTGTATATAAAAGTAAGCAGGGCTATTAAAATTTAAGTCCCGTTATTATCACGTTAACATTAATCGTGGACTTAGTTTGCGTAATAAAATAGTAGCCCCCTGACATCGTCTTATCGTACTTTTATTGTAGATCAAAGACCTTAGATTTTTCACATAGAATATCCCTCTGAAATCCTACATAACAAATGATCGTAGAACAACATGCAAACACTTACGGAGCAATACGACAAGCTAACCCAGAAAATATGGCGAATAATGTTACCTGAGACGTGGCGTGCAGCTCGATCCGATCCGCGTTCGCCTCGTTTATCTTCGTCGTGTTCACGGAGGAGTTCTCTGCTGGGGCATCCAGATGTATCGTGAAGGTTGCACCGCGTATATAAAGAATATCTTCGACCGCATCTTCGTCATCTACGTTGTCCGCGTTCACCTCGTCGCTCTCGTCAACGAGGTCGCCGAGTTCGCTCGTCGATGGCGATGTCGAGTTGAGTTCTATAACGAAATAGCCGTTCATTCTGTTAGAAAAACTGTCGGGCACAAGTTTGGAATATTGAATAAGCCGCGAGATAACACCGTTGTCTGTTAGAATCGCTTTTATAGAAAATTGACATCGACAAATTGTCGAATTTCAAGAATTTCTGTCATTGTTGCCTCTTTTTCGCTATTCCAATTAATTCTTGTTGTAGGGGTGCCTGTTAATTGTGGGAATTATATTTACTGACAGCTTTATGCCGCATGGCAGTTACAATAATTGTAACATAATATTATCTTTGTTAATATTATAATTTTCTTCTAAATATTAATTTGTATACAAACAAATATATGTGTTGTATATCATTAATTTGTCAAAAAATTAATCTCTGTTTATTTAACAATTAATCATTATTGAAACATTTAACATTTCAATTACGACTGTGCCATTTCTAACCCATCTGATAGTTTTTCTTTTCTAGCTAATTTGAATTTGCATGGAGCTTTAGATTTTTGTGACATTTCATATATAGTTTTAAATAATTATAAGTAATTGTACTGTTATGGTGACAACTTTTCCTCTTAAAAAACCAGAAAATCATTTACCTCAAACCATAATTGGGTTTAATTTAATCCCGCGCGCGTTCTAATTTAAAATTCTAACATAAAATCTATAAATAGATTAAATATATGCATAAAAAGATTAAACATATTAAACAAGAAAAAAGACTTTACGAATAATTACTTAACAAAAGACAGTTATGAATTTTTATGCCTTAATTCAATCTCGACTTCAATCTTCAAATTCACTTTATCTAGCTATCAAAACCAGACGGTAACTAATTATTCATTACAGCGCGTACCGTGAAAGTGCAGTTTTTCCATCCCATTTGATGACAAATTGCTCTATTAATTCAAAAAGAAAATAGAATATTAACGAAGCTTGACGCGTTCGTCATATTGCATCTATAATTTAAAATAACTTAACGTGGCAGTAGTTAAATGAGCCATTAATTGAAATTGGTATAATTTCGCTGAATTCAGATTCGTCTGCACACGAACCTTGCGTTTATTAAATGTAAATAAACGAAACGCTGCAGTTGGTACAAGAGCTCGGCGTGTTCGCAATATCAGCAATAAATTGAATTGAAGAGGAAAAGGTAACATGGATTCTATCTATGTAATATGCAGTATAGATTAATATATTTAGCGACATCAGAATTTCAAAAAATATTAAGAACGAAATGGGGTGTGTTTCTCTTAGCATCCTTCTCTTTTACCAATTTCTCTTTTACAAAACTTTACGCTGAATTCGCGACACATTCGTTAAGATCCCACGAACTGTTGCACAGCACGACCAGTTCACTGCACATGCAACTGGCGCGACGGCGGCGGCGGCGGCGGCGATGGCGGCGGCACCGAGGTGCAGGGTCGTTAAGAACTTATCCGTTGGTCACACATGAGTTTCCACGTGTACGGTACACACGAGTAGTTATGTTGGCAGGGTAGTGGATAGCGCTCCTCGAGTTCCTTGAACGCTGACCGAAACTCGCTTACATCGCTATGTGTCATAGATGAGAGAGATAGAGAGAGAGTAACGGCGAGGACCAAAGCCCAGCATTGGATCGCTCGAGGCAAGGCACACGATACCGAACTTTAGGTGCTTACGCTTGCAGGTCGCCCTATCGGTGTAAGCCTCGCACAACTACGTGTGCCGCATCGGAAATTCGTGTATAGCGTTAATTTGGTTATTACCGGGCTTGCGGAATAATAACGCCGAGCCAGAGAACGTAACCAGCGAGGGCGGTGGCGGCAGTATCGAAAGTCACCATCGAAACGAGAAATGCATAGGGTGTATAGAGATCGATGCCACCCAGATAACGCAGGTTTCAGGCTTCGTATTGGATTTCGTTTTTGGGGAGAATTCATTTGCGCCGACCGTGGGCACAAACTGCAGTGTTGCGCGCGCTCCATAACACCATGCTTTTGGAGCAAAAAGCGATCGGTGATTCCGTAGATATACTTGAAACAGTTGGTCAGTAACTTCTTGAATATGTAACATAATATTCTTCATGAATAAAACCAACAAGTTTGTCGCCCTTGCCAGTTCACGACCTGTTCGAAAAGTTGTGACGCATCGCATGTATGAAAAAGTATGTTCAAAAATTTTTCGAACAATGTGTTATTGTGTTTACGATGTTGCAACTCCAAAATTTTCTATGCATCGTATACATAATAAATTGTTCGAAAATGTTTGAACATACTTACATGTGTGCAGCTATTCTTGACATCGTTTGGAGGATATATTATTTATTGAAGTATCGTCGCTTTGATGTTTTAAGTTCTCGCTTTCTTAATTCTTTCAAACGCTTATTGATCTAATAATATTGAAAATAACAATAATTAATTGTTATACACAATAAACATATATTTAATATTAAAATATATAGCTCAATTTATAAATACAGATTATTATTTGTGTAAACACCACAATGGCGTTTGCAAACAATTGCAGCAAATATATTCAATAGTAACTACTTCGTTCGAAAGTTACAATCTTTCAAGAGGACACTCAACCATTTCTTTTCAACAAGATTTTCTTGTGTGCCAAAGCTTCTGCCACGATACTTACCAGTGCCAGTGGATCAAGTGGCGAGCGAGCTCCGGCATTTAATCCCCAGGCATTTAAAATTTAATGGGTCTGTCGTATACGAAGCTTCCACTACCAGGTGGACGCCTCTTGAACTTGCTCAAATTCAAAAGCCTTTGACGCCAGCTATTTTTATTCAAATGACGCCTGATAGACCTTAATTGATGCTAATCCGAATTTTATCGATTCATAAAATGTGCCGTGTCTTGAAACGTAGAGAGAATGCAATATTGTCGACAAAATAAGAAAAATGTACAAAATGCAGTTTAGATAAGGATTATCTTCAATATATATATTATATGTAAAGTGTTTTTATATGTATATATCATAATATATCAAATTAGTGTTTCCAAATTGAATTTATTTAAACCCTCCTTTTCTATCACTTTCGTTAAAATTAACCCAATTTATTGGATAAAATTTAAATAACATTAAAATATATAAAAATATATAAAAGTGTATAAGAATGAATAAAATGTATAAACTGAAATAAAAATGAAAACTTATGGCAGAAATCCCACATTTTATCACGATAAGAAATACAATTTTCGATGAGATAAATCATATTAAGTTTTAAACTATAATAAAATATTATCAATAATATGTATTATAACATTTTTTATAAAATATAATTGTAAATATATATATATATATATCACTAAATTGTAATTAAAAATAAATGTTTACAAGAAATATATTAAAAAATTATAATAATAAAACATATTTAAATATTACAACGTACATAGCATGGACGACCTACATATGCATGAACGCGCATCACGGTAATACTGAAATAGAATCTATTACAGGAACTCACTTTATAATAGTCGCGACAAACAATATGTGTTTTTAAGTTATGTTGAGTATGACACATTGCTTACTTAGAGTGATAATTGTTTAAGATGTAGAAAAATATGTGTCTTTTATTATATAATTTATATCTATAGAAGTACAATTTATCGATAAAATAACTTACGATTATAAAATAATTTACGATTTACGGTCATTTAGTTCAAAGATTGAAAACAGATCGAGATAGTGCAAATAAAATAGATTAAAATGGATTAATTTTAAATGATTCAAGATTTAAAATGAAAAAAAAACATTACATTTTTAATAAGATATTTACTCACACTAAAAAAAAGACTACGATTAAATTATAAGAATAAATTGCATTTATCACGACCAACAAAATTTATAACAATCAGATCTTATTACTGCGAGAATGTCAGTTCAATCAGAAATTACAATCCTGGATTTGCGCGGTGCAAAAATCGCTGGCGAAATGTTGATTTTCGCGAATTAAGGTTGAAACGACTCTTGAATTCAAAATGAAGCTCGAAATGCATTTCGAGCATTACGCCTCGCAACGCGGAAGGAGGCGAAAGCAAAATTGCACATAGCTGCTAACGGTGTGCAGTACTGGGGTATCCACCATATTTAAAAAGCCTTAAGAGTCCGAAGCAGCAGGCAATCGTTGGAATATTTCTGAAACTTCGACAATTCTGATTGTACGGAACGCATTGCCGAGTTAATTTAAAAAGGATGCTCGTTGTGAAGCGCGTTTACAAGACCGGCCGTAATAACGTTATTAAAAGGAAGGACGATCAAAACGATCGAGAGACGTCAATATTACACAAACGAACGAACTATTAGCAATCAATATTAATGTTAATAACTCTTATGTTGTGTTCATATGGCATTGTACATCTCTATAAAGAGAATTTCAAATTTAATAATTGTTTGAGATAACAAGGTTTTGTAAAAAATATTATTTTAATTTTTAAATACTTGAGATACTATTTATCTTGTGAAATAAATTTGTCATAATTAATTAGAACAATTTCACAAATTTAACATTTAAATCTTTAATCAAAATTTGTTTATTTATTGTTAAATGTAAAGGCAAATATAGAAAAGTATTTATTAGATGTTTCATTTGATTTAAATAAGATTATTATTATTTTTTTATCATAAAAAATCAGTTTTTTGTTTTTGATGAAGAAGTAAATTTTAATTATATAAAATATTGTGATTTAGGCTTTGTAAATATTTGGTACCTACTTGAATAATACTATGTTATATGTACAATGATATCGCTAATGAATTACGTACATATCGAGCGCAATGGAAAGCTAATATTAGTATACATATTTGAATCAGCATAATAACAAGTATTGGTCAAATCGTATAGTTCATCATACTGCATGTAAATAGATAAATGGATAAATCAATACAAAGAGAGAGAGAGAGAGAGAGAGAGAGAGAGAGATTTTAATACAATAACAAGAGATAATAACTAATATTATATATTATATTATAATAATAAAGATAACAAAAAAGATAAAAAAAAACAGAACAGAGAGAAAAAGAATCAACAAAACTTAAAATAAGACAAATATTAAAAAAATATAATTTTTAATTCCTTACTGCAATTTTTATAAAATAAAAGTAAAATAACGCTTACATTTAATATTTGATTAGTAGTGCTAATATTATTATAACGTACCATTTAATAAATTTGTATTAATTTAAATATTAAAGACAACGTAACACAGTTATATAGATTTATCTTTGGACGTTATCTTTGGACATAGTTTAAGAAGATAAATTTAATTATCCGTAATATGATTTATTGTTGGTTCTAATTTTATTAGAAATATGAATCATGAATTAAAGAGAATTTAAGGTATAATATAAAAGAAAAAGCTCACAATATTGAATAACAATTGATAATGTAAAAATGACAAATATGAATCGAATGCGGTTATTGGAGCGCAGTAATAATTCAAATATAACAATTTAGCTCAGTAATGAAATTAATGTTATTAATATGATTAATGTTAAGAATCTAATTTTAATTTAATATTACTTTATAAATTAAATTAAGCATAAATTTTGAAAGTCGTTAATTCATGAATTATTAAATTTTTGTAATAAGTATTCATATTCACTATCGTTGATTAGTGGTAAACATTTATAGTTTTAGTAGAGTAATATAGTAGTATACTACATCAATGTCTATTTCGCAAATATTCCTCGTGTTCCTTGGGAAATCCCTGGAAAATCGTGTTAATCTCAGCAATACTCCTAACGATCTGTCATATGTGGATTTTCCCAAGTTTTCGAAAAAAAACTTTATTAGTACTAAAACTTTTGATCACTTCACGCTCTGATTAAGAAAACTTTCAGAAAATCAATTTTATGAAAAATTATGTACATTTTATTATCTCTTTCTACTTTTCTATAAAAGAAAAACTTATTGTTTATTTTTTGATCATCACGTGATATCTTATTGTTATGTTTCGAGGACATTTTGCTTATTCAAAGTAGAACCTAATATATATATAGTATAAATATATATTGTTGTTATTAAAAATTGCTAAGGTGTCATAATGATATTTTACGTATATTAGTCTAAAATGCATAAAAAATTACTAATGTTATAGGACTTTTCAAACTTGTGTTTACCGATCAAGATTCTAAATAGGCAAACATCCATGATTTTCCTAATTTCAGTACATATGAAAAAACAAGTGAGAGAAAGACAATAAATAAATTATTTATTTATATTATTTCATTCTTCCTACTTCTTAATTTCTTATTGAATACATTTTTATAAACCTTTCTCTGATATACATATAAGGAGATATATGTAAAAAAATGGGTTTTTTTCTTATTATTTTTGATGACAGCTTGACCTCGACATCGGGTCGACATACGAATTATTTTCACACACAGGCACAAAGAGTTTAATAATTGCAGTTTATTTAAAAATGTTTTATTCCAACCACCTCTCTCTCTTGTTGACAATTTAACTTTACATATGTATGAAGCCGTGAAAAGCTCGTGCGTGTAAGTTTATACAGTTATACAAAATAATAAAGTGTAACTTATTTTAAAATTTTTCATGAGCCATCATAAATAGCCTCACAACCTATCACAATCCATACTTTAGGTATCTCTGGTTCACTTTTTAAATAAAAGATAAAGAAAAGAATAATCCATTAGTTTAATAATTAAAAAATTCATGTTAAAAATGAAAAAATATTGTTCAATTTAAAAGTAAAAGTTCAATTTAAAAGTTGTAGAGAAAGATTTAATGGAATTAGGTAGTAATATATTTGAAAATAAAACATTAAATAGATCGATCTATTTACCATTAGGTAAACGGTAATCTATTGACTGATTATGCAGTCAATCAACCAAAGAAACGATATGAATATCTATAATGAAATTAATGATGATTAATAATGATGAAATTAATGATGATTAATCATACATTTACATTTGATAAAACTTGCTAATTACCATGATATTAATGTCGACTTAACCTACCGCAAAAACTAATTTATCGTACATGTGTAATATATTGCCATAATTTCATAGACACAATTTAATAAGTATAGATTCTATTGCGGATTAATTAAAAGGTGATCAGGAAAAATGTACATTAATTTTATGTGTGAGTGTATAAAACTGTGTTTTTAAAAATTTTGTCCATAAATGAGACATAATTTTACTGTTTAATAAGTAATGAAATTACTTGCAATTGAAGAATTGCTAATTTATTGTTTTCGTATTAATTATAAAAGCGATTAATTAAAAATGAGAGACATTTGATTATTAACTTAAAATTTGACTTTTTTAAAATTTAAAATTCTTGATTCTAACTGTATGTACTATGTGTATATATAGGTACAGAATATCTGACAATTAATGATTAAACTCTTGCATAGAGGCAAAATATATTGAATTGAGTGGAAAAGTTCTCTATTTTGCAATTTTCGCAGGCAAATGGACATACTTTCATTTGGAAATCTTTATTAATTAATATCTCGTTAACTATCACTCGTGTGTGTATGTGTATTGCAGATAGACTAAACTGAATAGAAAAGTCCTCTACCATTTTGCAATTTTCGCAATAGTTGACGGTCAAGAGAGCGAATACGCGCTTATTCGGAAATAATTTAGAAATTAATATCTCGTCAACCACTGCAAAAATTGCAAAATGATACAAGACTTTTCTATTCAGTTTGGTCCATTCTATTTCTATGCGAGAATTTGATCATTAATTATCAGCTACTCTGTATATGGTCTTCGTAATAAAGAATTCTTTAAATAAAAATAGTGTGGAATAATTCTTTAAATAGTTGAAGATTTTTTGAAATTATTACATCAAAGGTCAGAAGAAGCCACAGAATGATGACTAAGTTTTATATGATACATAAGTATTTTCTTGGTCAAAGGAAGATAAACTTTTCTTTAAGTAAATATTATGTATAAAAGAAATATCTCGTTCAAGTTATCTATTCAAAGTAAAAATCGAAGAAGGGAAAATTTTTATTTATATTTTATGATCTTTTTTCTCAATATATATTAATTTTTTCTTTAAAAACATTTTTCACATTTTAAACTTCTCTTTAATATAAATTATAATTTGTTTACTTTACTTTCGTATTTAGTACATATTCTTACGCGGAACAATACAAAGAAATATACGTGAAATAATAAATCGATTAACAGAAAATCTATTACTTAAAATATTATGTACATTTCGTTTATTAATAATGCGTGTATACACAAGATTTATTCATTTAACATACATATGTATTTATATTATGCATAGTACTAAAAATTTCGATTATTTATTTTCAAACAGTCCCCGGTCCACATTAAGTCATAACTAGCTATTAATTCAGTTTTATAAATCACATTATTTAGAATAGTATGAATATAAAGTATTGTAAGGTAAATGTACCGGTTATTGGACAGTTAAGGAATTGCACGACGAAATTATTTATTTAAACTTTAGAAACATTAAAATTTTAGTTTATTACACATGCTTAGTAAGAATGGATGTTTTCTGAAACTAAATCCATTATCAAATATGTTATTTGCGTTTATTATAAATTGTATTTAGTCATAAATATAATATGATTCAAATGTCCTAATTATTGGACAAAAAATGTTGCGTGTCTCAGTGTCCACAAAAGTATGACCCAATTATTTGGACAAATAATAAGCAATTTTTTTATTATAGAAGAGAATCGCATTTTACTTACTTATCATTCAAGATTGTACAAAAAAGTTTATTGAAATTGTAATTAGTAAAGTTTTATGTAAAGTTTTATATGTAATATATACAAAATATGTTTGCAGTAGACAGGTACGCTAAGGAATGTCCAATAATTGATACACGCATATGTATGTGTGAATGTCCTAATAAATGGACGATTGTCCATAAACGAAATTTTTTTTTCAAAAGTATCATTTTTAATATGGATAAATTATATAATACTTAATTTCTAAATAATATGAAAAATTGCTTAAAAATATTTATTTAGAGTAACACATATCATCAAAAGCTTAATATTTAAAATTGTCACAATTTGTCCAACAATTGGGTCATGTCCACGAACTGGTACATTTACCTTATATAGTAATTAACGTAGAGTGCATTTAAATCATTAGAGTAATATAACGTTTTAGAATGATAAATCGATATACGGTCTTAGCACTTGTTTTTGCGGCGTTTAGTGCTCAATTGTGTAAGATCACAAATCATCACGTTACCACTTACTTATTGATATTCGAACTAAGATATTGTACTAAATACAAAATGCAATCGTGATAGACGGTAAAAGATAATAACAGTTTCATATCTTTTATAATAAATGGTTATTATTGTATAATTTACGATTCATAAACATAAAATGAAAACGATAATTCTTTATCGAAGTGTATATTTCATACGATTTACTTTGATGTAGAAATGACGAACAATGAAGAATCAGTGTTATAACTTATTGTCTGTGACTGATATTTAAGTAATAATTATTTTTGAAAAAAATTTTTATTGTTATTTGATTCGAATTTATTTTATGCAAAATGCATTAATCTCTTCTCATCTATTAAAATATAATTTGTTTTCTATTTTTCGATTAATGGTACAATGTAATCATCTGATCAAGTAATCAACTAACGATAAATCATGTATCGAACCTTTATTAATAATTAATTTGTAATTCAATAAACCAAAGTTTTGATATTTATTTTGTGCAATACTTTATAGCGACACAGAACTCGATTCACACATATTTGAATTAAACGTTTCGTTGCGGTGACAAACTGACATATGCTCGATATTTATTTTTATAGGTAAACCGATAATTACATGGCTTTTCGCCGACGGCACTTTCCTTCCCCTGGGTACGAGCTTGATGAGGTGGGAGTATCCCGAGGTTATAAAAACCCAACGACGGGGAAGCTAACGTACTCATCATCACCGATTTAATTAAATAAACGAACCATATCCGCTTCATCGCATCGCATCTTAGGTTTCGAGAGTGCTGTTCAAGTAATCAGACTAAAAGATTTTTCTCATTTAATTAATATCCTAATTCAAAAGGGCAACTTCCGATATAGCTAATGAAATGAGACGTTATTGAGATGTTGGTCGGTCAACGTCTTAGGTACGTTAAGTGTAATATCAGCGTAATATTTGTAAACTTGTAATATTCGCAGTGTGCTTATTCGCGTGGCTTAACCCTTTTAGACTTGATTTCATCGAAACCTTAATAATAATTTTTTTAAAATTCAATTCAAGGACAATTTAATAAAAAATTCATAACAAACAATGAATTTTTTTTTTAAATGTTGACTATTTTATCAATATATATATTCCCAAGTGGGAACAGAATACCATAAACCAGCATTGACTTCTGGCAACGTACCGATTATGTACTGAAAAACGGATTTCGTTTTTCAGTATTAGTTCTATATTGGGCCAGTATTAAATAAACAACATTATGGTACTATTCCAGCGTGTGAATCGGTATCGAATAATAATACCGAGCTAGTATATTATTAGTAGATCTTCTTTATGATATCTATATAGAAATTAATAAAGAAATGTCTTTACATATCAGTACAGGAACAGTATATTGCTGATATATCATCGATATCATATTCGTACTGAAATTGACAGAAGAAGTATGTCAAGCAACAATACCGAAACAGTACATTGCTGGTAGACTTTCAGTACCGCATCTATGTACATTGAAATTGTCAAAAGTAACTTATCGGGTATCAGCATTGAAACGGTACATTGCCAACGGATTATCTGTGCCATATTTGTATAGAAATTGGCAAAAAGAACATGTCAAGCCACTGTACCGAACCAGTACATTGCCGGTAGATTTTCAGTACCGCATCTATATTGAAATTGTCAAAAGTAACATATCGGGTGTCAGAATTGAAACGGTAAATTACCAGCGGATTATCTGTGCCATATTTGTATAGAAATTGGTGAATTGAACTCGTCCTTTGTCTCCTAGTAACCAAAATTTTATTGAACGAACTATAATCTCTGAATTACATCTATAAAAGTCAATGATTTTCCCGTTTCGAGAATCAGGTAATTTTTTTAATCATGATTATTTTTTAATTATTTTTACAGTTAACTTAAAACATCTCATGCTTTTGACTGTGAAAAACGTATCTGTTACGATTGATTTACATTTGCTGTGATAAATTTATTTTAATATAAGAGAAGTAGTACGGATTTTTTATACAATACTAGTACTGTGTGTGTTATAATATTATTAATACAGAATCAGTACTGGTACTTACCGAGAGAAGTCAGCATCCCTAAATGTGAATTTTGATAAAATCATTATTGCATTCGTTTGTCCACTGTTGGTCCACGTTTGTCCACCCATTATTTTCGTTTGTCCACCCTATTATTATTATATTTTTCATAATAATGAAAAATAATCACTTGGGGGTACTACAATCTTTTTTTGTGTATAACTTTTCTTTGGAGGGTGGACAAATGAAAATAACGGGTGGACAAACGTGGACAAACGGTGGACAAATGATTTTACCAAAATTCGCATTTAGGGGTGCCGACTTGTCAGAGCTGCTCTGAGAAGTCGGCATCCCTAAATGTGAATTTTGATAAAATCATTATTGCATTCGTTTGTCCACTGTTTGTCCACGTTTGTCCACCCCTTATTTTCGTTTGTCCAACCTATTATTATTATATTTTTCATAATAATGAAAAATAATCACTTGGGGGTACTACAATTTTTTTTTTGTATAACTTTTTTTTGGAGGGTGGACAAATGAAAATAACGGGTGAACAAACGTGGACAAACAGTGGACAAACGAATGCAATAATGATTTTATCAAAATTCACATTTAGGGATGCTGACTTCTCATTGTTAGTACTGCTGCAGCATTATGATTCGGTAACCATTTTTGGTATATTATTGTTACTGCATTAGGTACAATATGTGTACTGATTTTCGGTATTATTGTGGTACTGTAATCCCGTATTGTAACACCGTACTATAATGGTACCGACGTTTAGAAACATTACGACACCGTAATCCCGTACCATAAGAGTACTGTATTTCGAGTCTTGGCCCGTTGCTATCAACCCAGTATTACATCAGTACAATACCAATACTGGCATCCGATATCACGCCAGTACTGAATACTAAAAGTTGGTACTGGGCCAGTATCTCGCCGGTATTCAATTCCCACTTGGGTTATTACATACTTATTTGTACATCTGATTTTATAATTAGTTGATGTCAATAAAATCAAATAATTTTAACGGATAATATCTTCAAATTTGATATATATTATAATACTATATACAGGATCTGAAGGAGTTGTTATACATGACTTGTTATAATTATTGACAAATCGGTTGATTAAAAACGCACTCTGTCTTTGATCAACGGTTTGATTTTCGAATTGATAAAAGTTCGATTAATTGATTTAAGTTCGTCCTCTTGTCTATTAATCATTTAATTCATTATCTATTATATCGTTGTACGAATTGTACTTAAGTTACCTTAGCATGGTGGTTTAGTGCGTTGACGAGAAGTTGAATCCCATTTCCTGAATTGTCTAGAGTCTCTGACTAAACTGTCTAGACTGTTAAGCATTGGCAATGAGCCTGCTGTCTCATGACGTCTAATCTGATTTGTGATATTGCATGCGGCATACCACTGTGGTGTCTCACTTAAATTATAGCAATTAGTATAGTCGAGTCAATTCAAAATTTATTTTTGTTTGTATTTTGAATGAGAGGTTTAAATTTGACATATGAATTTAGCTCACTCAAATTTCTGATAAACAGCTTGAACGCTAAAATCAAGAATAAAACATTAAATTGGCATCTAGTTAGTATATTTAATATGGATATATGTCTTATTTAAATTTTTATTAGTGGAAGTGCTAATTTGATTACAAAATATTCTAAATTTGATTTCTGGACGAGTCCTTGGATACAATTCGATCAGATCTATCTTCTTCCATTTAGAGCTTAACTTCTTGCTCGGAGTTACTATCTCGACTTATTCGTCGATGTGCAGGCTTATCTAATAGAATATGGTATAATAGTCTATATCATAGACTTTATAAATGAGAGAGTGCCATTGTGTGGCGAAAGGCTTTTATTGATAATTTCGTACGCGATTAATACTTATTCACGAATATTTTTTACAAATGAGAGTGGATACGTTAAGAGAAATTAGAAGCCAAGAAATTAATTTAACCAACATTTGTTTTTATTTTCAATATCGAGAAATAATATAAACATGCAAAATAAATAATTTAAAATTGTGTTTAAAAAGCTATTAGCAACTTTTGTTAATAAAATTTATTAAATAAAAATGTAATTTTCGCTGTGAAACCAGAATTAAACCCGAGTTTTCTTAAATTAAACACGGATTTCCGGAAGCGATTTTGAATAATGTATAAAACGGCGACATTCACCATACACACATGTGCGCGCGCGCGCGCACACACATACACACACACACACACAATGTTTAAATATTATAAAAGAGGATTTTATTCTTCTCAATAAATGTTTTCTCATTAATTCTAGAATTAGTATTTATCCCAATGAAAAGACAATAACTAGTCAGAATAATGGTTTACAATAATTGTATATAAGATTAAAAAAAATAAAAGAAAAATAAGGAAGACAAAAACACAGAAAGATAAAGCAGAAGAGATAAAAAATTACATGATTTAGTATTATTTTGATGGATACAAATATAAATAAGTATATATATATATTTTATTTTTCAATAATTTTTAATTTCTCTCTTATAAGAAATCATTTTTTAAAAATAGATTCTGTCAACTCGGGACATAAAAAATTAATTCATTTGTATTGTTTCATTATAGCAAAATGTATACTAAAAATTATAAAACGATTTTTAGTTGATTAATTATATAAATGTAATTAAAATTTGTGAACATGTTTATTTGTATTACCACATGTAATAAGCTAACAAGCTTTAATACAATAGCTCATGCATTTTTTAAATATACTTAATTATAATTGCTTTTTAGTAACAAATATTCCGTCTACTTTTTAATAGAAGAAATATACAGCTTAATGATAGGTACATATTTTAATTATGAGAAAACGAGAAGAATAGAAAAAAAAGAAAAGAGAAGGAGAACAGAAAAAGTAGAAAACTCTAATGGTCAATCAATCAGTATTTATTTTTCAACGCTTTCACCAGATAATCTGATAAATAATTATTAGCAATCACTTTTATCGATTTTAAACAATATTCCATTTTTAATACAGTTAAATAAATATTCTGAGATACATACTATTTTATCAATATTCATTTATGGCATTCTTGGTCATTACGACAATGACAAATTTGTCACTGTTGCAAGAATAAACATAGCCGAAATCGATTACTGTCAACAGTTTTTATTCAGAAAATAGAATAAAAATTGATGACAGTAATAGAATACAGAAAAACCTTTCTCATTTCTTATTAAAAAGAATATCTATACCTAATGCGCTGTCACAACAAAATTATAAATATTTAACACTGAATTTTAGTACCTTTAAGTGCTTATCGATTATGATATAAATGGAATAATGATTTTCGAAGAATCCAAAGTACCATACATGTCCAAAACTGGGACACAAGAGGTCTAAATAACAATTTTTAAGACATTTTATTTTTCAAATTTGTACATAGTGCTGTTTGGACCGTAATAGAAAAACATTTATTAAAATAATAAAATATACAATGACAGGACATTAGAAATCGGCGCTAGAAACATCTATTGTGTATAAGAAATTTAATATACCAATATAGATTACATAAAATAAAAATTAGTTCTGTATGTTTTGGATCTGACTTGAGATATCTTCAGCAGGAAAAATCTTCAAATTACATTCTAACTAATCAAATTTTGAACTATATACATATTGAAGCATGTTTACAATCATGATCATTCAACGTTTAGTCAATTAATAATTATCCCACATGACAAAGGAAAGAAATGTATCGGTCACACAATATTTGAAAAATAATAATAAACTATATTACTTTATAACTTATTGAAAATATCTATGTAAACATGGTTTAAGTTTAAAGCTTTTGTATCAGTTTGCATATTCAGTTCATTAGATCGACGATTCATAAGTATTTCAGACATTAGTTGTTTGTTATAAATTTATTAAATTGTAATAAATTTATTTGTTATAGATTTATTAAACATAAAATAAAGAATAAAAATAAAAATTAAAATAAAACAAAGATAAAATAGGTAAATGTTCAGTTACAAAATATTCAATTAATTTCAGCTTTAAATCGTAGATAATTATTCCCGTGAAGTCGTTGACGTTGCAAGTCGTCAAGATGCCGATCTAGCAGAAGTTATTAGCAAGATTACCGAAATTCGTGTTCGCTTGAATGCCGAGGTAAATCTCGAGAAATCGACTTAGCGGGTTTACTTTTGGTAAAACTCTTGTAAGTTAAGAATTACAGGTAGTGGTAAAATCAATGAGACAAATTAAATTCGCGAAATCTATAGCAGTAGAAGAAAGTAAGAATTAGTTCAGCAGAACAATTTGAATACATGACGAAGATGATAACAGAAAAGAAAACGCGTCCATCTTGGAATTACCATTTTGTTCAATGAAAAAGAGCTAGATAAATTCATGTAAAAAGAGCTTGCCAAATTAGACATTAAAGTTAATAATAGAGTCAGTGTAATCAAAATTATCGAATCTGTGGAGATGGAAGATGTTGAGATTCTATCATTCCCGGAATTGGCGGATTCCAGAGGAAGGATTTGGAGCTAGGAATAAGAAGAAATCGACTTATCCGATTTACCACCGGGTAGAGGTCGCCAGATTGAGAATCAACATCAAGAGTAAAATCAATATAAGAATCAGATTCACAGACTCTGCCGTATTGGCGGGAGCACAATTAGCACAAGATAGCGGATCGATTTGGATTCGTGGCAGCGAAGAAGAAAGTATTCACAATGGCGGCACCATCAGATTCAGCGTGCAAGAACTGGACGAAGTAGAAATAAAAGATGTAAGAGTTTTACCAGCCGCGAAATTAAATCCGAAGGAGAGATCCGAACGGAGAAACGAGGACGCAACATCCATGTTAGTTAGATCGCACGATTAGATTCAGCGAACAACGGAAAAAGGAAATTGCGAAGTAAAAATTCGATGAAGTTGAATTTATTGTGTTACTCGGTGATGTTTTTAATGGATGGTAAAACCAATAAAGTATTGAGATTTATAATTATTACGTTTGATAGTTGAAATAATATGACAGATAAAATGTTTCAATTGCATATAAAATGCAATTCAAACACGATCTAATAATGGATATTTCAGAATAATCAAAATCGAAACGGACATTATAAGTTCTTCCTTTTCCGAGCTGCATTAATTGTGCAATATTCTCTACTAAAAACACTTTGATTGAAGCCGTTATCATTCATTAACTACAAGTTACATTTCGCATAATATGATAAATTGGTAATAAATGTACTACAAGTAACGTAATTTCTTTTTTATTCTAATCTTTATCGTTATATCCAATATAACAATTAACGAACGTTATAATTTTGCAAAAATGTTGTTGTTCTGTAATTTTTCATCGACTATGTTGATCCATACAAATCCTGCTCTTATAAAAACATTTAACACAACAGACAAATCGAAACGTATAGTGTGTTTTAAAGCTATGTTCTCTTTTTCTAAATTCTTAAAAAAGGGAGTGATTTATATGCATAATACAGAAAAAAACTGTTTATAGTCGGATGTACTAAAATAAGCATTCCGATCGTGGACAGACTGTAATAATGGAATTTCACGAACAATCAATCGGAAAGCAATTAACGGAGGTGATCGTCGGCGAACTTCTCACCAAATTTCCTGCCGCGTTCACTCGTGAGAAAAACGTCTATTGTGTAAACAGAACCGCGTAATTTTGTTGCAACAATTGCATCGAATGCAATGTATCCTACAGATTCAATGACGCCGCATCGCTTACATTTTATTAGGTATGTAACATAAATAAAATGTGAAAATATAATTAAAAGCATGAATTGTTTCAATGTTCCACATTCTTTTAAATATAATATGATTCTATTTCTCTATTCAAAATAAAAATGCATAATAATATAATATAAAAAGTAACAAGAAATGTTAACTATATTTTTTCATGTCCTGAGAAACTACAAGAGAAACAAACAATCCTCGTATTTGTTAAAATAAAAAATGATCGTTACTTATGTGTAATTTATTTTATGTGAATGTTACACATTGTTTACGCGTGTCATATTTATATAGATAACACTCGGTTGGAAATACTTTTGCCATGACACAAAAACTTTTACGTAAGATTAAACTAACGATAAATCATAACTGTCCCCAAAATTCTTTATGATTTATGGATAATTTTACCGTATTTTTCTTTCACAATACCTTCTCTCCGTATTTCATAAGCCCGACACGAAATGTATTCCGTGCAATTCCACGCGAAATGAGATATTACCTTTAATACGGGCATGGCACTGTAAACAGTTTGAACTTGAGATTGTCGAGATAAATTTGCAACCAGTGCGCAAGCTTTTCACCTCATAATTTTTCGATGGCGCGATAAATAAATTATACATGTAATACAAGTTATGTTATTATTTCTATAAATAATTAAAAATATCAACAAAATTATAACATTTATTTAATTTTTGTATTTTTTAATGATTAAATAACTAAAATTTTTCTTTCTTACTTTATATTACATATTAGAATGATTTTATTTAAAATTTTTATTCGACTTTTCCAATGACATTCATATTGAATTATGATGTGAAAAAATTGTATAAAATTCGTTTGTACTATATGTTAAAGTAAATTAGTTTTTTCATGTATCATTACGTATAGAAGGAAGCAAGGAAATTGCGAACACAGGATAAACGCAGCCTATATATTGCTGTAGCAGCGATAAGCTCTCATTTCTTGTATCTGTGATAATCTGATATACATTTAGTGCCGTACTATACACGTGATCATAGAACACGCCGTTTAAGGTAAATACCATTACATGTTTTAGATAACTTCGATCCGAGGAGAGAGAGAGAGAATGGAAGAATTGCGAATAGCTAAAGAAAAAATAGAATATAGTCAATGATTATTTAATTATAAAAATCTTTATTCAATCAATATTAGCTTTAAATTGCAACAATTAATATTTATATATTATTAATATAAACTATTGATAATTTTAAACAACGTAGGCTTTATTATTTTATTATTTAAAATTATAATTTATATTAATGATATATGAATGTCAACTATTTAAAGCTAAATAATTAAAGTATTTTTTAAATAAAAACTTCTATTAATTAATAAATAATTGTCATTATTTAATTTTTTCTTTAGATGTTTACAATTTCCTTATTCACTTCTATGTTCAATAAAACAAACTATGAATTAGAAAATATATCGAAAATTTTTTTTTGTTTCACAAATTAATAAATAGCTAAAAACTTTGATTGATTGTTATAAAAGATAAAGTGGAAATGTTGGACATATATAGACTAAATTGTTCTGTATTTATTAACCGGAGATAAATAACAGAGAATGTTTTTATATTCCAACCGGAAGAAAATATGAATTGATCTAAAATGGATATTTGCTTTCATTCTTTTTCAATAACTACTCTTTTGAACCTTTAAATATGCAATTTTATTCAAAAACCCGCAATAAAAAAAAGCATTATATTAGTTAAAATCTTTATTATTTTGTATAAATACCATTATAATAAGCTACTTAACAAATATTGTTTTGAAAATATTATGTAGATTCATTTACAATCTTTTGAGGAAAATAAATAGAGACCAAATATTAAATCCAGATCTATAATGTTTGCAAATGTCAACAAATAAAAAATAATCAATATACAATACACGCGATGACGTGCAAAAGATTCCGGTCAGTAACATTTTGTTTCTAATTTATAAAAAAATCCTGATAAATTTTAATTATAATATTATCAAATGTTAGTACAAGACTTCATTACTTACATCTTGCACTAACATCCGATAACGATTAATATTTTATCAGGTTTTTTTTATAAATCAGAGTAAAAAAATGTTACTGGCCGGAAAATTTTGTACGCTATTACATGCTAATGCTTTTGAGACTTCCACGGCTACTTTCGATAAAAAAGCTAAGCATTTTGCGAGCTATCTTCGTGTTCAGATTCATTATTAGAATGTCAACACTTCGTGAACATCGCAATTTACTTCCTACTGTATTAGGCTGCTTCTTCGCCCTGATGAAGTAAACTGCAATGTTCAACTGAAATATTAGCATCTAATAATGGATCTGAACATGGAGATAATCCGCGAAATGCCTATCTTTTGTATATAATACGTTAATTGTCAATAATAATGATTTTGATCAAAGTGTAAAAATATGATTTATGTATAAAAATGATTTATATACAAAAAGATGTGATGATTATTATACTCCCGAATTAGTGTAAAATAATAAAAAAGGAATATACATTTTTAATATATTTTACGAATCTATATATCGTTAGATTCAAATAATGATATGTAAATTAATTTATTTCAAATATCTAAAAAAAAACTTGTTTTATTTCTTATTTTTTTCAATTTTATAGGGCTGAACCTTTCAATTAAAAAAACACATTTTTACAATAACAAAATAAAATAAAAAGGTTTTCATAAAATTGAATCGAGACATTCCAAAAAATAAATAAAGAATTTGAAAATCATTTTTAGAAAAAAATCTAATCGCGAAAGCGCAGATAATATCATTAAAAAAGTCTTCACTGTAAAGCTTTTGGATTGAGATGTTCCATAGTCAGACAGAGATAATTGCATATACTAAAAAAAAAAACTATAAAAACTGTCGAAACATTTTTCTAAAACCTTCAAACTTTTGATAGATTTCCAACCTAGTAAAACTGCAATGGTGTTATCAAAAAAATATTACCAACAGTTCAGAGATAATAACAATTCGCGCTTGAAGTACTCCTGAAACAAAGCTCTCCGGGAATCAAGTGAGGGATTCAACGCAGCAGCGAGACAGACGGGAGCGTCGCGTCGCGTCGCTTCGGAAACAATACGGGCGTCGTCGCATCAAAAAGTTTTGCCGGCGCGGCGCAACGCAAAATTTTATTAGGGAAATCAAAGATGTCGCCCGTCATGAATGCGAATTGCAAAGCGGAATAAAGATCGAATCGTTTCGCACTCACCGGCACAGCTGTATCCATTTTTGTGAAGTATGTAGCCGTCCCTGCAGTCGCACTCGTACATGCCATCGTGGAGTTCGTAACAGAGCTGCTCGCAGGGCGATCCGTGCCCGCATCTTCCTGAAACACGGTAGGGAAACGGGGACGTGAGTAAGTTATGCGTGTCGAGGGAATTCGAGGTGGCGCGAAGTGGGCGAACAAAGGGAGAAACATCGGGAATAGACGGCAGCGATGAGTTGCAAACGCAACTGTTCGCGCATTCTCCGTTCTCATCCCTAATAGCGTATTTATACAACACTATCTTTGGATGTACTCCGTAAAATTGATTCATATAAAAATTCTAGTGTAGACGTAGTCTTACGTGTATGACACCTGCACTATTGTTTCCAGTGCTGTTCACTGATTTTTTAATGTAATATAGTTTTTATCTTTGTATATATGTATTTTTTTCGCTGAAAGAGCTCTATTCTGTAAAACCTGTTCTTATACAATAGGGTTGTAAATCGTAAACCGTAAGAAATTGGCCAATCAATAGTTGAATATGACAAAAATAATTGGAACTGATTGTGGTTAATCTCTATTTTTTACGACTTGCGACTTTATTGTAGAACACACTTAATTCTTAACAACAGTAATGTTATATATTGTTATTGCGCAAGTTTTATACATGATCAAAAGCTGCGCAATGATAATATACCGATACTGTAATTAAGAGCAGGGAACGAAAAGTTACTTTTTAGAAGAGTAATTATATATAGTTACCGTGTTACTCATTATTATGTCAAAAAAGTAACTAGTTAACGTCTGATTTTCAAAACTTGTTACCGTTACTTAAAACTACTTATCGTTACTTAAAAAGTACGATTCGTTATTTTTCTATTACCTTTTTAACGTTAGATAAACCAAGAAGATTTTGCAATATATGTATTTTGATTAAATATTTATAAAAGTAATAAACAAAATAATAACATTAAACTAATATGTAGAAACACAACTAATTGTAAGAAGAAAAATGCTTTTTTGGTTTGAGCTCTGTACGTAATAATATTTTTCAAAATGAGTTTATACATTCTGTAAACCGCCGATTAAAGTTTCAATCTTGAAATACAATCCGACTGAGATAATATTTTTCATAATAAATGTGACATGACACATCACTTTTGTTAAACTTAAAGATTGGTATTTGTGAAGTTTATTCTTATTTTTGTGATTTTATGACGTTCATAAGAGACATCTTAAACTATACAATCACAGAATCGTATTAATACCTTTTAAAATATTATTTAAAACGGTCTTGAAGTAAGAACAAATATTAATACTAACCAAAGATTAAAATTAAATATACAAAAAAATGATGTCATATATAAATTTAAAATATAAAATGTAACGGTAAAGTAACTGTAAAATTCATTACGGTTACGAATAATGTAATTATGTTACCGTTACAATTATAAGAATAAGTAACGCCGTTAATAGTCTATTATAAAAAGAATAAACTTATAACGGTAACAGCGTTACAAATAACGCGTTACTTCTATTCCTTATTAAGAGTTACAGAATAGGGACTTAACAATAATGGGCTTTCGACAATAAGCTATTATCTAAACTTTAAGTCTTAAGCCGTAAGAAATTGATCAATCATAGTCGATTGGTCAATTTCTTACGGTTTAAGACTTAAAGCTTAGATAATGGCTTATTGTAGAAAGCCCATAACTGAAGAAACCAATCATAATAAAGAATTATTGAGCGTTCACTGAGATGCTTTGTCTAAACGTATTACGCAAGTATGCTCAAATATACTATTTCTATTTCTCTTTAACTACTAAATATCATGAAATAAATGTTTTAGTTACTATTCATTTCATTTTGAGAATCATCAGGTTATTATAATCCATCCTATATATTAATTATTTACCGTATATTTTTTGATAAACTGCTTTTCATAAATTGTGAGATAAATTCCTGCGAGTTATTGCTCTGCGTAACGTTTTAGTCGCTGCTTCATTTACGATGAGAAAAAGATATTATAATTGCGACACACAAACAAACTAAATGCCATCAAGTCAATTGCAGTATAAAACTGTTTCTTCTGTTGCGATTTTATTTTGTTATTTAATTTAACGTTGCAACAACAAATTTATAAAAAATATGCAAAGTATTAACTTGTGAAAGGCGTACGAGACTCAAAATAACAGCGTGATAATTAATGTTTCATTATGCTGTGTAAAACAAAAGATTGAACCTTGTATATTTTATAAAAATTTTCTCTAATAATAACGATGAGTATTTAAATATAACTTACAACATAACAGAAATATCAACGATAATAACAAATCTAAATTATTCAATACAATGTTGTTTATTGCAAAATTTAATATTTTAGCAATATTTTTATATGACTGTTTTCTCTCTCTCTCTCTCTCTCTTCATTTTGTTCATATTTAATATATTCATAAATATACGAGCAGTTGTTAAACTACCTTTATTTAACAAGTCGCATGTAAAACAATTCAGTAATTAACATTCGTTCAGTGCAACCACCCGATACGATTAAAAATTTCAGTGCTGACGTTTTATGTCATGTAACCGTCGTTGCAACGTTAAAATTTACTGCAAACGTTTTACAACTAGCAATAAATTAATCAGTTTCAGTGTTGCAATGGATACTGACAGTCCTTTTTATAAATATACCGAATCACTGCATATAATACGTTGCAATATTCACCAAAGTTAAGAAAAAATGTAAACCAATATGCATATTGTATTAAAAATATGCACGATTCGTAAACCTATCCGAGTGATAATATTTAACAAACATTTCATTTGATCTATTTAGTAACAAAAATCAGTTTATTTATCATAAAAATTGAAATAACAGGATATGAAAATTGTAAATTATTATTTTATTTCGATATTTGTCAATTATTTCTTTACTAATATTATATAACTATATATTTTTAAATTAATTATTTTAAATATTTTCTAGTGAAAATATTCGTATTTTACAAATAAATAAAGGGTATGTTACTGTGTCGTATTACCAATTCCGCTGCTGCGCATCGTATCGGTGCATGTTAAATTATTTCACCATAAAATACACGAATTTCAGAATTTTGTATTTTAATTTGAAGTAATGGATCTGTAAGAATTATTCTCTACATACAACAAATTTCAGTAGTTAAAAACTCAAATTAATGAAATTATAAATAAATATAACTTTTCACTGATCCACTAAGAACAATATTCTAACAGATTGAATAGTGTACGTGATATTTACATATAAGAGAAAAGATAAAAATAATTGAACTGTAAAACTGTAAAGCTGCGTCCAGATGTTATCTCAGCTGCATGAATCAATAATTACAATAGCATTGTTAAATCATTTTTAATCGCCTCATAATTGAAAAATTTGTGGATTTCGACGAAAATCCAACGACGTAATCTTCGAAATAAAATATTGAATACGGTAATTGTGAAACATCTTTTTTTGTTCTTTGCAAACTAGAGATTTCGCTTGATGTCATCCTCTTTTATTTTATAAACTGCTCATTCAATTTTTATGAAACTTAGTTACGGAATAATTTGAAAATACTTGATTTGAATCTGAAGTCGACAAAAATAAAAAATTCAAGATGATAGATCAATATGATGGACAGAATTTTAAAAGAATAATTTGATTGTCATAATTAGGTTTTAGGAAGTTTGTAGTTGTGAAGAGTAACATCAAGTTTTCAGTTTCGTTTTATTTGAAGCTCATTGGTAATATACAAATAGTTAGTACTGATTTCTAAACTGGTTTTCAAACTCTAATTATGAACCCTATGAAACTAGATACTCCTTCATGGAGGTTACTATCCTTTTGAAATTCGATATTTTCAGATTATATTCAAACTCAGAAATCCAAGAACTTTCTAAAATTGAATTTTACACGATAATCATATAATTTTTTAAATTTAATTTTAAAATTCATCAAAATTGAATTCAATTGAAAACTTCTAGAAAGCAAGATCTTCTATAAGTTATTTTGTTAAAAAGATTTGATCTCTAAAGTTATATACATCTGTTTTACTATTACTTATAAAATAATATCTTCAATAATTCTAAAGAAATTATGTACAAAAAAATAATATGATGGATAGTAATAAGAACAGCATAACAATTATAACAATTTACTTTAATGTTTTAAACTAATAATTTAATTTGTTAGAGAATAACAATAATGATATTATATTCACGCACACGCAAATAATGTTATAATAATTAAAAGTAACTATTAAATTGTAATATGCAATTGTGAAAAAAACTACAGATGAATAGCAACGATTTCGTTTTACGTCAATATTACATATTCGTATAATAATGATGCATTTTCCGATATTTTCGTGAAATAGTCAAAATAGCGACATATTGCGAATGTTTTAACATAAAGCGCGATTGGATGGGAACAGAGCAGAGCAATAAAAATTTAATAAAATAGTGCATTACATTGAATGCAGTAAAATTTTATAACAATTTTATTTCAACCGAGCTCACCTTTCGGGTAGACATTACGAATGAAAATAAAGCGCATTCAATTTGTATGCGGACTTTTCAATTTGCACATATGCATACTTAATGCGTATATTTCACACTTAATTTTAGTTTAACGAAAGTGCTTACTAAGTGGACTTCATACAAAGCCAGCCGACCGCACAACGATACGTACAATTAAAATATTTCTATGTTATCGTTTCATTCATGAAAACTTTTTAATCAACTAGGTTATATTTCTAATTTTCAATTTTAATGAATATATTTCAAGTTTTTTTCCAACCAACATGTTTTTGCTATTTAATACGTAAATAGAAAACTATGTGTTTTATGTGAGTATACAACACCATATAAATTTTTATTTCTGCAGGCATTATATTCTTTTCTACAAAATGATTAACAAATCAGAATTACTGATTCACGTGCATGAAATTTAATAGCACAAATATAATACTAACAGCGACTATTATACCCAGAGCGACTTGTTTTTCCTATGTCAAATAATTTTTTGTAATATAAAATCGTACGCATAAGCTTCTCATATATTTTAAAGAGCATTATAAAACGACTAGAGTAAATATTTTATATCGATCTCATATTAAAAATTGCGAGAGTAACTTTAAATTTTTTTAATAGCTTCTTATATGTTTACCATGATTGAAATAGGATCCTAATTGAATAGCAAACAAGTGTGTTTATCATATGCTTGTACGCAGATGTTATACTAGAGTTTATATATCTATACGGAATCTCTTATTTACATAATGGATAAATTACGTATAGGATCCCATGAATGTCTCAAATATAGTAATCAAATACAGTAGTGTTTACATTACGTTGTACAATAAAAGTCAAAGAACACAATAAAGCGGAATTGCCAAATGTAAAATTAGGCGTTTGCCTAACGATTAATAAAATAACGCGAGCAGAAATAATACCTACTGAAAGAATTCATTGTTGAATGTGCAACAACGCATGTATGCCGAACTTGCATCGCGCTGAGTTCTGCGATGAATCATGCAGATCGTTGCACCTGGATGCACTATGTTCTTCTATAGTTACTCCCACCCGTAGACACAGAACATTGAAAATTCCAATATCCGGCTCGGTCGTGTGTACTCTTTACGAAAAACTGGCCGTATGGGAAAAACCAGCATTATTTTCATGGCGGTACACTGCCTGGAAATATATATTGTATATCGCGTTGCACTTGATTTGTTAAGTTGCATCGGCCGTATAATAAAATAATAAAACCGGTGTCGCGCGCGATGTTCCATAGAACGCGATAAAATTTCGTTTCACCGATTGTTTAAATATCCAAGTGTTATGATTGTTTAGCTTCAAAAGTGGACTCTTATAAACTGGTTTGTAATACCGTTATTTATTTGTTAATATTACAATTTCCCCCTTTTCCCCGCCCTTTCACCACCCGATCACATGAGATCTTATAACAAATGCATTTTTTGTACGTGTTTCCTAATTTCTATCTCTATTAATTATTTTTTCTTTCCCGTTTTAATAATTTTCTATTGCGCAATATTCCGTTGCGAGAAATTACAGCTAAAGGGTACTTCAGCTCCACTTTTGGCAGAGGAGCAATGAGTTTAGACTCGAGATATTGATATCCGGTTACATAGATACACCGTGCATCCAGGTAATTACTCGACTTTCGGGAAATGCTCAAGTTCTCATTACCCGAATACATTTTCATATGAAACACGGAAAGCATACACGATATACCGGATAAATAAGCACATATTCATGTTGACATATAAAGGGAACAGATGGAAATTTAGCTGCAGATAATTCACAATTTGATAAAATTAAATAACGGATAATGATATACGAGGACAAATACATATATAAAATAGAATATTCCATATTTTATAAAGGCTACTATATAGCTTTACTATTTTAATTATGTTTAACAGATTTCTTATATTTTGGCATTCATAAAATTAGCATTTTGTTAAATTTTACTCGAGATTAATTATATAATGAATAAATTTTTTTATCCTTATAATCTCTCTGTTTTACGTTTACATAATAATAAGAGCTATATAAAGCGATTTCTAATTTATTTAAATATCAGGAACTCGAATATCAGGATAAAATGAATCAGTTTAAATTGGATCCTCTCCCTAAAACAGAACTCATGTTAGTGTTTGCTAGTGCTCGCATCCCCTTACGAAGGTTCAGGCAAATGAACCGATTGCATGGCACATGTGCACTCTGATATATGCAGGCTATGATTCTACTGCGAGCCATACATACGAAGCAACGCAAACTATGCTATATGGCCTTAAGTACAATGTGGATCTTGGTTTGATTCGAAGCGACGCGACACGACGCGATGCCGACGCAACGCAAAGCGACATTGTTACATTGCCTGCAAAATGCCATGACATGTATAATCGTCCGTATGCCGCCATATTCTAACACTTGTAGATAGACATACATATAGATAGATATACTTGTAGATAGATATCGGTAAGATATATTATATAGTAATATAACTGTTATAAATATTGTATTATACTATATATTAAATAGACAGTTGTCAAAGAATTCATTATGTCCAGATATTTACACTGAGAAAAAAATGTTCTTAATTTTAGTAAATACATTTACTGAAATTTGCTTAATTTAAATACGTAATGATTAAATTATAAGACTTTATCTCTTAAACTAAATAAAAATTATTAAAGTTGGAGAAAATGATTTTTTAATAGATTTATTTAAATCTAATTCAAATTTAATATATAATTATATAATATTTGTTGAAATCTAGTAGATGAATTTTTTAAATATTAAATCGGAATCTGTTTTAATTTTAAAAATAACATTTTAGTAAATATTTGTTGAAATTCACTTTTATAAAGTTCACGAAAATAATAAACGAGTTTTTTATGAAATAAATATCTCTTAGAAATAATTTATAATATTTAAAGAAATATTTAATTTAATTAAATATTTAATTAAAGTATATTTAATTAAAGTTAATATATTCGACAAAAACAAAGGAACCTCTTTTATTTCTAGTAAACAGATTTTTTAATTTCAAAATGCATTTTCTATATACAAGATTCTTTTTTCCAAACTTTTTATTAAAGCCACTCCCTCGCCAGCAATACGCGGCGCGCCGATAGATGGATATTATTTAGTAAAAAAGCATATATAGGAGAATAAAAGGCGTAGCATTATGAGATCCTTTACTCGTATTTTAATGAAAATTAAAATGTTGATACCTTGAAGTCGAATACTCAAAACTAGATTCCGAAATAAAATAGTACATTGTGTAACAATGGAGGATAGTTGTTTATAGCGCGGCCGTGCGAAGCGCCCGTGCCGACCTATAAACAAATATGCCCCCACTCGCTACACATAGAATTTTTCATTACAAGTGCTCGTCATAATGTGCCCTATACAGCAACGTTTTTGCGCAGAAGAGTGGGATTAGAGAAATAACTCAACGGTTTGAGGTATTGGTTATTTACCGCACGCAAAAGCGTTGCGGTATAGGGCACATTATGTGCACGCATGATGAAAATAAATAAAGTACTGCTCTATTCGACAATACAATTTCGTTTAATTCTGTATAACTTGTTATTACATAAACACTCACACACTACCGTCAGAAACTTTAAGATTAAACATTTTAAAGACTTAATCTTGTGTTCTTTTTATTTAAAATATATGCAAGTCCACAATTTTATTTGTCACAGCATTATAATATGATCCTAAAAAATAATTAAGTAAAAAAGTAATTTTTGTTTATAATTATTTGCGTTATAATTTTATCATAAATTATGTGTTTTAAGATTATATCACATTGGTCCTAAACTTTCTGACGGTAATGTGTGTGTATATACACATATATATATATATATATATAATAGAGAGAGAGAGAGAGAGAGAGAAAATGTAAGAATGATATTCCAAATTTAAGTTTACACTTTCATTTTTATGTTTAAAATCAATACTTAATTGTTAAAAAGTAAAAATTATATTGTAATTTAATACATATTAACTATGTTATACAAAATAGTTTTATAATTTAAGGATAATTTACTCAATAGAAAAATTATTTACTTGAAAAATGAGTAAAAATAATTAAAATATTATTGATTAATAAAAGTATTAAAAAATAAAGATTTAAGGTGAATGTACCAGTTCGTGAACACGACCCAATTGTTGGACAAATTGTGACAATTTTAAATATTAAGCTTTTGATGATATGTGTTACTCTAAATAAATTTTTAAGCAATTTTTCATATTATTTAGAAATTAAGTATTATATAATTTATTCAATAATTAATACGTTAAAAATAGCGAATAAGAGTCAAATTACAATTTTAAAATCTGAATCTAATAATTTATTCTAATATTCCATATTGCGAAGAATATCACGTAATTTTTGGCGTTTCGTCCCGGCTTCCACTACTGGACTCATCAGTAAGATATTGTAATGAAAGCCTACCTTAGACGCCGGTATAAATTATTAAATCGAGATGCTATATAAAGAGATATACGCGTGTCTCAGCACTTGCGAGAATTTGCGAATATCGATAGACCTCTGATGGCGGGTCGACGTAGTAATATTCTTCGCAATATTTATCCAAGGTAAGAAAATAACGTTATATTAATATATATGTAGTCCCCCCAAATTGCGCAAATTGCGGGACGAAACGCCAAAAATTACGTGATATTCTTCGCAATATAGAATATTAGAATAAATTATTAGATTCAGATTTTAAAATTGTAATTTGACTTTTATTCGCCATTTTTAACGTATTAATTATTGTTATATAAAAGAGTCCTTTAATTCTTCAATTATAATTTATTTATATTAAAAATGATACTTTTGTAAAAAAAATTTCGTTTATGGGCAATCGTCCATTTATTCACACATATGCGTGTATCAATTATTGGACATTCCTTAGCGTACCTGTCTACTGCAAACATATTTTGTATATATTACATATAAAATTTTATATAAAACTTCACTAATTACAATTTCGATAAACTTTTTTGAACAATCCTGATTGATAAGTATAAGTAAAATGCGATTCTCTTCTATAAAAAGAAAATTGCTTATTATTTGTCTAATAATTGAGTCATACTTTTGTGGACACAGAGACACGTCACATTTTTTGTCCAATAATTATAGGACATTTGAATCATATTATATTTATGACTAAATACAATTTATAATAAACGCAAATAACATATTTGATATTGGATTTAGTTTCAGAAAACATCCATTCTTACTAAGCATGTGTAATAAACTGAAATTTTAATGTTTCTAAAGTTTAAATAAATGATTTCGTCGTGCAATTCCTTAACTGTCCAATAACCGGTACATTTACCTTATATTATAAATAAAAATATTATATATTGTTTCTTTATCTTCCGAATTTTCTTATTTACAAAAGCAGTATTATTTTAAAATTATCTAGATGAATTAACTTATAATTTTATTTTTTACCTAACTAGAATAAAATCATTTTTATCTTATCTTAGATATGTTTACGTATAATATATCTTATTTTTAGATAGCTTTTAATTATCTAAGCGAATGTATTTAAATATTATTTAAAAAACAATTTTCTAAATACATATATACATAATTTAATATTAAGTGACATGATAGATTTAATTGCTTATATTCATACGACATTTGTGTCCTAGAAATGTCATTATACGCAAAAGCTATGTAAATTTTAATAAGTTACTATTCGCGGTCGTGCAATTTTCCGTCCGACGTAAAGTTTGATTATTCTCTCTAAAGCTTTAATCGCCGTCAGTTGTCAGGAACAAGAATCGCTTTTTAATCGGCCAATCTTCGAGTTATGAGAAAATTGGCCCACTTATTATCTATCGCTTCTTCGTCGCGCGCGCTTCCGCGCGCTTTTAATCGACATCGGCGTTATCGCGCACTTTAATGTGACGGCATGACTTTTAATGTCGCGGAAACGCGTTAAATAATAGCACGCACAAAACAGTTTACGCGTAGACAATTGCGTCGGTAACAACGCAGAGAGGATACGTTAATGTTAACGACTCGCGTGCACGCTCGCTCTACGCACAGGTCCTATTTGCTAATGGGTAGCGAGCGATTAATATCGTAGGCGTTTGATGCCCTTTAGGCGCGAGCAAATGACGGAGCGAGCTTTCTGAGAATAGCGGCTACACGCGGGAAATCATGCACGAATATTCATGTAACATTTATTATATGGAGTTCGTTTAATAACTATATGGATGAAAACGCGGCTATAACGTTTTGTGGTGTAAATACACGCTGCTATTAGTTCGATATTATACAAGTTATTAAAGCTACTATATATTATACATATCATATGTAAATTTAGAATATTTCATAATCTATAATATATAATAAATATTAATAAATTTGCATGATAAATATAGACGGTTTTTCTTGAGAGAACTTTTGAATAGATTTAAAGTGTAGTTTTATTATTTTAAATTGTAAACTTGAATTAAATTAAAGTTTTGAAATATAATATTAAATGTTTTTAACGGTGATTAAACGATTACAATACATTCTTGCTTTTGCAATAAAGATCTCAATAATTAAATAAGAATTAGTATTAATTTTTTTTTACAATAAGAAAAAGCTCTTTTAACCGTTCAATTTATTTTAATATTCGTATAGATATCAAAATAAAAAATAATAAAACGTTTCTTTTTTAATTTACATTAAGTAACTAAGAAAATGTTCCTAAGTCACAAAATCTCGAATTATATTTTGATTTATTATTTATTTAGAAATAAAATTTTGTGAATTATATGCTTGGAAGTAGTTGAGCATTAAAGAGAGAATAAAAAATTTCCAAAATTAAATATTGATTGAAAATCAACGTTCAAGATTATATATAGATATATCTATTATATTCAAAATCATTCTATCTAGGCTTGCAATAAAAAGTCAATTATAAGCTTGCTCATGCATAATTATCAGTTCCATTTAGTATGAAATACGCTTGCTGATTGCTATGAGAAATAAATGAAAGTCATCTTGTTTCATGCCACAGCAGTGACACGCCTGCATTCATTTGCGATGAAAAATCGGTCGACATTATTCGCGTTATTGCCATTGGAATATTGGCAGTTGAGATGGAGAGCTCATGACAATACAGCATGCCGACCAATGTCGGTTGGAGAAAATGGCGGAAATATAAAGCTCTAATGGCTTTTGGCGGGACTGGTGTATCGATTCTCGTGCGGCTCCGCGCATTAATCGATCGTAAATGTTGCATAAATACTTGCGCGACCGCCACGAATCCGCCGAATAGTTCCGCGCGGAATAACGTCGGCCTTGCTGGAATTCAGTTCATTTCAACAGGTCACATATAATTCAATTTAACGCGCATAGTCCAACGGCATTGTTTTTACTGTTGAATCAACACGTTCCGCATCACGGCGATATCACGGAATTTGCATTGCACGACGTTGCACAACCGATATTCGTTCGGTACGAATTATACCTCGATTATTATTTTTTATTAATTAATCAATCTTTTAATCACGTGCCTGGTCGTAGCTTCTTAAAAGCTCAGACGGTTTATATTAAACGGGTGGCCGTGCATGGATTATCTTATCCTAAATATAATATAACAATGTACATATATAATCGCGATACATTGTGTTTAACCGTTATCTTCCTTATGTCCTATTTATTGCAATTTATGATAAAATAAACGACAATATTTGCAGCGTGCAACAAAATAGTTATCACGTTGCGCTAATTGAAAATGCAAGCATATTAAATATTCGCCATTGATCATCTGCTAATGCGATTAGCATTATCACGATTTGACAGACTAACAAGTAGACACGTACATATTGACATATAGTCGAAAGACATTACCACATTCCAGGAAAATTTTGAATATTCAAATACATGTGCGGACATTGCGAAAGCAAAAGCTAGTCATTGAGCGGTCAGAAGTGTTTGCACACGGCAGCTTGGAAATTGCGAACATTATCGCGCGGCTCGATCCCACGGCACTCTCGCATTCTCGAGAGGATCGATAAGGCTACAATTAACTGGATACAGCCGTACCGTACCGGTAACCGACAGATATTTCACTGACTGACGCAAAATATTTCGCTGGCTCGGCCCTTTTTTCGTGTCTCTCGTCCACTCGCTTGCGCGAATTTCAACTTGTCGCTCGGTGGAATTCAGCCATCGCGAGGTAATTTTTCAAAAATTACCCGTCCGCTTCATTAAGAATAACTAACGTCGCAAATAGACATAAACCTGCAAAAAATTTTTCGGAATAACAGAAAAACGCCGGAAGGTTCTGCTATTCCGCGGACAAACTTTTCACATCGACAGTTGTCGAGAGACGTTGTCGTTAACTTTTTATCGAATGGATATGGATTTTCGATACGAAATGTATTTTAAAAACGAATTCAATTATTTAAAGTGGCACTTTTAAAGTCGATAAGTTAAGCTAATCAAAAAGTAAAATCAAAAATGACGAATATAAATTTTTCTATTTTACATAGGGTAATTTTTCGAAAATTCCACAGAATACGTCTATGTCATGCAACGACAAAGTAAGAAAAAATAATAAAAAGTTGAATCTATGATCCATATAAACGACGAATTGTCACCAAACTCCTATAAACCCCAGGCTATAAAAAATACGTCATAAGCTCTTTCGCTCACTATGAAATGAACTTAACTTCTTTTATATCTTATACGTCTCTCTTAATTGAAACTTTTTCATTTAAATCTTTATTCAAGATTTGCTGAAATACTTAGAATGCATCTAAAGTCAACTTATGGTTTGTTATAAAATTTTTATAAAAGATGTACAATTTATTTTTTTAATTTAAAAATATAATTTTTCAATTTCTTTATATATTTGTGTTACTCGTAAAATATTAAAAATATTAATCCAATTATTGAATTGTGACATATAATTTTATATTAATAACTTATAAGTTACTTTCAAGAGAACAAACTATATACATATAATTAAAAAACATTATGTTTTTTAAAACATCTTTTCTTTCAATTTATGATTATATTATCTTTTTTTAGTAAAATTTATTAGTTTTCTTCTCTCAAAATGTTTAATATATATTTTTTAAGGATTATATAACTAAAAATGAGATCGCTCTCTTAATACTTTTATTAAAATATAATTGAATTCAAATTGGTTAAAAAAGTGATTTAAATATGACAATATAAATATAAATGACTTAAGTGGCTTTAAAAAAAGTGATTTAAATATGACTCAATGTAATATATTTTTAAATAATTTTTAATATATTTTTCTATCGATAAGATTCACAAAACGTTGGAATTGGATAAAAACATGGCAATAATCCACAAACATTTTGATATCTTTGAAGATAATATCCGTGAAAGCTTTAAAAGCACTTCCAAGCACATTGTTAATTAATAATGGCAAATTCTTCGATTGCTTATATATCTTCAATTCTTTAATGTTCGATCAATATACCTTTCCATTTTAAAGATAAGAAATTTAATGAATCTATCGTGCAATATTTTTCGAATAAATATTATCTGTTTATTCATTTTGTGAATATAGGTTCTATCCAAAAAGCAATAATTCAAAACTTCTTTTTCTGAAATACGTTATTATTATATAACATAACATACTGTGTCATCATGTACGATGAAAACGCAATAAGTTTAAATATACAACAGACAGTAAAATTATTTCAAAAGGGAATAAGATTGATCAAAGGAAGTTTAATATCATTTACGAACTAAAGAAAGTAATCAACAGAATTTCACAGACGGAACGCTACAATTTACGATCGAGTTATTTTTATATAGGCATTAAATGGTTCCATAAAACTCTTTTACTGCGGTGCAGGTACAATTCACTCAGTCGCGCGTTACATTAAAAAATAAATAACTTTCACAGCACGCGACTTGTACTTATAAGATATGTATTATAACAACAAAACATCTATTTTATTCTATTTGTAAATATTATTGTTAAAAGTAGTCATTAGGACTTTTTCGGATTGAGAGTTTGTGCATCAAAATCTCAAGGTGATCTGCAGCTTCTTTTTGTAGCAATATCGATCGTAAAACAGAAGTCAGATCAGTATATCATGCCACTTATGTAATGGTAGTTAATGGTGGCAGGGAGTCTATAAATCTAAAAGAACAAATAAAAACGGCTCACCTTGGAAAGCAGCCTCGAAGGTGGTCTTCTCCTCCACGGGGTTCTGAGCAAGCACCAGAACGACCGACAGGTATCCCAGGATGACGAAGAGCCAGCAAACGTAGCGTAGTCCAGCCATTGTCCAGCGATAAACATGCACGTCGCTGGGGTCGATAAGTCCTTACTGTCGCATGCTCCAGCAAATTCTGTCGATCACTACGCGGCACACACGAGACACTCTCTCTCAATCTACCGAATCACTAATTACTCGCGACTACTGGCACCAGGCAATTCGAGATGCACTGGTTCGAGACACTCGTCACAACGCGATGAATCGATGCTGCGACAACTGATCACACGAGCCCCGTTGATTCTCTGTGGATCAAATAAACCAAAGAACCGATAAATAAAACATAAAAATTCAGATCCCGATGTGAAGAATATACATTTTATCAAAATAATTTTCATAACTTTTTAAAATCACTTAAATATTTTATTTAATAATTGCGCACAATTATTATGTACAGAAATATTTGTAGAATAAACTTTTAACAGGAATATTTCAAAAAGTATCGTAGCTTCTGCTGATTAAACGCTCGACGCAACGCAACGTTTCGATATTACAAAAAGAAAAAGAAGCAGCTGTCGCTAAAGAAAAATGTAGATTCTTTTAATACCTAATGATAGCGCGTTGTAAAAGATGAGTTCAACTAGCTATCGTGATGACGATCGCGAATATAATTCATATAGTTCTGCAAAAATGAATTGACACAGGCCGATTCAGTTGCAAATGGCGTGTACGTAACAAAGTATTCGCAGCGTTTACTATTCTCGTTATATCATGGCAAATGATAGGTCTCTATTTTCGCACGATACCCGATGCAAATTTACTTGACACCGTATGCATATCAATGCGGGCATGCATATTTCCCGCGGGCTCGCACAAAGGGGTTGTTTTCGCCTCGCTCTCGGTCTCTATCTCCGATTCGTTCTCTTTTCCCCACCCCTTTTTTTTTTTTTTTCAAAATTCGCAGAACGAAAAGACAAGGTATAATCGTGCAACCTCCCGAGACGCAACTATCCTTTCATCGGAAACTGCCGGCAGAATGTTTGCATGGTGGAAAATGCAAGGGAATTGCGCTACCATATCCGGATTAACGCGCGAACTCACTAGTATTAACGCCCTTAGAATTAGGTTTTTTGCTTATTGCCACTCTTGCATTACACCTTTCCGCCGCACCGTCGTCGTCGGTGTCGCCAGACGCGAACGTTACGTGAATATGCAAGGCGTCGCGTCCGGGTACACAGCTGCAGAAAAAAAGAGTCAACCTTATACTGTGGTTAAAATTAAATTTTCGGGATATTGTTGGAGCACGTGACTTTATTATGTGGAACAATGTACGAGGTAAGTTAATATGTGTGCAAATCTCGTTTCATCGACTCTGTGTCAATTTAGGTATAAGTTAATTTATTAAGTGATAAATTTCCCAAATGCTGAATAATTTTATCCTTATTTGTGTTTATTTAATATTTTATATGTTTTTCTTATGTTTTAAGACATTTCCTTTATCCAGATTATATATAGAAAGAACCCTTCTAGTAAAATTATTAATAAAAATGAAAATATAAATTTATTATGTATCCTGTAAACGTATTAGTTTTGCGAAATAAATGAAGTAAAACAGAATTTGAGAAACTAGAACGCAAAAATAATTGCAATCTCATAAAATTTGAGAAGTTAAGTAATCGGTTTGTCGATTATATCGGGCAAGCATCACATCCACTGCTTTTAGATTTCGGCGAGGATCGAGGTAGCTCGATATCGACTGTCGTAGCCGATAGTTGACGTTTCAGCTTAAGTCACCGACTGGTGTCACGAAGTTGCGGCAGATAAGATTACTCTGGTAGAGCCTCGTGGCCGAAATTTCCATTCCCAGGTTGCATGATGTAAGCTTCAGTCGGTGAGTAAAATGCATCGGGTTACATCCATCGCATTACGCTCTGATGTCTTATGGATATCGAATACAACTCATATCGTACGTTCTTCTCACGTACCACTTGAAAAATTGAATTTTTTAACTATTAAATTTGCGAAATCAGAAATTAAAGGCGTGCACGCGTCACATTTTCTTTTGACAACTGACTGTGGCACGGAAACGTTTAATAATTTAATTTTAAATTCTTCAAAGAATTGAATATAAAATTGCAATTTATTTTTGGTTAACGAATTAAGTTAAATCGATTACTTTGCAAAGATAATATAAGGATATATAAATTAATATATAAAAATAAATAAAAATACAATGTATACAAACTTATATAATTGTGAAATTATAAAAAGTAACATAAGAGTAGTCTATTATAAATATTAGAAATGTTAAAATTACAAATATTAAAAATATTAAATGTTTAAAGAATATAGCTTAATTCTTAAAACAAGTTTTTATTATAGCATACATTTTGCATTTTGTAAATTAAACTTGCATTCTTTTAATAATACTTTATAAAATAATATGCTTTATATTTAATATAACAATATAATTTAACCTTTTGTGTACCTAGAAATGATTGTCTTTCTCCCGATTTATTTTTAATAATCCTAATTATTATGTCTGTTATTTATACATTGAACAAATTATATCTTGCGGGATAAATTCCCTCTCTCTCTCTCTCTCTCTCTCTCTCTCTCTCTCTAAATGACTTTTATTATCACATTTTATTTATTGATTGATGAAAATGGTTTACTCTGTATTGTGTTACCAATATGTGTCTTCATTTGTATAAGACAAATCGTGACAAGCTAAATTAGCAATCGCAAATTTATATATAATTTAATGTGCAATATGTGCTGACTAGATATACATATATAATTTTTATATGAATTCAAAATAATGTACAAAATTAAACCAGCAATTTTCTGCTACAAACTAATATTATGTTTAATTCTGCTATAATTAAATATTGATTGTTGCAAATATGAAATAAAAAGTTTAAATATAAAAACGTCACAAAATAAAACATGATATAATTAAAAATTTCCCCGATACAAATGAATATTTGTTCCTATGGAAAAAATACTTGATGCATTCGTTTTACTGCGTTCTAGAATTTCCTTAAATATAAGCTACATTTAAAAAATTTGATAACACATCAAAATTATCATTTTAATCTAGCTGTCTATCTCAGTTTCTCTGTAATCAATTTTCCTTTAATCGTATTTTATTTTACAAAGAAAGGTTCTTCATATATATGTTTTAAGAATTAGATTTGTAGTGAGATTTATAGTTTTAAATATAAATATGTACGACCTAACGTGTTTTACAATATATTCATATACCGCGATTTACTGCATAAGTGCAATAATTACGTGGGAAATATGGAAGCAGCTTGCAGCTTTACCGCAGCTCGTAATAATTTAGTATTTGCGCAATACAGCTTGTCGAGAATTTCAGGAGAAGCTTTTTTTACACGATACAATTTAAGCTGCTGCAAAATACAATGTGACAAAGGGAGACTCGGATTGCACTATTGTGACATTATCCGGTGGCTTGATAACAAACAAATTTTAACCCTTAACAAACTGACGTTCAACGACATTCGATACGTAAGTTAAAGCCGTTCCATATCACAATTCGATTGAAGTAAACATTCACAATTTTATTCACAAATTTTAATTTCTGACTGTTTGTACTATTTAATATTGAAATCGTGTCTCTAATGATAAAAATCATTGCAGCGTTAACTATTTGCATTAAGTGAGTTTTAATAAAAATTGAAAGATAATGTTGACTATTCAGAATAATTTCAAAATAATCAAAATCACATTGAAGTTAATAATAATGATGGTTATAAAAATGATTGATGTGTTTAAACCAATTTATTTTTTAATCTAGTTTACATATTCACGAAAATTTTTGTATCGCGAAAGAGCGTATTAAAAACGAATCTTTTTCACGAACATTGATTCAAATTGAACAAAATCCTTAATACGGAAAAAATATACATATATATATATATATATAATGTGTGTGTGTATATATATATATATATACATATAAGGAATATATTTGTTTAATTAAAACATTACTCCTGCGCATTGACACGTTAATGCTGCATCAGTAACTAACATCTTTAACGATTACCGAATAATCTACATGGCTAAGCGTGAAATTTGTTCCTCCAAGAAAGATTGACCGTCCGACGCACCAGTCCGTGGTGTGCGAGCAACAAGCAACCGACCTCGAAAGAAGCAATAATCTGCGCCCTCGCGGATAACCGATTAACCCGTCGAGGATCGTACGGGTGGGAAGTAATTTTTGATCGATAGAGGCTAAAGTCTCGCGCGCACGAGAGAGACTCACCGTCGAAAATACGATGCGTGCGTGCGGATACGCAGCTTATCGAGCGATCGCGTCGCGGACCGCGAACCGAAGGTTGCCGCTGAATCAATAAGAGAAAAAGCGTCGCTTCCGCGACGTTGCTCTTCGGGGAAAGGCCACTACGCGTCGTCCGACGCGAATCGGAACGGTCACGAGCGTCGCCGAGATGCCACGGAACTCCCGGTTTTCCCGTAGGGTCCGCGGCGCAACCCCCTCGCCAACACACCGTTAACCCCCGTTTCCGCGTCACCTCGCGTCACGGCGCGCCGCGCCGCGCCGGCGAAAGCTCGACGGTTTTCCCCGTACCTGTCGCACGACACGGCTTCCTCTCGTTCACGTCGCAGGCGGATCTTTCTCCTCTTTGTACTCCTTTTTTTTACTCTCCTCTACCTCTACGCGAACGAACAAACGCACACACGCGTCGCGGAGCGTCACGACGGCCGTCGGTGCCGGCCGGTGTCTCCAATCGAACTGCGGGGGTAGTTCGACGGTGGCGCCGCCGAGGGACGCCGCCGTCGCCACCACCACCTCCGCCACCGCCGTCGCCGTCGGCGCCGCCGCCGCCGCCGCCACCACCACCACCATCGCCGCCGCACGGCATGCGTCATAATGCTGCCACCACCGCCTTCGATCGGCCGCCATTTTTTTGCCCGAGCCACGTTACTACCCCCTTGAAAACATTCCCCTGAAAATGCGTGCTTTCCGATCGAGGGTGCGCGAGAAGCCGGCCAGGGATGTAACGCTAGGGGTGCAGAACCGACATGAAAAGGTATATCGCGTTTGCTGCGCGCCCTAAATTCTCTTCTCTTGTTTTGTGAAAGTAAAAAGGGGTTATATCATAAATTTAAAACCTAAGAAAATTAGGATTGTGAAATTTATCGACCTGTACATTGTAGATGAAGATTAAATTGAGATCGTACATATTCTCCAGATTGAAAATTGATTAATCAAAGTTAAAACAATAGCAATTAAGATTGCAAATTAAAGTTTTAACTCATACTGTTATTATATTAATTAATGATTTGCCGATTTTTGATCAATGATTCAACAATTTTTTATCTCTTCAAGGCAATTTTAAATTTAATCTTTATCACCAATTTTTAGTAAACGATTGAACAATTTTTAATCTCTTCAAAGCAATTTTATTTAGTTTTAATCCGTAATGCCAATTTTTAATCAATATGAATGAATATAATCTTTCTCTCCAAAACAATTTTAATCTCTGCGTAATCTAATACAAGTGTAATCCTGTAATGGACAGTGATTATTGACATTTAATTGAAACAATGTGAGTTTAAAAAAAAAACTGAAAATTGTTATGATAATATTATTAGAGCATCAAGATTCTTATTCTATTTATAATGAAATCCTCTTGAGTTAAGAGAATTATTAGGAATTTTTTATACTTATATTCTTTTTTATGATATCCAGTACATTTGATATTTCTCGTATTTTAAATGCTTTTTTCGTTTTTGTTCTTTCAAAATGCATTATGCACAAATATATGAATTTATAAAAAGTTATTTTTAACAAATTTGATATTTTCAATATGAAAATGAACAATATACATGGGTTCATGAACCCGCGTGCTCCAGTTACGTGAGATGTCTTCACCACTTCAGTTAAGGGTTAAATTGACCATTACATTGAGAGGATTCAACAAGAATGCCCAATTGCCTAGATAGAGAGTGGTTGAAAGTTCAATGGTAGCTCTGCAGGGCAATGTAAAACAAAAGATTCAAAACACAGCGAAAACACATTGAGTTAATCACTTTTTAACAAAATAGTTTGCCTTACAAAGATTTAAAGCGATTTCAGAGTTTAAATATGCACGGCGATTTTGAAACAAGTTACTAAACATTCTACAAACATACGTTGCACGTATAGGCAATTAAATGATCGAATAAAAAATTAATTCAAATTTTACCTATTTTAAAGTTGAAGATCTAATTTCTAACCATTTTAATATATTTTATACATATATATATTAATATATATTATAAATATATCAATGTATATTTATCGGTTAGAATTTAATTATGTTACCGTAATTTCAATTTTTATGAAATTTTTATAAATATGTTACAATATAAATAACCTTTCGTGAGAAAGAACACTTGAACGTAATCCTTTCAATTTATCGCTTAGACTAATTGTATAAGTTATATAATTTATTAAATTTGTTAGGTGTTAATATTAAATAATAGATATTAATAAATTCTTCCTCTGAAATGCTATGTTAGTTTTATAAAACATTGAACATTTTTTTTCTATTAATTAAAAGTTGTGTAACTGAAGAAATTGAAAGACTCTTTACATTTATTTGTATTGTAAAATGCATGTAACTTTTTATTAATAAACTATCTACAGATATATGGCAAAAATTACATTATTACACTTAAAATTATTAAAAATATTACAAAAAAAACGCTTCTTCACACTTTGCACTTTTACATTATTATAATGTAATAGTAATAATTATGACAAATATTTAAAAGTTTCCTTATACATCAGTATTCTTATTTTTAATTTTTTTATATTAATTACACATTTTATAAGGCAAATATTATTATTAATATATATAAATAAAGGGGGGAAAGGAAGATAAGAAATGACAACCTTAAAATTTACCGATTTTTCTTAATTTTCATGATGATGTAAAAAAAGAATGTATTTTGTTCAAATTTATTAAAGCCTTGATTATATCATGTGTAAAAATGAAAAAAATATTAAAATATTAAAAATTTATATATTATATAAATAAGTTAATATTTTTGATAATGTATATTTTTTCATAACTTTGTTATCTTGCCTCCTATATGTGGATAAGATTTTCAGTAATGAGTAAAATTACAAAAGGTTGAAAATATATTCTTTTAAGAATAAAAAGATTTATTTTATTGTAACATATAAATAGTAAATACTTTTTAAAATAATATTATAATAGGGATTTTATAAAGAAAGTGAAAGTATTTAGTATCCCTCCCCCCCCAGTTATGTCATTTCTTATAAACTAATACATCTAAACATATTTTCTATTATATTATTAATTTTTGTGGTCATATTGGAAATCAAACTATACGAGATGATTTGTTATTATGTAAAGCGTTTAATGAATTTAATATCAACTCATCTGTTATTAACTTAGAAAAATCAGTAATTCGTTTTTATCTCGCTTTCCCCAGCTTGATATTTATCAGGGTTCCGAATAAGCGCGTATACAGGCCTGCATAACAGCCTCAGGCTTTGATTGGTTAACATGTCAGGTGAGTCTGACTATTATCGGAATGTTATCACTGAATTGTTCGTTATAGCTAGCCTGAAAAGTTGGCCTATAGCCAAAAATCAATAAAACGAGAGCGTTTATTGTCATAGATTGTACCTTATCTGCACACAGTTCGTTTTTGCTTCACACGTTCATTAATTCGCTATCTCATAGTTTGTTATTTGCAATATCACACATATTAAAAACAAACAGAAAAAATTAATACATTTTATCGTATGATTAAATGCAAAACAAACACAAAGTTTAACTGAAATATAGATTTCAGCAAAATGTATTGAATGATCTGTGTACACGTATTAATCTTCTTTAAATAAAAGTTTAATTTGTAGCACATCCACACTCATACAAATCAATACTGATATTTATTATACAATTTTTTATATTGCATATGTAGTGACCGATAATAAATTTATTATCTATTAAATTTTTGCTTTAATTTAGTACTATGTTTTTTAAACCAGCCATATTGCGTTTATATATAATAATTACAATGTGTTAAAAAAAATGTATATCTAAAAATAAGGTATGAGAATGAAAATCAGTCATATATCAATTAAGATAGTAATTATTATATGCTTAAAGATTTATTTTTGTGCTGAACCTTAATTAACCTCAATCATGTTCTTTAGTTGTCCGGTTTATTTACAACACCTAGTACATAGTACTATGAATTTCATCAGTTTGCCTTAGAGTTCCCCTTTATTACTTTAGAAAACTCAAGTTTCATGTAATCTAGTTAACAGCGGCACCTTATACTTAATCGTGTTCAACCAGTGACCTATTCTGCAAGATACTGACGATAAATGGATGATCTCAGGGGGATAATAAACGAAGGGGTAATTCTCGCGAAATTTTGCAACAAGACTGACTCGACAAAATAACAGTTTTATTTAATAATTTATTAAATTATTAAATATATCATCTTGTTTAATTGCACGGCATAGAAAACAAAGATATCGATAGACATAGAATAGAGATACATTGAGAGAAATGTTTGGTGTATGTGTATAATCATTTATTTTATTAACATGTGACTAACAAAAACTTTTTTACTTTTTTGTTTAAAAAATTGTATTGTGCTAATGAAAACTAAATATTAATTAGAACAACACAAATTTTAATTAAAAAGTAAGAAAGTTTTTGTTATATATTCACATATCAACAAAATAAATGATTATACTTATCAAAATATTTCTCTCAGTGTAGGATAGGATATTGCTGCCAGATTGGAATATATTACAATAATATTGCATAATACTGCTACAACATTGTTAGGATATAGATAGTTGAAATGTCCATTTATGATAGTTTCATACATTGTCATTTGATAGGTGATTCAATATTATATTTTATAGTTATTTTATTATATGTTTATATTTCAAAAAACATTATTGCAATATTATTGTTATATTGTTAAAATTTTGTATTTTTTTTTACTTCTTTTGGAAATATCTGCAACGTTGTATTGCAATTTGTGATACAACTAAAAGGTTCTGTGGTGTATGCGGTATAGTTGTATCAGCGGCAAAAATCAATAACGAGAAAGCTCATAGTTTTACTATCCAATCATCTCTGAGGCAATAAATAAATATCCCTGAGGTAACGAATAAACAGCGTAGGAAGAGGAAGTCGGTCTCGGTCTTGCTTGCTACGCAAATCTGCTGCAAGTCTATTTAGTTGGTTACGTGTTATTAATTTTGATGTTAAACATTTATTTTTTTAACACAGATGTTATCTTTATTTTATTCCGCGAGTATATGCCGTAATAACTCAATCTTGATACAATATAATGCATTATTCAATACACATATACATATGTATTAAGAAATACACTACATATTTACGAAATACAAAACACTATGTATGTATATTTAAAAAATTAACATAGTATATCTATAAATTATTTTATTAGTAGTATTTATTAGCTGTATTAGTAAGCCATACTAATAAGCTACTAAAACGCAAATTTTTTTAGCAATTATAAAATACCAAGCAAATTTTGCATACGTTGCAACTCCATTATGTTACGCGCTTTTCATGAACACTCTGTATACTGCTAGGTTATCAATTTACTTCCGGAAACATGATAAACACGACCGTAATCCATCTTATGGCCATTGATCCAAAGTCTATATATACGTATGTATATATGTATTTATTAACAATCAATAAAGCTAACAATGTACTATTGGCAATGTCGATCGCAATCTATCGTGATGCGATGAAATAAGTATAAAAGTTTGCAAAGTACTTGAAAAAACTAATACTGTAAATTACATTATAAATAAGTAAATTATGTAAGAAAATAAAACAGCACAATTCGCATAAAAAATCGTCGAACTTTGTGATGTAGCTGCAATCGTTAATCTAAATGTTTACAGAAAAAATTCATGCGTTTTCATCGATCTTTTTCAATTTTTTTAGTTAAAAATAAATAATGAAGATTAAATTTTACATTCAAGTTAAGATGACATAAATGTGATTTTTCAAAAATTAGCGCTATTTAAAAAATAAAATAGATTGACCTGCAAGATTTTAACAATATTTACGTAAAGATCAATGAAATCGATTATCATTTTTATTCTTTAATGATTAATATTAATTTAACTGTAATATAAACATATAATACATAATATTATCTTCTGATCTTTTAAAAATAATTTTATTCTTTTTTAATATATATGTATATATATATATATATTGTTACATCAATATATATATACATATATACTTGCTTTACATATATCTATTTGCTTAAAATGATGAACACATGAGTTTATAATGCTTTTGATGGTAAATTTATATCTTTATGTTTATTATGTTACCGTCGTATAATCGCAAATTAATGAAGATTACATTATTGTACGCACATAAGTCGTATATAAATACAAAAATTATTACAAAACATTGCAAGTAACTTAAATATATTTTTCGTATCGAGAAATTATAAATGTTAATATCGTAATAATTATTGTATTATACAAACATTTAACAGGTCTTAATCTGTCCATCTTAAGAATATGCTGTCAATTACGTATTTAATACGTTTAGTACTATCAATTATGCTTATTATTAAAGGCGATATGATATACAATATAGATTAGCGTTCATACAAAGATATTAGGCTTTGATGTCAAAAAATAATTTTTATACAAAAAGATCCTAAAGAATATAATTTCTGCTTTAATCTAAAAAAAAAAAGGTTATATAATTTGAATATAATGGCAGTTTTCTGCAAAAATCTTACAGTCAAAATTATTAGAATATTATAGATAGATATAATGGAAATTAAACATTCTGTGTAATCGAAAAATATTTGTTTATTTAAAAATAATGAAGCAATGAGTAATGTAAGTATTAAGCTTAACGACTGTTAAGTGAATTAAAAATGTTATATTTACAGAAACGTATTTCAATTATGATATATTGATGCACAATCAATGAAGACTGATGATTCTGCCAGAGATAAATCTAGAAAAGGATATAAAAATAACCTTTAACGATATATATATTCTTCTTCTTCGTGCACATGTCGTGGCGCGATTTGCATCTTTACACGAATAGGATTTATACGTTCCTCGCGTTAATTTGCATACAGAAAGTCGCACCGGGAATATATCGTCACTGCGACGGCTGCGACGTTCCCCATCTGGTCGGAATCTTCCGCAGGAGTATCGCGGTGGTGACGAATATTTCCATAGCGTTGATTAGCGGCCTTAGTAATTCGAGATAGTGTTGGTGAAGGTAGCCCACGTTTCCTCGATGGGTGCCAACACGGTGATCACTATGAGGACTGCGGCGAACACGACGATAACCACAAAGTACACACCGAAAATGAATTTCCGCATACCGGTGTGCTGTCGGGAAAATATTCAAAATGAGACTTTGTTTGCATCCTGATATTTGTTTGTGTAATGGATTATTTTTTGACACGATACACCATTCCGCAACATCGATGTAATAACGTGAATTATTGATTAATTTAGATAATTAATTAATTTACACAACATGTTCTTCAAATTTTCTTACTAATTTTGTATCAATCAAATTAATCAAAGTTTATTTATAAAGATATGTGTGTGTGTGTGTGTGTGTGTGTATGTAATTTTCTCATTTACACAATTATAAAATATCGACCGTCTTTTAACGCGTGGTTCCATTATGTGCTTCTTATTACAGAATGCGAATTTCATTATAGAATTTCATTATAATGTTTACGAAGAATATATCAAAAAATGCAATTCGTTAACAATATTATTTCTTTCGTCTATCTACTCGTAAGTCTCATTGGCAATTTTATTAACGTCTCACGACGGATCGACACGCGCTAGAAGACGACTTGATCACGTCACTCTTATTTTAGAAAATCTTACGGGAGCGTCTCGTCTCGCATCTGGATGCACCATTGATCCACGAGAATGCATGTCTTTCATTGGGAATGAATTCACTCTCTGACTAGCTTGTCTGTCAGAGGCACATCCAAGGAACTGCAATAGAAGCAAATGTGTCACAAATACCACAATCCGAATTAAATCTCGAGTAAGATGATTATTATTCGACATTGACACAAATTCCGTCAAATATCTCATTACATACTTAGTCTACCCCAATTACGTAAAATTCAATTTTATATTATTTTTATATCTTTCATTTTCTCTTTATGAAAATACAATAATGAATAATTAAAAAAAAATTTTTTTTTAATTTAAATAAAAAAATTTTAATTAATTGATTCATATCTAGTGTCAAAATTGTAGTTCGTGCACATTTGCACATTAATCAATTAAATTCTTCTGCGATTTTTTCTCGAAATGTTCGGAATTTTTTTGCATAAACTTAGTAAATAAAGAATCCTTACTGTAAGAACGAGGTGAGTTAAAACATGAAAGATTACGAATGCTGTAAGGATCCAATCAACCCAATCTGGAAGTTTAGCCTTGTTCAGTCGTACCGCGAAGAAAAGCGTGATTACTAAAAAACAATTTTATGAAAAATTAACATTAAATATTAATTCATTCCATGCATATTTAAAAAAAATTATATTTAATATTAAATTATCATTTATTATCTTTTATGATTATATCAAATAATAGGAAATTAAAGTAGACAAAAGTTTCTATCTATTTATTATCTATAACTGCAATAATTTTTTATTATAAAAAACGGAACTGGAAGAATAGAAACCATAAAACTATAAAGAAAATTCTCCAAATAATAGTAAATTATAAAAGAAAAGTATAATGTCAAAAAATAAAAGTTTATATTTATTATATTGTATTTATAAACTTACAAGCACATATTTTTGCCACGTTGCCGACGAACCAGTGAGCCCAATTGAAAAGAACTCTTCGTGGTGCACCAGGATGCGGTCTCATAGCTGCCATGAAAGGCTGGATAAAGCATAGAATTGTGGTTGCCAGGCCGACCGAAGCATGTATCGTCTCAGAACTCCACGTACCCAATTCCACGAATATTATTACGAAGGCTGCGATCGTCATCGACCACGTGAACACCATAAAGAATCTGTGCCACTTAGGAAAAAATTGATAGACCTTTATTACAAAGAAATACGCCCGAAAAAGGCATGGGACACTTTTCTTTGGCGTGATTTGAACTTTAATGACATACGCTTCGAGCATCGAAGAATAGTATTTTGTTAGCAATGCTAGATATTCGAGTAATGTAAAGTTAATGATATCAGAATGAAATGTAATACTAAAAAAAAAAATAAGAAGAGAATATCGTTCAATTTTTGCATGATTTAATATTAATGTAAAATTCTCCACTAAATAAAATATATTATATACAGAAATTAATATTTAAAATGTACGGATAATGATAGTATATAATGTTTAATGAATTATTATATATTTTAATAAAAATTGTATTTGAGATTTAATTTGCTTGAAATAAAAGTAGCTCTTTACTCTTCAATGGAAATAAATTGATTTAACTGATGAGATTTTTAATTACTAGTTGTTAAAAGCAGTTATTTAATCGCGTGCCAAATACAATATTTAAATAATAATTTTTTACTTATAAATTAAAAAATTTATATAAATTTATTTATACAGAAATAATTTTTTGTTTACGAAATTATCGCAAAATTAATGCATGAAAATTTATCATAGCAAAAAAGGTTAGCTGAATTTATTATAATAACAAGCATTTTTATTTTATGTTCTGTAATTGTAATATGAGAATATATAGAAAAACATAATTTTGAAAAAGGATATGAGAACAATATTAAATGGAATATCTATATGCCAGCTTAAAAATTCCATACTTACAACGAACCATTGATCCTTTCCACATAACTGGGAGTTAACCCAGGTCTGTCTATAATATCGCGCGAGTAGCATACCGATGGAGGCCGTGCCAATCCACGATGCTAACATAAGTGCACCATGAAGACGAATCAGTAGGTCAGAGGCTGCAGTCCATTCCCCGACGTCAGATAATCTCTTTGAGGTGCTGGTCCCAAGATAGATAAGATCGTGAAAGTCAACGCCATTTGCTAAAAAAGAAGCAAGGGAGCAGTGCAATATCCATATATGATGTAAATCATTTGCAGTAGAGATAAACTTCCTGTATCTTACAGGCTTCTTGTATAATGTTACTTTTTAATCAATCTAATAATCATCGCACCAGTAAAAATTCCAAAAGTCGACCCGAATCGCATTTCATTCATATTCCTGTTCGTTTGAGCAAAAACATAAGGAAGCCATCAAATTTGCAGTTATCGCAACCTGTCTGCGTCGAGAAAGTCGTAAAGTTCTTGCACACTTTGCTCTTGGCGAAAATACACGTGAAGTGAACTTTCCGAAGTCCACCAAGGTTTCTTTTCTTTCTTTATTTAAAGAAGTGCGACAGTAAATCGTTACTTTATAAATCTAATATTACCGCGGTCATTAAGTCGCAAAACCTGTCTCTGATTTGATAATTAGCAACAATTACAACTTCCTATCATTTATAAAATTTCCTGATAGATTTTATGAAATTGTACATTCTATATTCAGCTTATACGTACGTCTCAGATCTGTGCCGGCGGCCACGAGGAGATGGTACGGAGTGTTGACAAGGTCATATGGATGTCCTTGAATGCTGGTAATCTTCTCTCGTCGAAACTTGCAATATATCATGTCATTTTTGATCGCAGAACTCTCCAACTCAACCGCGCCTTCCGACTGTGGACGAATAAAACAAAAAACATTAATTAAACACGAATTTGGAGCACCCAGAGAAAGGTTTTCTTCGATTCAAAGAAACGTTTCTTTTTGTTATATAATTAAAGAAAAAATTTCTTTGATTTAAACGTTTTTTTTTTTTATTTAAACATCATGTCTTTGAATTTAAACATCTTTTTTTTTTATATATAATCAAATAAATTTTTTTATTTTATTTATTTTATTTATTGAAATCAAATAATTTTTTAAATTGATTTAAAAAAATAATGTTCGAATCAAAGAAATTTCTTCTTTAACCGTATAGCAATGAAACGTTTCTTTAAATTAAAGGAACTTTTTCTGGGTCAGAACAAAGTCGGAATAATTCGCAATGCACACACATAAAATGATTTTAAAATAAATCGCTATACTTTCTAGAGATATATTTTAATCAATTTATAATCGCAACGCGCGCGCAATTTTGATTTCGTAAGAAATTGAATTAATAACATATAAATTTCAAGCGTTTATATTCAATACATTTTTAAGTTTCATGATTCAAAACTTGAAATTCGAATTTTGTTAAATTTTATTAAAATTAGATATGATATGCTATTTCCAATGCATAATAATATGTAGCAAGATTTAAGGTCAAACTGTTAATGAATAAATTTATAGAGTGACGGGAGGAAATGCCCCTTATATGAGCTTCGTAATTATTTGTAGGGCTTAAAGATTTACAGCATTATCGTAGTGGGAGCGACATCGTCTAGCTACGGCTAGTACAATAATTGGGATTTAATGGGCCAGACTCGTTGCTCGCGTGCGACAAAGCACAGGGCGAATTAATTAACACAACAGTGCATCCAGTCGGAGGGCGGTGCGGCATAGTAAACGATACTCACCATTCTATAGCGCGTATTGTGCTTTCCGGAATTCCAAGACGTGTGTAACGCAATTTCACCATTCTCGTTCGTGCACTCAACTACGCTGTCGTCGCCCTGCGTACAATTTTGCTTATTATTTATTATCACTTAATTGTTGTCTCATAAATTGCTCATGTAATTAATTACAAGTATGTCACATTAATTTTGATGACGTTAATTGCCGAGTAAATTTACATTACGTCCGAGGACGTTAAACAAACCAGTAAGCGTGACAAAGAAATCCAATATCTGAGTAATAACTATACAAATATGAGAATTTATAAAAAATTTAAATAAGTAATAACTGTACAAATATGAAAATTTAATTTATAAAGAATTAAAATGTAATTAATACGTTAAAATTATTTAAGTATACTATATAAGTAATAACTATACAGATATAAAAATTTAATTTATAAAAAATTAAAATATAATTAGTACGTTAAAATTATTTAAGTAATTAAGATATTTATATTCATTATGGAAAAGATGTGTAATAGTTCTCCAAATCTACAAAACTTTTTTCAAAAAGTAATTACATTGAAGAAAGGTGCTGCGAAAAGAAGCACAGACAAATATTGCAGCAAGATAATAGAAATCCTGAGAAGCCCGGTAGAAAACGGCAGCGAGAAGTAACTTCACACATTTAATATAAAATACTTTCGCAGAGATTATGCAAGTCTCCGCTTAAATCGCGAGAGTTTGAGAAGAAGCTGCGCAAAATGCTTGCGAGCGCAACGTCTTGCAATTACCATATTCTTATCATCCGACAGGCCGACAGCGACGAATTTGGCACCCTTTCGCGCCTGCATCTCGAAATGATATTCGTCGCCCTGCACGATCACGGCTACCACGGCGACGCAATTCTTGGTTTTTATGCAGCCCGCGGGCGCGCCGAAGCAGTTCTTCGTGGTGTGGCAGCCCGTGTAGAATGGATCCTCGTACGTCGGCTGCAACGAGAACACACACCTGGGGATGACGCGAGGAATTTACAGGCAGGAATACCATCCGCGAGATAGTATCTCGCGCGGAACGACGCGTTTGCGGAGATTGCGCAACGTTCTTCCGTCGTTTGATTCGAAATTGTATGACGGAACGACGGATGAAAATGAGCAGAGCACAAGTGAAGGAGTTTCGGATACTTGTCGATTATCGAGAGACGCCCGGGAGTCGCTTACGTATATTGTCTTGGAAGCGTTTAACTTCGATATATCGGGGAGAAGACATTCTCCCTCATCATTAAACAAGCCGTACAAGTTATTTAAAGTTTATCTTTAAATAGTCTCTGTCAGATACATAAGATAAACAACAACATCTAAAGAAAAAAATATAGATATTATGTTAAAAATTGTAGAATTTTAAATAATTAAACGAAAAGGTTATTTAAACTATATCTTAAAATATGTACAGTATTTTGTTGGATACACAACAAAAAACAACAACAGAGATTTAGAGGAAAAAATATAGGTTATATTAAATTACAGAGAATTTTGGAAAATATACAAGAAAAATACAACTCACAATTAAAATAGAAGAAAATAACGAAAGTTTCATTTTCTTCATTTATGTAAATAATTAAAAATTTTAAAAAGAATAAATTTTATGTTAAATGTAAAAAGTTCTTAATTTACATACATATAATAAAAAATATTTGATAAAATCTGTTGCGTTTTAAGAAATAAAAAGTAATATTACTCCAGTAATTATAAATAATGTAAAGTTTATGTAACTTTTGATAAGAGGTAAATATTGAGTCTTGTATTATACTATCAAGTATATGAACGAGATATGACGATACTGAAATAAAAATATTGCTGCATTAGCACTTGCCTATGAGGCTATGACGTAAGGATGTTCACGATTACGGCACTATGTGAATATTAAACTTGTAATGTTTGCGCGTGGGATTATTTGTCGTAAGATCGAAAAGACACATATATATTCAATAATGCAATGATTATCAAGCACAAAAATATCGAGCTGAAATATCTCTAACATAAATATAAAAGTATAATTAAAAGATTTAATATAATTTAATGAAAGTAAATTTATAGATACTATAATAAATAAAAATACACATAAAAAGTAATTTGAATATAACATTCTGCGACAAATTTTTTGACAGAATATTGCTAAATAGCAATTAAATAATTATACAACAATAAATAAAATAATTAATATATACAATAACACAAATAAGCGAAGAAACTCGTCCTAAAATCTAATAATATTTTTATATGAATTCTACAATTTCCAGTTTGTGCATAAAATGCGCCGATTATTTTGTCTCAAAATAGCTTTTAAATCGAAATTGGAATACGTAATATCACGAATTATATTAACAAGTAATTTAACAATAAATATCTTGAAACACTCTAAAGAATTTGTTGGGAAAAATATCACTTCAGGGTTTCTGAACGAAGCTGGACCTCCCGATGTTCTGCGAAGAGCATCTTTTATCAATTCGATCACTGAGAAACATGGTGATATTTATTACAATCAACAAATAAATGTATAGGAATGCTTCTTCAGGCGCGACATAAATAATGTACGGTACCTATGTGATTTAATTTTTATCCTTGAGAAAGTATGTTATTTTTTATTCAATTAAAAAAAGTAAAATAAAAATTTCCAATGTATATATGTATTACATATTAATATTAATATAAAATAAAAGACTTTAGTATCTCTGATTCCAACATTCCAAGACATTAAATATTTGAGAGATATTTTAATTAAATATGATAAATATTACTTTCTACAAAATTGTGACATCTCGAATGATAAATACCTGATTTTATCTAAAAAAAAGCATTTAATAATCTTTTAATCTAACAAATATTATTCGAGTAAATATTTAATGCAATTGTCTTTAATAATACAGTTGAAGTATGTATGAGTCAGCGAGAAATCCTAATAAAGGAGACCTTGTGGAGCAAATCGTGCGCAACAATTCGCGGGAGCGTAGTTCAGAGTCGAACGAAAAGGAAATCTGCGGTGGGAGAAAGAGAAGTTTGACGACCAGCCTTCAACTTAGATACGCTCCGCGAAATCGTGCGTTCACGCTCCGACGGCCTCGTACGCCATTACCGCTCTTTGGTGTACTTTTACGCTTTTTTATCGCGAACGATCGAGCACCGTTTTCAAGGAAAGGCCGCTCGTCCGCACGGCGGGGTGTAATTATTCAATGAACTCGTCGTACATATTGTTTCAGTCAAAAAGCAACTTTTTTCAATGGAAAAGTATTTTCAATTCATTTTCGTTGGAAAGGTTTTTTGAGACAACAATCCGAATCGCAAAGTTTTGTGTCGAGAAGCCTAACAGTTTATAGAAGATGTTGAACAAGCAATTGTCCTTATCTCATTTTCAAAGATCTACAAATTGCAAATGGATTCTACTACTATGATACCCACATAATACGGAAAGTTTATGTAATATAAGAATACGAGAATTACAAGTATTATGTCCAGGATTTCCCAATTAATAAGTATAAATGAATTTAAAAAATGTAAGCTGTATATGAAAGAAAGGTTAATATTAGGTATAATAATTGTAATTTAATTTCAAGTTTTATATCTATGTTTTTTTAGAAATATTGCGTGAACTCTAGTATAAGATTTCTCCCAGTTTTCTCTCAGATTTCTCTCTCACGTTTTTTATAAATTCTTATTTCATACATTAAGGATTAACCCTGTCAGGTCGCACCTTCTACAAGAGTACTGCAATATTTTATTCATCTTCTCTCAATATTACCAAGCATGTTTTTATGCAAACACTTAGAATAAATATTTAAATTTGCTGATTCTTATAAAGGTATTCATATTTTTCATATATTTAAGTATTCTTATATTTAATATTTTATTTTGGATAAAACGAAAAGTATAATTTTCAAAATTGAGAAACAAAGTATAACGAAAAAATGAAATTGCAGCGAATCTATTGATTATCTATCGATTATCGACTACAAGCGATGTATAGCTCGTAGAACTTCTTCATTAGAGAAATGTTTAGAAAATATAATGCACTAAGCATGTTGCTCAAGATGCCCGTCGCAACATAGCATTCTTTCTCTCCTTCTCCTTCTTCTTTCTCTCGATATTTTATCAATGACATCCAATAATTCCTCGACTGTTCCACTTGGCGATCCTCGAACGTGTGATAAAGATCAAATCCGTGGGAAACAAATAGGGAGCCATGAAAAATCCATGACACGAAATCGCGAATGGCCGCGGAAGTGAATGGTGAAAGTATATAAAGCATAAATTCCAGAATGTTGGTTACGGTCGCGTGTTATATCTTTATTGTATACAGCTAAGAACCGTGCATGTATACGTACGTAGAGATGCATAATTCATACATTCGTGCTGCCATATTTGCCTCTCAAATTTTTTACTTTCTACGTAATCAACGTATATTAGATATCCATATAATACGAAAAACAGAGATTAACGGGAAAAAATTCTTTCTATCGTATTATAATCAAAACGTTTAAAATTTTTGTTCATATAAATGATGCAAATAAAAAGAGACCGACACATAATCAGTTAAAGTATAATCTTTTTATTCTTGATTTTTAATCGAATTTATATTTTACACAGCTCGTTATACGTTAATTAAATACCCATTGTAAGTGATGTTCATCGAACATAGATATGAGTATATAAGCATATATTTTAATTGAGTCTGAATGTCACGAAATTGTAAAATGTAGATTTATGAGTGCATTATTTTATTTCTTAGTCATTAACACGATGGATTTAATTATTTATCTTGCAAATAATGCACTTGAAGCTAATAATTTTAATAATTAGAGTATCATTACAATCCATTCATGCGAACGAAATTGAAATGTATTTTCACCCAACGCCCGTTTTAATCCGTGTGAACATAATACAATAAAACAATTCATTGAAAACAATTGGAGAGTGATTATTTTCCAGGAAAATTTTAATAGATTTCTTTTTATGTAACATTAACAAGCAATTCTTATATAACATGTCATTAATAATATAAAAATGATAATAAAATTATGTTTATTAAAAGATCCAATCTTATCCAATCCAATCTATTTAGCATTTGTTTGAATATTTTTCAAGATATTATATACAGAGTGTCTCGAAATAAGCAAATCAAATTTAAATTTAATAAACGTTTCAATAAATTTTATTATAAAATATTTTATTATAGAAAAAATACGTCCCGATCTTAATTACTTTTATATATTTACATTAAACTTTAAATAAAATTAAAAATTATTTGATATTAACTGAAAATTACGATCTATTTATTTTCTCTCTAAGACGTGTACCTATAATTTGTTAGAAGCTCTTCATTTTCAAACAATTTAAAAATCATAGATGCATCGATATTTTCATGGAGGAATAAGCGATATCAAGAATATTGAAAAAAGAATAGTGAAAGTAACGTTCTTGATAGATTTTGGAATATTCTGTATATGTATAACGAGCACAAGTTGAGTAAGTTCTTCGAATGCAATTAACGAGAATCCTCTGTACTCTGGGTCGGCTGGCATGCATCCCACGAGCAATATTCGCAAAGCCACACCTATCGGGACTTACAGGCCGCTTACATCGTTTAACACGCTGTAATACCACCACGCGCATTTACCTTATAATGGTGACGGCGCGCACGACAGGAAATATAATACTCACCTCATAACTGACAGGAGGGCTGTAGTAGGGCGGCGTGGTGGTTCTGAAGGTAGTGATGGGTGTAGATAAGGTCGATACCGTGATAGACCGCTTGTCAACGGTGACTTTGGGCGATTCCACGCCAATCCAGTACGTGTAGTAATCCTGAGCGAAGGTGGAGCTACAGAAGAAACAGGCTCAATCAAAGAGTGCAGTAAAAAAACAAGATTAAAAAAAACTTGTAGAAAATTGTTTTAAAGCATTAAAAAAACCAATATTATAGTAACGTTTTAATGATGTTGTGACAAATTGGATATTATGACACATCAAAAAAAAATTTATTTTATATTCCTATATAAAGGAAAGTCACATATACTATAGGTTCTGCATAAAAGACATCTCCTTTATTTTATGAATTCTATATAGCATTAATCAGAGTTAATAAATTCCTGAATTAATTTTATTTATATCTTTTTATTTTTTTCACAATATGATTTAAAAATAGAAAAACTTGTTTGTAAGACAGATCGTAAGCTAACTGTAATCTTTATATGTAATTTTGCTTTATAGTATTGCTTTTAAATAGCTCTTTCGGAGATAATCGTATACATATTTAGGGGAAAATCTTTAAGAAAAAAAGTGTTGCTACATTTTTGCGTTTTGCAAAACAGCACTAACTTTTTCTTTGTATACAGATAAGCAAATACCTAGATTAATAAAAAAATCTTAATAAAAATTTTTTACATCTTAGAAAGAGATTATAATTTTTTTAAATTTTGGATTGTTTTTCATAAAAATTAAATTAGATGTCCGGAAATTACAAGACATAGAAACAAACTTAACAATTATTAATTTTAAAATTTCAAAATTAGAAATACGTGATTTAAAATAAACTTGTGTTAGTTTTTTAAATCTTGTTTCTTTTATATATAATATAATACATGTAGAAGTTGTTAACATTACACAATAAGATCACAAAACTCTTGACATTTATTAATAGCGTGAGTATCTCCCTATTTATGTAGGATTATTAGATCACATCGAAATGCAAATCATGACGTTAAACATATTAGAAATATTTTCACGTAAATCCTCTTTTTTGTTAATACTCGTTGTGGCGAAATATAAATATCGGAATACAAAAGCAGCAAGGTATCCCCAAACGGTACCGTAAAGATCAAATAAAAACTCGCGAAATAAGTTACGAAGTTTTAACAAGGGATCACAGCTGCGCGTTCTATTAAACATGCATTAGTAACTTCGCATCGATTATTACGAGGAAAAGTTCATAAGGAATGTTTCGCGCGCGTTTCTCGCACCGTTATGCCCGCACGAGCGCGTTGAATTCCAAGCACGAGCCGCATCCGCACGTACGGTAATACCTAATTGTGATTCATAAGTGTGATACGCTGCACCTCTACGTATGTACGTATGGACCTATATGTGTGTGTGTGTGTGTGTGTGTGTTACGTGCACACATCGGTAGAGATCAGACGCTAGAATCATGACTCAACAATTAAGCCGTTTTTAGACGTTGATATTTCTTATTCCACCTAAAGTTTATGCATAGATATCCAGTATTTTCGCGATTTTGCAAGCTCGGAAATAACAAACTACAATTTTAATGCGATTCTTGACGTGGTAACAAATATTTGAATATCTCTCTGACAAATAATTTACTATTTTATTTATTTTTATCAATCACGTGTGACGGAATGCGAAGTAAAACTGTAATAAATTTCTAAAAAAATTTCGCCTTTTTATATTGTTTATGATTTAGAATTGCGATATAAATTTTACTTTATAATTATTTATATAATATGTTTATATATATTATAGTTTATAATATATACAATTATATATAATGTATATAATAATATATATAATTTTTATCAAAATTTTATTTTATAAAATTTATTATTACATTATTGTATATATAGTTTCAAATTTGTGGGCTACTAATTATAGATACAATAAAATAATTACTGTTTTTACGGAACATGAGTTGAACAACAAATATACAGTATACAAATTTTGAATAATATTCAATAACGCGATTTATGCGGCTTTTGTGGTTAAAGCCCTAGAGCCAAAACGCTAAGGGCGTCATAACTCCAAAAAGAACAAAGAAATTAAACAGTAATTTGATAATGATGTTTATAGTGCAATTTTATATAATGTATCGTTGAAACAATAGCTATAGATAGCAACTATTGTTAACAGTCTATGTACTTAGAATGTGATATCGCCGCCTCTTAAGTCTCAACAAGATATGATTAATGACACGATTAACATGATATTTGTCATTGACAATATATGATCGGTTATGAATCTAATCAGAAGCGTGAAAAGAAAGTTTTATTTATTGAGGTGGAGAAGAAGGGGGGCCATTGAAAGGTGTTCGAAGATTACAACCTCCTGGTCGCAAATTTTATAAACGCAGTCCTAAATATTAAGTATTAATTTTTCAAATAAAATTATTAATGAATTTGTTTTTATATAGATCATATCAAGAAACAGGAATTCTTCTGTACGGTATAACTCATTTCAAATTCACTTAATTCAATGAAATCCATAGTTAAGTTGTGTAATTGTCTTTAAAGTATCATTATTATTACATAACAATACTTACTTGAAGATAATGGTGCCTTCATAATCAACTGGAGCCTCCCAATCGAATTCAAGATTATGCTTCTGGTTTTTGTTCGTATGAGTCACGCCATTCTAAACATAAAAAAACAGCAAAAATTTTTTTAATAACAAAATACATGTCATTTGTATTTATGGAAGAGTTTTGATAAGTGATTGAACCTTGGAGAAATCATTGAAGATGAAAACGATGTTTGTTACATAAAAATAGAGCACTTCGATGCATCATATTACCAAGAATAGCAAAGTAGTAGAATTGATATCATGGAATACATATTTCCTCGCAGAAAAATAGACCTCTATAATGTTTCAATGCTCAATTTTTGGCAGATTTATATAGTACATTTGAAAAAAACAATCGTTACAAAGTTGTAGTATTTATAAATCCAAACTTTAAAAATGCAATGCAATAATTCATTTTCAAAAATATTCATCCAAACCTCGAAAAAAAGAATTAATTCTAAAATACAAATTAAAATATTTTAATATTTGACTTTTCGATTACTCGATGTTCATATATACAAACATTGTTTCAATATATTTATAAAAATATTAAAATCTTTTACTTTAGTATGATGAAACATTTAGCTTAGAAAAGAGAAATGAACATGAGATAGTGCAAACGTACCTTTACGCCTTGTGTGCATTCCACGATTTTTGCGATTTCGGGCAAGTTTATGAATTCTCCCACGTATTCACCGGTATCGATGTCCCTAGCGAAAATCATGAAACCCTGGTATGAGAGACCTTCTGGACTTCCAAGGATCAGGCGGACTCTACCTTGTCCTGCTGCGGGTAGTACCTGATAAGGTGGATACGACGATTGCGGGGAGGTATTTTCATGACGTGGTGTCAGATCGATGCATGTTCGCGGTGGTGCCCCATTGGGTAATCCCAGCACCTTTACGAGCAAGCCGATAACCAGAAACAGCAACGGCTTAGGCATTTCTGTAACAAAATGTAAAAAAAAGAGCAATAAAATATAACCATAACTAACATATAGTATTTTTTGTGCATAAATAATATTTTTGTTGAAAGAAAAATTGTGTGTGTGTGTGTAATCTTAAGTGGATCAAAAAATTCGGCATCAAGACTAAGAGATTAGATTTTTTAAACATCTCACGTTAATACAAATAATTTGACTACATATCTGACTTTACTGTTGTAATGTTCGAATTTTTCTGACGCTTCACTTAAGATTTGACGATTGCTTTAAACGGAACATAGTCTGCTAACGATGTTTCGTCAAAAGAATTTGTACTAATATGAAAGAAATTGTACGTGAAGACATGAGAGAAGGTTACCGTTGGATAATGTTGCTAAGAAGAAATTTATATTGTAGCGAGACGAGTTGATGTAAGCGAATTATTATTAATGTGGCGTTTGATTTCATGTTATAGTAGTTTAATTTTATACTGAAGATGGTCACTTTGTGTTGATCGAAACGTTTATAGATTTATGTTTTTTGACAATAAATTAATGACTTTAATAAGTTATCACAAACTAGAACTTGTGCGTGGTTTTTTATCCTTATTTAATTGAAATTTTTTGTTGATTCAAACCACATTTTGTAAAAGTCTTATATATAATACAAATAATATTTGTACGCAAATGTTTTTACGTTGTTAGATTTAAACTGTTATCAACATCACATTTATAATTAATTTTCATAGTCGTAACAAACGTGAAAAAGCGAATATTATGACATCATGATTATTCCTTCACTACAAGTAACGAGACAATCGGGAAATATCTAAATGAAACCACACACATGTTAAAACACGAATGCAGACAATACGCGTTGTGTATTTAATCAGTTTAATGTTCTCTGTTCATGTCAATGTTGAATTTATTCGATATGACGTAAACAGAAATGTGCATCTGGCAGCTATTCGTTGTCGCTTGTCCGCAATACACGTCTTATTCCTTTGCTTGTACGTAATCTCATGTGTAAATTTCAATTTCAACAACCGCATTTGCATTAGTAATTGCTGAACGATCATATAGAAATTGTAAAGATAGTGATTCATCTAGTTTCATTTATGTATGAATATATAAATTATTCAAATAATCAAATCGCGAGCTGCAAGTCCAGTGTTCCAAGCTATGGATATGTATTCTTTAACATTTTCTTTGCGTAGCTATTCACATGCCTATGCAGTGATTTCAACAGTATATCTAACTCAATATAAATTATCAGTGATGAATTATTACATAATTTTTTAAAAATATTTAATTCTTTTTCTATTGTCTTATTGCAGACAGAAGATGACATGTACGTTTATTGTATGTCTGTGAGGTTTTAAAAAAGCTATCTATCTCGAGTACTTTTGATATGTAGCAGGGTAACAATTGATTAAATTACTGAAAAAATTGAAAGAATTATTGGCGATAAACTGTCATTTTTTTATGATACATTAAGAATACAAGTTAATTGTTGATTGCCCAATCACGTGATAGGATAGATCGAGATAATAAGTGATACTTAGAGATAATAAGATACGTTATTGAGATACTAATGAACGACCAAGTGAGGCAGGAGAAGTGAATGACTCGAAGAAACAAGCGCGTTCACTTGTGCACGGCCCACGCCTGAAAGAACTGACTTTCACCCTTTGGGAGTTTAGCTCCTTACGAGTTTCTTAGTTCGCGCATTCCTGAACGCCCCGCTACTACTAAAATATTCCCCATGCCTGCCGTTATGTAACATTGACTGACCCTCGCCATTGAATGCCACGCAGCCACGGCAATGCCTACTGCAGAAATATTTCCCTATGTATCGAAGTCGAAGCAACGTCGCATTAAATCATTGGTTTGCATTACATATTCGTTAAACTTGTAAACGTCTTATTACTACGTTAAATTATACTTTCCAGTGGGACAGAGCTTCAATTGTACAAATTGGATACATAAGTTTGTTTAAAAAACAAACAAACAAAGAAAAACATAGAATATAGGTACATAACAATGCATTAAATTTAGCGCTAAAAAATTAAGCAGATATTAAAATTTTTTAATATAATCTATTTAATTATAATCAATTCAACTTAAATACTATTTGTAAAATATCGTATTTTAACCAATAATTATATTTTGTATCAATACGAAAAACGCATCTTAGTATCACAAATATTTTTGTATATATTTTTGCAAGATTGTATCTTACTAAGAAGTTAAGCAGCACCTTAGTCAGCAATAAAACGCGTGTTCTTTACGTGACGTCCGCGAATCCTTATAATTATAAAATGTGCATATTCGAGGCAAGGTCGATCACTTGCGTTAACTGTCAACCACACTATTTTGCACTTTCACAGCAAGCAACACACACACACATACTTCGAATTAACCGATTAGAATTAGGTCACCCGCAATATATGTTGGTGTAAATTCATTGTAAGGAATTATGGATGATTGCCATATTGTCGAGGGTATAACTTGGTTCATTCATGAAGGAATTTGACGTGGACTTTTCAACGATGATTTAAAACGATGCGTAATAACTCAGACGAAGATTCTCAAGACGAAGATTCTTAACAAAGATTTGAGAATTGCAGTTAATTAGCGTACTAGTCATATAACACAACAACTATTATAATAACAAAGACAACTATTTTTAAACACATAACTTACATAGCATGTCTTCACAATAAACTTTCGCGCGTACGCATAATTCTTTTTAAATATTTACATTACATAAAGCAATGTTTATATAATAATTGATAATATTACACATAGCTAAAATGATATTCAATTTTTTATGTAACTATTATTAGTACATCGCTATTTGCACAAACATTTACAAAGATTATTAAATTAATATACTAAATTAATGATATTTTACCCTGTTAGATATTAAAGGAGCATTGGTAACCCAATTCTTTGAGTTAAATATAACATTTTATTATTTTTAACTCTCATATGTATAAAAATGTAAATCCATTTCTGTGGTTAGTTTAAAAGTGTAAATAACATTTATATTCATTTAGTAAAGAAAAAATAATAAGCTAAAATTTGAGTCAAATATTTAATTCTCGAATTAAATTATTTGACTCCAATATTGTTTTAATTAAATTAACAATATACTGAATGGAAAAAAATGGTAACATAGAAATAATTAAAAATAACTCAAATTAAATGCAATTTGATTATGAATTTAACGTATATATCTTTATAAGGTATTATTGATCAATATTATTGTTTCTAATGCCTTTTTAGTCTCTATGGTATAAATAAAAGATCATCTTGCAGGTATATTTATGTACAACTATCAATTATAGGTACGTAATATTGGCTTTCTGTTACTTATTTTTCATTTCTATATCTATATATCATATACACGTCACATATAAACGACACGTGAACGCAATAATCGATAATTGGGAAAGGCGTTTGCAAAAAATACAATTATCTCGATAGTACAGCAATTGTGAGTGAACGGAAGTGAATTGGCTCTGTCCAAAATCAATACTACGGATGAATTAATTTCTTTTAGTCGAAGCCTGCAATTTGCAAATAGCTACGATCGTCACAAGACACGTTCAATCATTATAGATACACTAGTTATACATATACCGAGAAATCGAGACAATTGATTTTTTTAATCATAAAAATGCGATACTATCGTTATATACATATGTGATATAAAAATTATATCTATATAGGGTGTCTTATAAAATTTGCGATTTAAAACATTATTACAAGATAATTCTCAAAAAGTTAAGTAAGAAAGTTATTCGTAAATGCAGTTTATTTTAAGTAATTTTTGTAATAATGAATAATAATTTTTAAAATAATAGAGGTTTAAATATTTATATATGGCCTATTACAGACTTTTTTAGATAGGCACATGTCCATGAGGCGCTTGTGTAATACAGTGACCTCTGATGAGCGCGCACACACTTTAGAGTATTTACTATTATGATACTCTTGAGTAACTATTAAACGTAGTCTTAATCGGTTATATTTAAACTATTACATTTAAAAGCTATATCTTAAAATAAAAATTTACAAGTAGTCTTAATTCTTTATAAACTACCTTGCTACAGTATTTTAAGTTGCGAATTTTGGGACACTATATAGAATAAAAATCTCATCGGAGGATCTTGTTTCTATGAGACAGTTTGGAGAGGAATTAAGATCGCGATAATCACGTGCGTGTCTAGCATTATCATATATCATTATTCCATTGTACAGGAGAGAACGAGCACAAGGCTTCGTTTTGCGGTTTACAACGTGTGTGACTCATCAGTGGCGTCAAACACATACATGGATACTCATACGGGCAGCACAACTTGTTGACACGTATGCAGAGCTTACATACAAGCACACAGATTTACCGTATTTTCTTCCTGCATGGTCCTTTGTGAACGTACAGGAAATTCCCAAAGCGATGTATATACGAATCCAAAAGTTGATTCAATGACAATTTATTTAAAAAAGTTTCTTATATTGTTAATTATGTTACTAACTAAAATTTTTCTTATTATTAATATAACATTAATATATTAGTCTTATATTATAACATTACATTGAGATTAAACTTTAGGAATTAAAGAACATTTTTTTAATTCTTATTTTAAAAAAATTAAAAAATATTATGTTTAAACATAATTATAAATATTTTTTTCAAAAGTTGTCGATTGAAACAAAAATAATGCATTGTTTGTTGTTTTATCATAAATGTTGTTTATGTAATATTTGTGTGTTCTTGAATTTAAGATAAAAAGTCCATTTTATTTATCAAAGTAGAAGCTATAGCTACAATGACTGTGCATTTAAACAAAAAATATCGTAATTATCAGTATTACGACTTTACAGTTTTGTAACTTCAATAAAAACTATGAGTATGTTATTGTATTTTTTGTTCGCATTTATTTACAATGAAAAAATTGTTCACATCTTAACGATATATTCAGACTGCAATCTTCTCTCTGTAGCGTCTTTCTCTGCATATTATTATCTATTATGTAATATGATCTTTGGACGATACACTTTCGCGTAGTCATGCGTTTAGTTAGATTACAATTAGTAAACTATTACTAATCTGTCAATTCAATGTTAGGATAATGTTATCTTCTTGAAAACAAAAAATCAACTAACGCATTAACTCATAATTCAAAATATTATAGTAAAAAGGTTATAATAATAACATAATATAAAACTATTAAAAATCATAAAATAGACTAAATGAGACAATTACTAATTATTATGAACTTGTATGTACTAAGAGCATGTTCAGACACGCCCTGATATTCAAATGCCTTTTAATCTAATTGCGTTATAATTTTATAGTACGAGAAGCTTTTAAAAAATGTTTACGTTTGTTATTACAGAATATCCAATTAACGTTAATAGAATGTTTTAAAATATTATAAAAGAATACATCACATTATAGATTTAAGCTCTTTGCACGTTATTTATTTACTTTATTCTATTTATTATTTCAAATTTAGCAATTTTTTATTTATTTTAAGATATTAATCTTTTGTGCACAATAAGCTTGCATTTACACACCGTAATAAAACGTGACATTCCTAATGCAGTACCGAGTTCTTTTAAGTTGGATGTGTATCGCGTTGTCAAGCAACTAGGTATTCATGACATGTTTCTTCGAATGAGATACATTTAATTGTATTCGTGCAACTTGCAAGTTTCTGCTCCGAATGTCATCAAGCAAACAAAGTATCGTGCCCTCGTCTTCCATGTTTGGTGAACGCATCACCATGGTTACGTCGCCCTGTGTTGTCCTAGAATTTCCACAGCAAGCATTACTCTCGCGTCAGTACGTCGATTCGCAAATTATTTTATCAATTACATAAGTCAGGAGCCACCAGAACAAGAATTTAGAGAGACGCCATTTACCGTCGCCGCAATTATTCCTAGAGCGGCCTCCTCTTTAATGAGTTCAACTCTCTCTTCAGCTCATTGATCTTGTTCCGATTGTTTCGCTTTGTCTTACACGCACAGGTTGAATCAACCAGTTAGATTAGAGCAACCAGTGTCTAAAGATGGACATGACATAAATTCTTGTGTCTCTTTGATTTTTTACAGTATCTCACAATATCTGTACAATTAAAAAGTTTAGTTTTCCAAACAGATTAATAATGTTTTTACTTTCAATGATAAAACAAAGATTCGTGTTGTTCACTCCTTTTTATCAGGAAATTATACAGAAAATTAGTAATGCAAGGTTTGTTGCGGAATAATGTTTCCTTGCATGTTCACAGCATGAGCTGTCTAGAGTTATTTAGGATTATAATAAGAGTATATATAATATAATTGAAGCGAACTATTGATGTCACTTCGTGTCGCTAAATTCAGTTAAGACTGAAATAAGTCGATTAATGGCGGAGATGACTTATTCATGTAAACTAATGTAGATGGTAAAACCCAAAAGTGAATCATCGGATGAATTAGTATTGCACTAGAATAAGAAATAGTATATCTATCTATTATATATAACGTCGTCGAAAAGAATAACATGATTTCTCCAAAGTCGATTAACTTTAACCGTAATTCAATTCTCTGTACCTCTTTCGGGATTCTGTCTCTGTAGAAGAAAATAAAGAGACCATTGCCCCATGATTAAAGTTAATCGACGTCGGAGAAATCAATCCTGGAGCGATCGAAAGGATCTAGGATCCAACGGATTCACTCCATCTTCTGCTTATCGTTGCGAAGAATCGCGCTCCCACCGTAATTCAACGACACACAATGACCTGGATTAAAGAAGAGCTGACTGCTAAATTCTTCCACGTTCATTAATGTAAAAAGAAATAACGGATTTATTTTAAATTTATTTTCAATAAAATATACAAAACAAAAGGTCTTTCTCAAAACTATGAATAACACTCTCATACTTTTATTGACTAGTTTAAATGCATTTTTATTACAAAGAAATTATATTAGGAATAACATATTTTAGCTAGTAACTTATTTATTTGTTTAAGAAGAACCACTTTTTCAAATTGTGTCTAAAATTTAAAAAATGCAAATTATATCGTTAAAAAAATTGTATAAATAACAAAGAACAAAGTGAACAAATAGTGATACAAGAATTTTATAATTAGAAAAGTAGTCTGTGGAGACCCACATTGCGGAAAATATTTGAATCATCGTCACGTTTATTCTCAGAATTCTAAAATAGACAAAAAGCAGATGAATTTTTTATAAATATCTAGTTTAAGCTCTTCTCACAACGTTATTTTGCAAAATTTAAAATAAATCCGTGCTTATTTTTAAGCACAAATATCCTAATTCTACTTTACGTTGCATCTTATATGCAATGTGAACGAAAGGTTGTCGCACAAAAACTCTTGCATAAAAATAGATAGAATCATTTTTATTGATGCAATCGATTTACATCAATATAATTTTTAATAATTACAAATACTAGCTAAAAAAGTATTGTGTCAGTTCGATATTAGTCAGCTATATTATTGATTAGTCCTAGACAATTATATTATATTTTAAAGGAACTTTTATATTTAGATATAAAAACATAAAAATTTAAAAGACTCATGACATAAAATTAATCCTACTATATTTAATATTTTATTACTATTGAGCCATATCGTTTTCTTATCGTCTAGACACCAATTTGGTGAAATTATTTCGTCTTTTTTTTTTACTTTCAATGTATACAAAAAGCAGAGAAAAATTTTTAATTTAATCTTAAGATTTTTTTAGCGCGAATGCATCAACCATAAAACAAAAATTAATAAAAAATTTTCACAGACAAATTATCTATTTATCGTTTTTATTAATTTAGACGATAATACATTGCTACTCAATTTGAAGAATAGAGAATGGCGAGCAAGAGTAATGTAAGAAAATAGATAATTTCAAAGCTCTTATCTGGTTCACTATATCAAACAAAATATATAATCCAATTGTTTATTAATTTTTAAATACGCTACGAAACAGATCATTATCATAACTAATATGCTTTTAGAAAAGATAGTACTTCGGGAAGATAACTTATTAAACAGCCGAGTCACATACTTGCTTTTTCTTCGATTCCGAACGGTCACTTACCCAGGAAGAACCAAACTCGCACTCATAATAGGGTAACGATGGGGTAATGAATTTGAATAAGTTAAAGAAATTTTAAGACCGCATGAAAGATTGAGGTTGCATGTATTCAATCGAACATACAAAACATATTCTATTGTACTAATAATGTACATATTTTAGACATTTAATTGAATACACTATGTCTCAAGATTGTATATGATATCAAAATTTTTGTTAATCCATTCAAATTACAGGCCGTTTTACCGTTTGTTTGCTCGCAACAACTTTTAAAAATTAAGTAGCAGTTCCACAGGTCCTAACGTTATATATTAAGAATAAAAAAGTAATTTATTTATACTAAATTATTATTATCTTTCATTAATTTATTTATACTAAAATATCTTGTAATTTTAATAATTTTTGTTGTAATGGTGTTGCTCATGGTACCGAAATTGGTACCACCTGCTGAAGTTGAAACTCGCGTGTGCGACTGCTGCGCAAGCACTCACCGGTCCTCATTTCTGTCGCGGATGCAGATACTTCACCGGATGGCTTTTACCACGATGTATCGCGCGCCAAACAAATTCGTAGGAGATCACGTGTACCGGTACCGGCGGCCCGATAACACACGCGCACTAATTCCTGGTCCACGTCCACGACGAGACGGCGTCCATCGATCGTTTTCCGCTCGATCCTTTGACGCTACTGCGAACGCGTCCTTCCGGTCGAGTGGATCCCGATCGTCCTGTATTCTTTGCGATCGGGAGAGAGAGGCTCCGAAAAACACGCACCTCTCACTATTTTTAAACTGCACGATGATGAGAATTTAGACGAAAACTAGAGACGCGATGACTTAATCGTTCGCCGGACGTAGATCTCGCGAGGCACTTGTTGATCTCTTGGCGGCATACTTCTGTCGACAACGTCGAGAACCACACCTTGCGAGAGACTGTACGAGAAATACGGGCCGAGTTGAAAGGCCCTCGGCCGTGAGACCAGCTCAGGTCCGTAGTTATTTGCTGGTAGTTCGCACATTGGCGATCCGCGCTACTCAGCGAGAATAACGTAAACACTACATAAGTATAGCGCCCGGGGTTTCACTAATGTAAATTAAACTTCTCGTAGAACAACAGGTAACAATAGCTTTTGATGTCCGTTTCTATCAAGGTAATTTAATTTTAGTCTTAGTCCAATTAACTCTTTATCTTTTTGTAGTTTTAAGATTTACATAAAGATGAAGTATAATTGTTAAACCAAAATCAAAGTCAATCTATAGAAACGGCCACAAGTGACGTTAAAATGAATCGTGACTGATTGTAAAGTGACTTCAATCATTCTGGAGCCATTTTGACAGCTAGCATGCTTTCATAGACCCACGTTGATGGCATTATAACTTTTGGATTTAACCTTGTTCTATTTGGATTTAACCTTGATTCGACTTATTTTTAATTTATAGAACTAGAAAAAGGTAAAAAGTAAATTAAACCGGAATTAAAGTTAATCTACATTGATAGAAACGAACATAAACCGTGCGAGAAACATGCGAGAGAGAGAGAGAGAGAGAGAGAGAGAGAGAAAGAGAGAGAATCGCGACTACAAATAAATTACTGCTAGAAAGAAGAAGGGCACCTTTGCATATAATTTATCATATTTGTGTATGTTGTCGATGTAGGGAGGATTAATTTTTTTAATTGGACACACACACCCACAACACAATTTTCCAGTTACAATACTATTTTCTCCTTCTTTCTCTTTAATAGATATTTATATCTATCAAAAAAATAAATGTCTCTTGTATACTGAATAATTAAAAAGTCTTAAGATTTCTTCATGGTTACTGCATTCTTTGTTCTTCCTTACAACTTTGTTCTTAACTCTTTACTGTTTGAAAATATATTATTTGTTTTATTCTGAGTACAGAAATATCTCGTTAAAAGCATCGTCTTAAGTTAGATTTCTTATATATATAGAATATTTATTATATGTATATATGTATGTGTGCGTATTTATATATTCTATATAAATTGATCTTTCAGTTTTTGAACATGGCCGGAGACACTACCGCATCTCCTGATAATCAACATTTAGTTGCGAGAGCATTGAATAAAAATTGAAACTGTTCTAGTAAATAATAAAAACTATATTGTTTGTGAGTACTATAAATATATTATACATATATTATATATATATTATATTTATGTGATATATTATATCACATAAACGTCTGTACTTGCTAACATCTAATGGTCTAAAATTCTAAATATACTTCAAAACTTTTCTACTGACACTTTTTTTTATTTTTCCTAATATATATATAAAACCCTTATAAACTACTCTCACAAAAATTAAAGGATCACTTGTTCCACCCTGCAAAAATAGGCAAATATCAAGATAGAATAACTTCGTCAAAAATCATCATATATCGTGAATTTAAAAAAATATTTTAAAGCTTGAAATGTTTACTTTTCAGACAGGTACTTTAAAAAAACGGTCATACTCATATTTCATAAAGTTACACAAACATAAATAAAAGTACGTCAAACTGAAAATTTTTTACGAAATTTGTGAAGTTCCACGAAGTCAAGTAAAAATTATGCACAAATGCGGTTTACAGCTTTCGAAAGAACGAATCTTTACCTCTTCAATTTGCTTTTTTATTGACCTCTGTACACACGAGCAAAATATTTTTATTTCAACGTTAAATACCTCGGAGAAAAAGAATTGCACAGAGGTCAATAAAAAAGCAAATTAAAGGTAAAGATTCATTCTTTCGAAAACTGTTAACCGCATTTGTGCACACCTTTTAGTTCGTGTGGTAGAACTTCTCAAACTTTATAAACAATTTTTAGATTTGACGCACTTTTATTTATGTTTATGTAACTTCACGAAATATCAGTAAGACTGTTTTTTAAAGTACCGGTCTGAAAAATACAGATTTCAAGCTTTAAAATGCTTTTTTGAAAATCTCGATACGATGATTTTTAATGAAGCTATTTTATCTTGAAATTTGCCTCCAGTTTCTCAACAAAATTAGAGTCATTTAATATTAGGAAAAAGGTCATTTTTATTTCAACGTTAAATAACTTGGTAAAAAAAAATCGTACAGAGCTCGACAAAAAAGCAAATTAAAGATAAAGATTCACTCTTTCAAAAGCTGTAAACCGCATTTGCGCAATTTTTACTTGGTCCCGTGGAACTCTGTAATAAAAAATTTTTAGATCTGATGCATCTTCATTTATGTTTGTGTAACTTTATGAAATGTCAGTAATACGGTTTTTTAAGTACAGATCCGAAAAGTAGAGATTTCAAGCTTTAAAATGCTTTTTTAAAAATCTCGATGATTTTTGACGAAGTTATTCTCTATCTCGAAATTTGCCTATTTTTGCAGGGTGGAACAAGTGATCCTTTAACTTGTTTGAGTAATGCATATAACTTTATATATATAAGAGTTAAAATAAAGAGTTAAAATAAAAAGAAATATTTATAAAAACAGTCTTTCCACAGTGTGGCGCATATACAGAATGTCCGGAAAAGTTTTAACAAAGCGCTCTATATAGATAGAGCGGACTAAACTGAATCGAAAAGTCCTGTGTCATATTTTGTAATTTTTACAATTTTTTTAGTTATCTAATGAGCAGAATGTCTAAAATCGACGCATAAAATGACTTAACATCTTATAAAATATCTTAGAAGATATCAGTATAATGCGCTCCTGATAAAGTGAACTGCAAGGTTCACGAAACGTTGACTATGGATAAAAACACGGCAATAAACCGCAAACCTTCGGATATCTTTAAAGATAATATCCATGAAAGCCTCAAAAACATTATCTTATAAGATATTTCATAAAAGACTCTGAAAGAGATCTTAAAGTCTTATGCGCCGATTTTACTTGCTTATTCAGAAATATTTATAAATTAATATCTCGTTAATTATTGCGAAAATTACAAAATTATAAAGGATTTTTCGACTTTGTTCTACCTAAATATACTTTGTTAAAATTTACCGAACATCCTGTATATTTATTTTATGTATATATATACATATAAACGCCACACACTATAGAAGCAACTATGATATGACATTTATACTTAATTCGATTACTTATAAAAATGAATTGTAAAAAATTATTTTTTAATCGAAACGCTAGATATTATATAAGGAACGTAACGATATCAAATAATTGCATATATCTTTATCAATAAAAAATTATAAGCAGTGAAACAAGCATTGGAAAAGTATTGGAAAAGAAAACCAGATATGCCATATTGAAAAGGCGTTTAAAGATTAATAATAGATCTTTTACCTTTACATTTAAATTTATATAAAAATTATCGAGATTTCTTTTCCTCTTCGACATTATTTATTTCAATTACGTCTTGTTTTAAATGCCTACTTTAAGCCGGCACTGAGTCATGTCAAGAGAGAGGGACTAACGACTACGCCACCAAAACGGTACGATGCCGCGTACCGTACGTTCACCATTCGTCGTTCATCTCGGTTTTATCAACATATTTTTTGTCTTGAATTCTCTCTTTTTCTATTCCTTTCTCTCTCTCGTACACCACTAATGACTCGTCAACCACAAATGCAAAAAAAAAAAGAAAGAACCGTAAACGGTATCGCCTCAACGATTTCTTGAAATATTAGCAGAATGTTCAAATGTATAAGGCTTCTTAATAATAATTAAAAAATTAAATAATTGATAATTTCTAATATTTTTTATTAACAATTACCATTTACCTATGTATATATATAATCTTGAATAATCATAATATGCATAGCTTGCAGTATGCAGATGCTTTACACCTTAATGCAGTTTTATATCAGCGTTCATGAAAGCATTACGTGCATAATATTTAATTCTTAATTTTCTCTATCAACGTGACGTGAGATAAAGCTGAGCTTTATAAAATGGCTAAACTTTTTCACAACGCACATTAATTCGAAACCGGGAGATTTAAGCGCGCGCGAAAAAGATCGCGCGGCTTAATGAGACTCTTTAACGCGATTGGGATGTCACGGAGAGAAATTGCTAATGCGCTTAACAAGACGATTAGAGAATATCCCGTGCACTTTGTAGAGGTATGCGGTTTACTTTTACCGAACGATGCAAATTGATAAAACCGGTTCACCGGCTAGTATTGCGCTCCAAGATATACGATGTACTACTTATCCGCGTGCCGTGGTTAGAGATTACTTTATCAACCCTTCGTCACCAACTTATCGAAGACATATTTATAAACTTTTATCTTACTTTTTAAATTAGTATATCAGTTTATAGAAGGTTACATTTGTAGTCTTTAAAATTGCATGAATTCTTTTCTGCCATATTTTAATGTACTATACATGATAAACTGTACCGTAAACGGTTCATCGTAAAAAATAGCTTCTATATTACATTTATCGGTTCCGTGATAGTTAATTTTGTGTAACGTTATTTGCTTATCTAATATATATTTGTTATTGCTTATTTGCTGTATACATATATATATTAAACTGCATATTTTAAAATTCGGTTAAAATCTATATTTTTATGAAGTTTTATAATTAAAAGCATTTATATAATTCCAATCACATATTTGAAAAAAATAATTTTCAATTTTTTTATTCATAAGTTTTTTATACAAAGATATGAAAATATAAGACAAATAATAAGATTTATTATTTTATTCTAAAGTTGCTTAATGTATATAAATTTGTTATCTTTGAAAATGAAATTACCGTTTGCTCCTTTAGTTTGCAGTTCTGACAATGTTCTACAGAGGTCGACTATTTACGCAGCTCCTGATTTTCCAGCATTTTACGCTTTTATTCATCTATTTTTCTATTAAAATTTTTTAATAAAAATTATATAATTTGATTATTAATTTTTTCTATTGCATAATAATATTGTATTTTTTTGTTTGCAATGAATTGTAATTTTATATTAAATATTGGAAAATATTAAATTTCTACTTAAATTACAAAAATTTTTTTTAATATAAAATAATTGCAAAACATTACATATAAAGTTAATTTTTTTATTACAAAAATGAAGTATTATGTACAAAAAAATAAACATTTTGTTACGTTAAAGGGCTCCTTTTGCCTACAAATCGATTACCTACAGCATCGTTTGCCTACATTCCATTTGCCTACATGTATTTTTGCCTACATCCCGATTGCCTAAATTAATTTTTGCCTATATGTATTTTTGCCTACATCCCATTTACCTACATTAATTTTGGTAATTATATAGAATAGGTCCCGCACTTAAGAAAATCTGAATCTTATCCTCACACATGTAATAATATTTGTAGGCAATCGATCTGTATAGGCAAATGGAATGTAGGCAAACGGTGCTGCAGGCAATCCATTTGTAAGCAAACGGGATCCTTCCATTACTTTAAGTATAGAAAGTAATAATAATTCATTTATAAAAAGTAGACACAAATGTAGTGAATATATTTATATAGTCTAAAAATATGTTACTTGTATCAAACAAAGATATAAAAGAATAACTAACCGTGAAGAACGTATTAATACTAATTAAAAAACGTGTTACAATTAATTCATAAAGTTTATCAAAGTAGGAATAAAAAGAATTAATTTATAAATGTATATATATACAATTTTTTGTTTGTTTAAATTATGAGATACTATTTTTAATTAATGCTAAAATAAAATTAGATATTATTTTCTATACCGAACACTTCAGTCACGATCCTGTGTTAATGAACTGACTGACAAGGAACACAACCAGTTGGATTTCTCCGATTTAAATGAGCTTTTAGTATGTTGTTCTATAGACAAAAATAAGAGACACGTATTTTTTTATACGTGCGAAGTCGCATGTTAAGGGGGTGAAATCCTCCCTTGAAGAAAATCAAGGTTTTTTTCTTTCGAAACGAATATCTTCGAAATTATAAGAGATAGAAAAAAATTTCTAAAATAAAAATTGAATGGTTGTAAGAGTACTTTATAACTATAATAAAAAAATTGTTTTTAAACTATTTATTTATTATATACCCCCACCCTCCACTCTTACTTTCAAAAATTTTTTAATTCTTTATATGACAAAAATTATAGAGAATTTTACGCTGAAAACAACGGTGTGTATTTAAATCACGTTCCGAAAAATCATTTTTCAGATATGAATGAAAACGTCTCTTTATACGCCACTCCATACGTACCGCGTTGAGGGCACAGGATATCTACCGTTGAAGGGCTAGTTATGTAATAAAGAACGTTTAATTTAAAACATGAAGATAAAAATAATTACAAACGTTTCGACACCGATCGAGTTTTTTAATGTTATAGTAAATACATTATTATAAAATAATTAGAAATCTACAATATTGCTTCACATAGTAGTATTATCGTTTTCTTCCCATTATCAAAATGTTGCAAGTCAACAAATTAAAATAGTAATATTGTTCATTGAAAAATTCATAGTAGTAATGCAGTAATAATCTAATTGTAAAAAGCGACCGTTAACAAAGAAAAATTAATGCGATTACGCAAAAAAATAAAAATAATTAGATTTCGCTCGTTTTTTGCAATACAAAATGTAAAGAAACATCGGTGTAAATCGAGCGGTAATAAGGTTTCTTTTATATAAATTAAATTTATAGTTTTCAATGTTAGTATTACATAAAATAAGAATAAAAAATATATAAAGTACAAAATATTATATAAAAATATATTAGAGTACCTCTCTCTAACATTTTGGAACTCACTGATCCTTCTTCAGGGATTCTTGAAGATGTTACAAAATCATAGAGATGAATAATCTTACGATGTAAGCGACATAGTATGGTATAATTGTTCCGAAGAATTTATTCGCCTGTTTTTATGTAAATTGTGTCTAAAAAAATGAGAAATTCATTGTCGTCAATATGAAATAAAAGTAGTCAAGAGGTAAAAACAGGATATAAGCGATTTAAATAAAAAAATATATAAATTTTAAAAAATGTACTTTATTAAATAAAATGTTGAGGGTCAATAAATAAATAAAAAAGTCGGTAATGCACAGTAAGCTTATAATAAGTATTTTAAAAATGTAATAAAAAATGTGTGTAATCAAATTACATAAATATACTGTTTCATCAAATTCTAACAATTAAATAAAAAAGTAAATAAAACATATATGATTATTTCAGTTAAAAAAAAATGTTAAAGTATGAAAATACTAAAGTAATAAAAACTTTAAAAGTTAACACTTACTGATAAAGCTCCGTAATACTCTCACAACTGGTAGTACTTATTAATCAAAACCAGATACGAAACTGCATATTTGTTGCGACGACCTGTGCTTTTTATACTTATGTTCGGGTCAAGAACATACGCAGAATATACGTCAGCATATCTCTTTTCCGTCTAGATTAATAAGACGCAATGATTTGCAATACATTATTCATGTTAACATTGAGCAATTAGCTGCTGTAAGATCACAAAAATAAACAATATTTTACGAAGATAATTTCTTCATTCATATTTTGATTTTAATTGTCCGAGGTACATTTTTGTGTATACATATATTATAAAAAACATTTGACTCTAGTTTCAGAAGTTTAACAAGGTCACTATTACTGTTACTGTTATTATTATTATCATTATTATTATTATAACATTATTATTGTAAAAAGCCCTTATTATAATAATAGCTAGTGCGATAATGATGCATACTGGACTGTATTCATTGAATGGTATCTTGTTCTCCCAACGTGATACGAATACGTATGGAGCGCGTATAAAGAGACGTTTTCGTTCATATCTGAAAAATGATTTTTCGGAACGTGATTTAAACCGTTGTTTTCAGCGTAAAATTCTCTTTAATTTTTGTCATATAAAGAATTAAAAAATTTTTGAAAATAAGAGTGGAGGGTGGGGGTATATAATAAATAAATAGTTTAAAAACAATTTTTTTATTATAGTTGTAAAGTACTCTTACAACCATTCAATTTTTATTCTAGAAATTTTTTTCTATCTCTTATAATTTCGAAGATATTCGTTTCGAAAGAAAAAAATCAATTTTCTTCAAGGGAGGATTTCACCCCCTTAACATGCGACTTCGCACGTATAAAAAAATACGTGTCTTTTATTTTTGTCTATAGAACAACATACTAAAAGCTCATTTAAATCGAAGAAATCCAACTGGTTATGTTCCCTTGTTGGATCGATACTAACTGATACGAATCTGTTTTCCTGTTCTTCAGTTACTATCATCAATGCATCAACGTACACAATTCGGTAAACTTGAGGTGCGTTCCGTTTCGCACATAATGCGCATGATGCATATCAATTGTCCTTATTTAACATTTGGTGAGTAACAAAGATAGACGACACATTGTGCGCATCATGTAAGAAACGGAACGCATCTTTGGTCTTAACAAGAACATAAGATTTTTTTTCAAGGTATTTTAATAATCATATTTACACACCTGCACGGATATAATGTATACACATGCGCATACAATATATAATATATCCATATGTTTAGCGCGCGAATGTATATTTCGCTATTTTTGATATTTTAGTAGTTAAAAATATATGGACTTTGGTGGCTCGGGGTAAGAGACTTGTAGTGTCTATTATTAATCTTTTAAACTAACTTTTAAACGAACTAGTAGTTTTTCGAACATGGCTGGAGACACTACCGCGTCTCCTGACACCAGAATTATATATGACCTATAATTCTAACGAATCATCACATTTGGAAATTTATTCTGAATATCTTGAGACTAAATGAGAATTATGTAAACACATGAATCCAAAAACGATTTAGATTTTACGTTTGTAATACGTTATATTTTATATTATACGTTTGCTTTATTTTATTAAAGTTTATTATATATATATATATACATATTGAAATTCACTTCACATAAAGTTTTAACACCGAAACATTTTAACATTTAGCTGATAAACGTTTTTAATCTTTACTTTCTTACTCTAATTATTCAAACTTGAAAAAATGTTATTTTAAAGTCGCAAAAAGATATATTTTTGCAGAATTCTTACTAATATATTTATACAGTAAAAGGTTATTTCAGCAATTTGAGAAAAAATTCAATCGGAAGATTGAAATATTGCAGTAAATTGATACCTATTCTTTTTTCCAATATATTTCCCTCTTGAATCCGCAAATAGAACATGTCGAAAAAAATGACAGCACAAACTGATTTAATTGTCTTTTATTTACAGTATGTTATCTTTTTTATATAAAGATATAGTTGTTGCTCGTCACTGTGTTACATTCTTTAATATCTGAGATTTTAATTGAAAACAAATTGTTTAATTGTTATAATATATTTATTTTTATGCGATATTTGCATATATTATAATAAACGTGTCGCACCCGTAACGAAATGTATAATGATATTAAAAAGATTAAAGAAATTGCTAGGGGACTTCAGTACCGATAATACTTTTCTAACATCATCGAATTCGATTACTTCCTTTTCGGCCTTTTCCATCTTTCTCGAAAGATGAAACCCGCGAATCTGCGCGTGCACCATGCTACAGATGCGCATGTGCGTCTAAAGAGCGGCGGACCAGCGTCTCTCTTACAAGACGTGTCGTTTAGTGCGAGAATATTACATGTAGGAGATATTACGTGTGTTCACTAACGTGATAGTTTCAAAGTGAAAAATTGTGAAACGCGACGCATTGCTCTCGGTCACTATTACGTTAAACAGCAACAAATAAGTTCGATTCGTTGACTTCCTTTTAACTTATATATACATATAATCGCTTAATTTGTGAATTTACAAATATTTTAGAAATTCTAAATAGAAAGAAAGTGTGGTATTATACGTATAATAGAAGACAGAAAGTTAAAAAAAGGAGCAGAAGAATTTTTTACTCAATTTATTGAAACAATTAAACATCAAACATGTCACTGTTTGCTTGTTGTGTCCGTCAGGTGAGTCATTGTTTTATCAATAATGAATGCTTTCTATTTAGTGACACATATCGACACAAATGTTGTTCTATTTTTTTCCATTCCACGTATAACAAAGACAAAACGATATTTGCGTCGAATTTTATCATTAAATGGAAGGCATCCAATGTAATAGTAAAAATATATACATATCATATATATATGTATTTTTTTTGTTCAATACACGGATAGGAAATTTAAATTGAATCGATTAGTCAACCGCGCGCATGTTAATCGCTCGTGGCGCCAACGAGTTTGGTGCTCATTTAAATATTACAATAATTATTTTATCATGCAAAAGTGATATCAACATACAACAAAATTTATTTAAAAATTATTATTTTTTTAATTTTATTATTTAATAATTTCGATCTTTATTATTTAAACAGAATTTTATTCTCAAATATATATTCTGTATGAATACTAAAGAACAAAATTTTATTAAAGAATAAAAGTAACAATGGATAAACAATAGAACAAAAAATAATTTTGCATTTTTATTATAACTTATCTGCCATTTTTATTTTCGTTTGTTACTTTTTATTGTCTATTTACCATTTTTTATATAGCTTTAATTCTACATATATATAATAATTTTTTGTTTTTTATGTTTTTGACAAATTAATATTTTATATTACGTACTTGAATAATTATCCTATAAAAATGCTAATTACTTTTTTATCCAAAAAAAACTGTAATTTATTAATTTAATAATGCTTTTATTATTAAAAGATAAATTTACATTTTTATTGACGTTAGTAATACTTTTTTTTTATTAAAATTCTGTCATTCGTATAATCATCAATCGATTAAAGCAACATCTGAATGTGTTAGTGTAACTATGATTTAATTTGTTACATGTTATTTTAAATTAATAAATAATTAAATTACAGAAAAAATTGTTAAATAAATAGTAGACTTTATTGATATACGTATATTTGTGTAAAATTATGAAATAATTTTGGTAAATGACAAAAAATATACATTATAAATATACCAGAATAACTGATTAGGACACACGCGTAACATTGTCTCATATTTTTTATATAAAAATAATAACGATTTCTAGAAAGAAACAACATTGAAATTGTTTTACAATGCAAAATAGTCTGAATTCTCTTCGCTCACCCCTATCATTCAAGTGGCAAAATCGGTAAATAGAAAAATGAAGTAAACTTATAAGGCTCTACCACGGACACCATGTGCGTGCATGTTACATCTGTATTCGTGTGTATGTATATATTCATGTGTTTATGCATGTGCTCGCGCCCACGAAGAGAGTGAACGTCAAGCCGCTCGCTAGGATGAACTGATACATTTTACGCTATTTAACAGATTTCATGCTCAAGTGTCAAAGCGACCGGCGTCCTTGCTGTAATCAGCCGGGGGTTGTATTAATAGAACAACGTGGCGATTCACTGTTTTGCAAAATTTTTCTTAGAATCGATTTCGTAGCCCTTTACTTCATCGGTGACGTCGAGTCCGCACGAGCGCAAAGTTGCTGAATATCACAATAAACAAATTACTTTTAGAAGATCTTAGTAGACGGACAAATTATTCGCTTATAACTTTGTAACAAAAATTTATAAATATATTGATATAAAGGTACAGACGGAGAGCAAGTTGTCATTATTATTCTATTTTTATACTGTTTATTAGATATAAAACATAGATAAAATGACTTACGTTTTTTGAACGTGCCTTACCTAATTGGTTTCTCATTTATCTTTGCGATAGGTGAAATTTTCTCGAATAACGCAACATGATGCGAGAAACTTAATACACAAGAATTTTGTGCAGTAACTCTTCAAGGAAAGAAACGTGTCTTTAAGTGAGACTTAAACTCTCTGTCTCTCTTTTGGTTTAATACAAGATAGATAAAGTTTTAAGTCTTGCTTAAAATCAAATAATGTTGGTGCAATCGGGCCTAAGTGTGGGGGGGGGGGGGAATTTGATTTTCTATTCAACACAAAACTAGTGTTTTTTCGTGGAATTTCTAAATTAGATTAAAGATTAAAAAAATTTTTGCATTTTGAATATTACTTTGCATACTTCACGTCTTTTCAGAATAATCGAGCTGCAGAAGAGGCACTACAACAAATGCTAGCGAAAGATCCGCCAGAGATTTCATGGGAGAACACACTGGGTTCGCCCAACGGCGTGCCTTTCGATGATGACACAAAGGAATTGCTGAGGAAATGCCTCGATGTCTCCGTGCTGCTACCAACCAGCGTGACGGAGCTAATCAGACGAAGCAATGCGTTCCCCTTGAAGTTTCCAATTAACACTATAAGGTGCACCGCTTTAAAGGACAGGGGAATCAGCACGGATTCTATCGAGGTTTGTACAAAATAAGTTATTTGCTCGAGCAAATAACGATTGGTATAAGTAGTCAGATAAAAAAAAGACAAATCCTCAATTAAAAAATATTTTTCTATTTTAATTAATATCTTTCAAATATTTATTAAATGTTTAAGAAAGAAATCGTTTCGAACGAAACTTTTATTATCAAAAATTTTCTACTTGTTTTGTTTAGAAGTCTTTACAAAAATATAGTTTAAAGATTATAGTCTCCTGTCCTCGAATTTGAGATATTTATTTTTGTCATTTTTTATGGTGTTTAATAATTTCGGTTAATTTAATATATTTGATGATCTTTGATGATATTTTTTAGTTAAACGCAAATTCAGTATATCCGCTGATACACGAAGCGATGTTGCCCTTGATTGCACGATGGTTGAAACACAAGCGATTGTACGGTAGCACTGTTGAGAAAGTCATGTACGTGGACATGGGCCTCATCCAATTCATCCATCGTTTGTTGGATAAGAGAGTGGCCTCCTTCTGCGGAGCAAACGATCGATGGAAATTACTCGATAACAAGAGTGGCTTCGATGGCTGGGAGAGTGTCGGCACCGATCAGGAGAAGGAACCATTGGTAAGTACATGGTATTGTCTTAATCAAGCAATACTTCGTAAAAAATAATTATGATTAGATTATTAAAAAAAAAAACAAAATAAATAAGGCAATGATAAAATTTAATATAGAAATATTTATATATAAACCTTTAATATTAATTAGTTTTAAAATTTATATTCTTTTCCAATGATACAAGTAATACGAAACATTGGCTAAATTAATAAAAGCAAAAATATAATTGTTTTTTTATATTATCACAAAAGTAGGTATACTTAAACAACAAAGTGGGAAAGTGATTTTTTTTAAATTTTCTTATAAATAATATTTTCATAAAACTTTCTATTTCTATTCTTATTCCTCTCTTTTTACTCTTTTACTTTATAGCATAGCTAGGCTGTTAAATTGCTTATAGATTAATAACGTAACGTTACGTACGTTTACCGATATTGGAAGTTTATTGGATGTTAAAAACAAGATAAAGTTTCATAACATCACCTGTTCTCGCATATCACCTTCTTCGACTTGACAATGTCTTAATAAGTTAAAATCTCATGAATAGGTCCTAACAAAATGCTTGAGCTACGACGAGATTAAACTGTCGGCAATGATGGTGGTGTCGTCTCATACGGAGTTCATAAACGACGGCTCGCGAAATAATAGAGGTATCGTGAGCCGTGACCCAGACGCCGTCCAACCCAGAGGGGTTATTATGGGTGTCGTAGGCACAAGGTTCTATACATTTATTTAACCCCACCTTCTTCAGGAATATTTTTATACGTGTGAACTCTGTAACTAACGTTACAGTCGCGCCTGTACATGCGTGTTCTATTTTTATCTATTTTGCATGCAAAAGTTTTCACGGTTAAAAAACTGTTGAAAAATAATATAAAAAATTAGTCACTTTTAATGTACGTTTTTATTTTTATTACTACTATTTTTTATCGACATTACAATTTATCATTGCAAAGTTGCCACATTTTATCATTAAACGTTGGCCACACGTGCCATTATTACATAATTTGTCATGTAGATTCGAAAGACCCCGATATATGGAGTATCAGGATATTGCCGTTACGCCACAGCAAAACAATATGGATAATGGGTAAGCAGCAACTTTCCGTAATAATTATCAACTAAATATATTGAACGACATATATAAATTAAATACATTGAGCGAAGGTTTCTTTAAATTTAATAAATGTAGTCATTGAAATAGTTCAGTACTAAATCAATTTTTTTTATTAAGAAATGTAATTGATTGCATTAAAACTAAATTTTTGGGATCAAAAAGAAGAATTTTTATACAAAATTAAATTGTTTCAATAAAATAAACGTAAATAGGAGTTTTGAATCTAAATAAATTGTTTTCTTATTTGTACATCTGTATTCGAGAAGAAACATGGCATCGCATATGGGTAACATCGGTGCTTCAGTAATACATATAGTTAATTTTTTCCAGTCTTTCTCTTAATAATAGTGAAGGTTTTAATTAATAAGACGTGTACACACATCATTTCTACCAAAATTTATTGCATATATTGTAACTTGTATTTGTGGAAAGATAATAGATTTTAATAACGGAATTAAATGACATTATAATGTACATTACTCTCTAGTTCTTTTACAGTATACAAATGAAACTTTTTTGAAAGAATCAATCTATGCGAAATAGATATGGATCCGCGATGGATGGCACATTTGAGGAAAAACGCGGGATGCGTGTTTTATGGGCCAAGTTTTATGGCGAGGATTATCACCTGCTCTACGATGAAACCGTGAAACGTACGAAGTCGAAAGAGAACAAGCGATATATATCGTTGGGCAATCAGTTAATCTTCGATATCGAGAATTACATGAAGAGAACTCTGCTCTCCGTAGAAATAATACTGCTCGAAGCAAATAGCCGCGCTGAGAAGCAAAACACCACCGCTTTCTTACACGTGGTTGGTTTTGGTCTCGGTTAGTGTGAAGCTTTTATTGTTAAAGCTTATGAGATTAAAATTAAATGTTATAAAATTAATCGTTATATGATTAAAAGCTTAAATATTATACAATAGATTACTGAAATTATTTTTCACACTGTTCTCTTTAATTATATATCTATTAATTATTGGCAGGTGTCTGGAAAGTAATTCAGGATCAAGAAGTCTATTTCCTGAAAACATTCGAGATTGCCATAAAAAAAATGAACAAGAAGCTCAAATACGTTTCTGATATTATGTTTGCTTATTTCCGGCAACAGAAATGCGGTGGTGCGGGAAACGGCGATTATCTGGGTGGTTAGTATTTAATGAACGGATAAATATAAATATGCTTACAACTCTTATACACCACAATGATTATTTTTAGATATAAAGATACATTTTGCTCTGAGAGAACCGCACAGCAGACTGTTCCGAGCGAAAGATTCAAGTAAACTCCTCATTGTAACTTACGCTAGCGATGGAAATACGTTACCAGGTTTAAATTATTTATTTTATTATTTATTTATCTAAAAATAAATGTTCATTTTTGTGTAATGTCAACGCTAATATGAACTTTATAATTATTCAATCTCTCCATTATTATTAACGACAAAAATACTTTTACAAGTAAACTTCAGGTAACGGTAGACACCGATTTTTTCAAATTTTTTAATAATTATTTTTAATGTCAAAATATGAAGAAATATTTAATTTAATTTTAGCTCAAATTTAATTTTTCAATTAGAAAAATTTTTTTTACATAAATAATTTTATACATATATGTTTAAAGCAGTATATTTCTGCCAGTAGAACTGTTTTGTTTAACTATTATTTTAATTATTATTAACTATTATTTTTGTGTTTTATGTGTTGAATTTTAAAAAATAGAGTATAAATTTATTCTTGAGAAAAAATACCGCTTCAAACATATACAATGTCAAATATAAAAAATTTCTTTTTAATTAAAAGATCCAATTTAAGCTACAATTTAAGGATACAATTAAGACTAATTTCTTCATACTTTGATAAAAACATAACTATAAAAAATTAGGGGAAAAAAGTGTTTAACGTTCCGTGAGAATTACTTGTGAGATTTTTAACATCTCCCTCTTAAGACAATGATGTTCTTTTTGCAGGGAATGAATTCTGGGTAGGAAGTCTAGAAACCAGCGGCGATTCCGCAGCCGCGTGCAGCACTCAAATAGCCGAGCTGCATAATTCTAAGATCAATCCACGCGCGTGCGGCGCCAGCTTGCATGTCGCATCCGCGGAGCATGGAATCTTGCACATATCGGATTACGCGAAGCTCCATCTTACTTAGGTAACCCCCGACAAGCGCCTTCCTATCAACGCTGGTCTTCCTTGCTGAAGTTCGATTTTGCGATCCACATTTGGAACTATAAACGATGTTGCCTTTATATTGTCAATGCAGCAACATATACCTTATTTATTCAGTCAGATAAAATCTCGTTTTTTTTTTATCTTTGTATTTATTAGCAGAAATATTAGAATTATTGATAATGCATTGCGTGTATTTACTAGAAAATATTCAATTATCGAAAAAATTGAATTGTTCAATGAAAAATTATTATTAGAAGTTTATTAAATGATTTATCCCTTCTTTCCTCAATTCCTTATCCCCCTCTATATACAATAAGAGTTAATTAACTTAATTAATTTAAATTTTTGCTATAATGAGAGAATCTTAATCATCTCACACTTTATCTTGTATAATTTTCAATCTATTTTTGATATAAATTAAACATAAGTAAAATTTTTCAGATCGTAACATTATTATAGAAGATAATCGCAGCACGTATACATAAAAAATTCAACTATTACATATATTACAATCAGAATTATAAATATAAAATATACAAACTATAAGAAATAAGGACGCGTTTACATTAAAAGATATAACTGTTATGAAATTTTTTTCATTCGCTTTACTATGAGTGAAACAGTAAATTCCCTATCATTCAACGTCACAAAAAAATATTAGTTAAAAAGTATTATTATAATAATAAAAGCACATCATCCCAATACGGCGATCCCAAGCGCGATCAATATCTCTCGACGAATGCGTTCGCTCAAACTTTAGGAAAGGGCCGGCCCGGTGGACAACGGGCAATTACGAAGACCATCTCGATCACCGCGAAGTCAGCGTAGCCGCAGCGCGGACGTGGACTGCCTGAAGAAATATACGGAGCGTCGTGTGGAGGAACGCCGGCACACGGAGATCAGCGACACCACCAAATTGGACACTTCAAAGTGGATGCCGCTACCGAAGAACGTACCTCGGGGGCAGCAATCGGGAGCTATCAAGAGACTTTCGAGGGACGAACGGCAAGAGAGCATCGACGAATCGGCTGAGGATGCCGAGAAATGGCCAACGAAGCCACCCTCATCAATCGACAATCGATCCTCCAGACTTGTACCTGAGGTCGTCGGTCGACCTCACTACACCGTGAGGAGTCACAGCACCGACGTGACCAGTCTTAAGAGGCCGGAGAAGAGCATCACTGAGCAGCGAAGGCACACGGACTGCAGCGACCCGCAAACTATCGCCACGAGGTTGACCGCGCACATTTTCCACGTCCGAAAGCGAGAAATGCCGTGATCGGGATTGTAGTTGAGATTCGTAGGCGCGATTGAACACGATAGTCATTACGGAGCCTCCAACGGGTAATGGCGTCTAGTTTCGGTCAGATTTCTCTGCTTCCTTCGTTCGCCTTTTCCTTCTGTGTAATCGAGCCGATATGTTGGCAATTTTGTCGATGAAAATTCACGTACCAACGTCCACAAGGACCGAGTGCAGAGCAACGTGAAAACATAGTGGTGCCTGGTTTGCTTCATCGACCGGAACTAGTCGCTAATATCTTTTCACGTTGTGACGCTCGCCGTATATTTCTGGTCCATGTCTTGGACTAAGAGTTTTTCATAAAAATAGCTATTCGATACATAATAACGAGAATTTTCGAAGTTTGTAAAAGCTTGTTTTAATGTTCAGATGTATTCCCTTTTCCTTTGTTTTCGAGGGATATTTGAAAACAAAAGTTTTATGATAAAGATTTGATGTCTAAAAAATATGCATGAATAATTAATACTTTTTTCTACGATTTTTTTTTTTAATATATTTTAAGTCCTTAATAATTTAATTATTGAGCATTCTATATATATTTCAAGCTATCAAAGATAAGCTCAACTTAATCAGTTATATGTATAAATAAAAAATTATTATATTAGACTACTTAAACAAATAACTTCAGTAGTGATCAATAAGTTTACTGTAATGACAGAAATCGGACATACATTTTATATCTTTTATCATTAAAAAGCAAAGCTTATAAATTTCCATTGAAGTTACATATATCGCTGTGTTGACAGAGAGGTGACATAAGTAAAAAATTAGCGTTTTTTACTTAATGTCATTTAAAAGATTAGCATTATTTAGGTATTTAGATAATGAAATTGAATCTAACGACTAATATATCTTTGTAGAAAAATAACATTTGTAGCTCATGTATTTATTACATGAAAAGTTAGATCTGACAAAAGCTAAAATTTATGCTATACTAGAATTTTAGTGCTCGAATTTTAAAAATTCACACACATAACATAATTTTAAAGAATACCTTATAATTAAAAGCAAAACGTGGAAAGAAAGTTAAATTATAAAAATTGTATATTTATTATTCTAATAAAATTAGAATGCTGTTCTAATTTAGAACTTAAAAAATGCTCTATTAAAAAATTGCTAATTTTGAGATGTGTTATCTTTTCTATCAACCCAGCGATGTGTCGAAGCAATCTATTGCAGTTAATCGTGGACAGTATCTTTATCCGAGATTTCAGATCTTTGCTTTGTATGTGTATTTGCGTGAATGTGTATCTGCGTTAATATATAATTGAAATAACAAATAAACGGCAAGAGTCCGACTTTAGACGTATAATTTTCTCAGATGGCTACCACACATTAATGGTGCGAAGTTTTATCGAGAGACGTCTCCCCTTGCAAGAATTGGCTGTGAAATCACGAAGAGCGCAGCTACCCGGTGGATGACATTCACCAAAAGTCCGTCACCTGTACCAAGGATAAATCCTGAGAGGAAAGATTCCGGAACGGAATATGACAGAAAGAACGAAGGATCGCGCAAGGACGCGGACGTTTCCAAATGGCAACCCCCCAGAAAGTTTTCCCCAGCAAAGAACGAAAAAGGACGTTTACAAAGACAGGGTACGCAAAGTGGTCATTCTTATAATTCGTTACATGTATTTAACGTATTTAACGTATTCGATTTATGCAGGCTACTTTAATAATTAAACGTTTGATTACAGATGAGTTAGATATTGGTAGAGATCGCTCCTTGAGCTTTGTCAACATTAATGAGCGAGTAAAAGATCGCTCCTTGAGTTACGTTGACACTAACGAACGAGCAAACAGGCTTAGCGAACGTATGCGTGACTTATACGATTTCAAGACGGAGAACGAGTGGCCGAAGAGGGCAGGAACTTCTCGGGAGAGCACTTGGATTAGCAAGAGCAGCAGCGAGGAAGAGAGAAGCAATTATGTACCGGTTCGCAGGAATAGTCAAGATTTGGAGTTTAATGACAGAATTGATATCTTTAAGGTGTCTATGTTGAAATATTTTAGAATCACAATAGTAAAATCTGATGCTTTGAATAGTTAGCTCAGCATACTTTTATTTTATCTTCCGCAGTCCAAGGCCGCTCAACACGAGGAGGATAGACGAAAACCAAAGCGCAGTATTCACAACGCAAGCGAAGTGTTTGCGGACGAGCAAGACGAGCGTCTACGAAGGTTCAATGACAAATTGCGATATAGTGAGGATTTCACCGCAGAGCGACTTCGCGGCCGCGAACGGCGCACCTACTCGGATGACTATGATGAGAAGGTAGTCCGACGAGAGTCTCATTCGTCCCGGCAGCCAGAACTGGTGACGTTCAAGAGGGATCGACCAGAAGCACCGGCTATTAGAAGATTGGTGGATAAGGAGAACAAACGGAATTCAGACGTGAGCATGAGACCACGCGATTCTCAAGTCAGCTACGTAGAGATAGACTTCGCAAAGAGAGACTCGCGTACCAGTGACGCCAGTTACGTCAGCGTGAACCTGGGTAAGAGGGGCAGTGTTGAGTGCACCCGAAAGATCCCCGAGGTCCCGCCAAGAAGAGCTTTCAGCCAGAGCGACGAGCGACCATCCACCCCGGTGCCACCGATCGAATTCAACGACGAACGATACGTTCCCAAGAAATTGTCAGAACCGAAAAGGGACAGCACTAGATATAAAGTGTACTTAACATAGGAAATGCCTGCGAGAGCGGGCATTTCGCGAAGCGAATGCCGCTTTCGCAGGGTTTTAGATTAGAATATTTAACGTTTCGAAGGGGAAGTACAAGTTTTGACGTGAGATGGAGAAATAATCGTACGAAGAACAGCTTGAAACGATTTTTCATAAAATTCGTCAATACTCATGCAGCAGAAATTTCTAAGGATCATCCTAAAAAAACGTCCAGAAGAGAACCTTATTATTTTAAGAATATCTTAAGAAGTTTTCAGGATGTCGAATAAAGTATGCTGTATAGATAAAGTGTGTCGCAAATTTAAATTCGTTGTACAGGGTGTTTCCGCAATCTGCACACCAGTATGTTGGGTTACCTACCTGCCTATGGGCATGCAGAGGCATGCTTTACTGGTGATGCAGAATAAGGTTAGATAGCAAGTCCAGCGGAGAATGAGACAAGAGAAATCGAATTTTACATTCTGGTATAATGTAAAATTTAATAATATGATATAAAATATGTATTTAGTAATACAAATAATATCTGACTTAATCTAACACATAAATGGAATTTAATAAATATTAAAAATAAACATACCCATATTATTAACATACTTTTCATCTATATTATTGAACTACACCTGAGTAAATTATTGATTTCCCTTATCTCGTTCAAAGTCGGACTGCAAATATATATTTTTTAATATTTATTAAATTCCATTTATGTTAGATTAAGTACTGGTAGTAAAGCCCCTGCCTATCGACAGATAGGCAACCCGACATACTGATGTGTAAGTTGCGGAAACACTCTGTACAGTGTTAATTTTGTATTGGACAATGCCCGTCACTTTCGTCAAATAAAAAAACAAAATTGAAATATCTGTGAATGTGTGTGTGTGCGTGTGCGTGTGCGTGCGTGCGTGTGTGTGTGTGTGTGTGTGTGTGTGTGTGTGTGTGTGTGTGTGTGTGTGTGTGTGTGTGTGAAAATGAATAAGTATAAGATGTAAGCAATCTACGATAAATACGATGGAGTTGTTGTCTATGGATAACTGTTAAACATTCAGGTATTTATTGTGTTCATCGTAAAATAATGCAATGTGTAAATGGATGTATGTAGGAAATGTTCGTATATATTCTATAAATAACATTAAGTACAGAATCTACAATAAATGGCACCCGACAACGGGAATTTGGCAAATACGTTTATAGCAGATTTACAAATAAGCCACGTAACTGAAAATTTCCTATTCGTGTTTTTCATGTCGATGTTTGAAACATAACTGCGATGTTAATAATGTACAAACAATGTAATATGAAAAGTAATAAAATATTCTTTGAAGAATGTGTTCTTTTTGTCTGAATTTTTTTTATAAGCGTTATTGTTTTTTATAAGCATTATTTGTCTTTCTAATTATGATTCTTTTGTTAATTAAGAGGTAAAATTAAAAAAATATTTGCTAAAAATACATGTTTTTTAAATCAAATATTGATTGTAACGATTTTCAATCAAATTGACAAAAAGTTCAATCTCTCTAGAAGAATCAATCTAAATTTAAATTTTTAATAGAACGGTAGAACTATTTGCAAAACATTTTTTTTTTTAATATATTTTTATAACAAGGAGAAATTTTTATTAAATCAATATTTGAATAAATTACAAAATTAAATATGTATAGGTAATGTAATAATTTAGCGCGAATAGAAAAATATCTTCGGTATTTAAATAATTGAAATTAAACTTTGATATATTATATATAATTTAAAAATATTCAAGATATTAGCTCAACACGAGAGATCTAAAAATTGTTCAATTAATTTTGTATTATACAACACTAATTATTGTCAAATACAGCGTAAAAGAAATATTTACATAACATGCGTGCACTCAAAACAAAGTGACCGCAACAAATGATCCGTTTACGAATGACATCTCTCTCATTAATGTTTTATTTGCGATCTGTACCACATAAATCGCTACGAAATCCTGAACTTGAATCCTTTATAAAGGCGACTTTGACTCTTTTTCTGACCGGAACATTATGAACAGGTGGTGGCGGAATTCTACAGTCCCTCGATGCCTGGTCTTCCTCTTCTCGCTCGATCTTAAACCTTTTTTGGGCACAATTTGAGCCACTCGATCCTATTCCGTTTGTAATTGGTGTGTTACCCGTCAAAGATGAAGAGGAGCCATTAGGTACTATGTTGGTATTCGATGAGACTTGTGGTGATTTTGGAAAACTCGAAGATCGTCCGCCCGATGAAGAACGTATAAGATTTCCATTGCTGTTGCTATGAGGAAACAGAATTAGAAGTATTAGTAATTAAAATAATGCGTAATACACTTAATGAAACACAAAATAGTATAGCTTGTTTAAAAGTAAGAATATATTTAGGTCAATAAACATTATGTTTTATTTTTAAAATAAAAATTCTAAATTTTATTATTGTTTCAAAAATCATTAATTATTAAATAAAGAATCTTCATTTAATTATACTAATAGTTAACTTTATTTAATTATAATATATTAATAATCAACTTTTAATTTAAAAATACCAGCTGAATAAAGATTCAAATTAGAATTTGCTTATCTGATCGTATTAGTCATATTATAGAAGAAAAAATATTCCGGTTCAGATAATAAATTTGAAGTAAATTAGTAAATGAATGAACCAATATACGTTATTCTATTAAAGAAGAAAAAAGTTTTAATCTGATAATCCAAAGAGCTTAAAAATTTATATAAGCTTTATGAATTTGGCGCCTATTAATTTTTTTCTAATTAACCTATTCTTATGCAAGCACAAAATGAATTTGTGGTAATCCACCTGTGAAATAGAGAGTTGCCTTGAGTAACGACGATGGAAGGTGTGACGCAGCGTTTTCCACCGGAAATAGTTGTATTGAGTCCGCTCGGAGCGATCATCAACAAATTACTGCCATTCTTGTCACACGTGTGCGAACTATGTCTTTGCATAGCGTAATTAACACGAAAGACGTGAGAATTTTCGTTACTGAGCTTCTCCTGCTTCAGAAACGCTACGTTTGGCTTCAAGTGGTATGTGGAATTTTGATTGTTCAAATGCGACTCACATTTGATGCGTACATCGTGCTGCATCCCATTACGATCTTGACTCTTTTGCCATTCCAGAACATCACTTAACAACCTTATGTACCTACGTAACAAAATTTGTTATTTTTTCCATTTTAAATATCAAGCGCGCAATAAATTTTTACTTTAATATTATTTTTGCTCGTCATTTTAAATTAATTTATATTAAATACTGTATGTGATATAGATGTAGTCTTGGAAATTTCATTAACATATTATTTGTTTAAAAAATGAACGCAGTAACGTAATACAATTGTTTTTTATTACTATGATGCTATTTTTTCTTAAAATTGTGGCGTAATGGCCAAATTTGAATAATATGGATAAGTCTTTATACACACACACACACAGCAAATAAAAATAACCGAAAATGATTATGAACATTCATGTTGAAAAATGATGTTGAACAATATCATATATATTCTAATATAGAATTTCCATTATTTATATAAAAATTTCAGTTTCAAAATCTTTAATGCTGCAAATCTATTGTTAGATTTTTCTTTAATGAATGTTTCCTTTGTAATTAGACTAAAATATTAAAATGTAAAGTAGAAATTTGTATTTGGTTATTCTCTCTTCCACTAATTTTTTAAATAAATTCTAATAAAATTTTCAGGATCTCTACATACATATCTCCATAAATAGAAATGCATATATGCACACAAATTTTGATATATTATTTTTAATTTCTTTTAAAATATAGAAATATCTTTACGTTTCCTGTTTTCGAGGAAATTCTTCAGAAAATATAAGTGAAAATAGAATATTTATTGCTTATAGGATTAAAATATGCTCTTGTACTTAAAGATTTTGTACCTTATTGCCATCCTTAAAATCTCGTTTTTCGACAATTTCTTGTCAGGCGGATGAGTCGGCACTAATTTGCGAAGTTCAGCGAATGCACCACTCACGTTCTGCTGCCTCCATCGTTCACGGCTATTAGTGAATAATTTTCTTACCCCTAAATTGCCTATACGGGGCGTGGGCGACCCCAAATGACCGCTGCCAGAAGACGAGATACCGTCTAGCTACGAGATTATTATGGATTTCATTAAACTATCGTTTAATTCGTTGTTATTTGGATTAAATTAACAAAATTTAGAACACTATGATTACGTTTCACTTTTGGCGCTTATGTAACACTCATGGAATCATTTTACTCAATTATTGTTTATTAAATGTTAACCAAGAACAAACTATACTCGCGAGCTTCATGACTTGTGGATGCCAAGTGGAAAACGTATAAAATCTATTATATTCAACGATAATTGAAACGTCTAGCGAATTTAGTTGGAAAGAGAGAGTGCACACTAGTGCATATTAAAGCTGTTATAAAATATTTTAATCTATGTAAAAGTAAAATGGAAATAGTTTAAACTATAAAATACAGATTTTATTTAACAGCATGATAAAATATATTAAAAATTACAAGGTTTAACCCGTTTTTACATTTATATTACATACTTTTATGTGTCAATTTAAATATGACGGCTTAATTTAATGTGCACCGAGAGCATCTAATCGAATTCGCTATAAATAAACATAGGAATATTAAATTTTGCTCACGGAGCTGGAACGGTCCCTCCGTCTTTTGTTTTGTTCTTCCTCCTCATCTGTGTCGTGGGAATAAAATTCGTCGGAAAGCGTGGCTTCCTCTTCAGTGTCCCTCGATGTCCCGGGCGAATCGCCGGCTTCTTCCGCGAGCTCTCCTTCACCAGACAGTAACGATCCAGCTGGAGAACCATTTTCGGTCTCCACAGTTCCTACACCGCAGCCACTATACGTTAACATCGGCTGCAATGATTGATAAGTATGATGAACAAATATGACGAACGTGTGCGCAAGAAATTGTGCTACCATTTTTCAACGCCAATCACCGCGTTCTATTGCTCACAAATAAACGTAAAAACCATTGCTTTATATTTACAATTTTGGAACGCGTTGGAATCACTGATCTAAATCTATCTTACTAATCTATTAATTATTTATATATACCATGATTAATTACTATCGAAATCTGGTAAGTAGAATCAATGAAAATTCAGTGACAATAAAATAAGCCAATTAAGGATGTGTTCTCGGCATTTATATGTATAATTAGCTATGTAGTGCCAACAGGAAGTTGATACTACGCTCTCTTCAACTGTCCCTGACATTCGACAGATATGTGTGCCACTCGATTTATCTTTATACACGACATTAGTCATGTATGCACTTGCGGTGGCTTTGTACATATCAGTTGTATTTATACGAAAAAGGAAGCGTTTCCGTTTATACATGTGCATCTTCTCTTAGTCATAATTTTATTATTTAATTTGAGAGAGAGATAGTAGAAAACTATTAATTTATTATCCTCGATAAATAATAAATTCTCTATCAGTCAACAGATTTTATAAGTTTAAAGGTATTATTTATCGCATCTATATTTAACGTTCATTATTTTTACTGACATTTTTTAAAATTCATTTCAAAAATATCCATGTATTAATTATTCATTCATGATAATAAGGTAGATGCGCACATATGCATTGCATTTGCTTCTTGCAATTTCAAATCTCTTTAAAAAATAAAAACAATTATAAATTCAACTAAAGTGGCTTACACTTGAATCGTGAGTTAAAGAGTACTAAACCTATATGCATATATACGATATGATACATCACGACGTCGCATAAAATTCATATTTTTGCAAACACATAATACAACTTGCACATATAGAAGTCGCAAGATCCATTTGCCAGGTTGAAGAACAATGTTTTCAGTTTTAACACAATCACACACGCATGAAGAGGTCAATACTCACCATATTGCATGCGAGAAAAAGTTCAACAGTATCGCGAGGTTAAACAATAGAGATTGACTCAAGGAACAAATAATTTGGAGAACGATGCAGTTCACATCGTGCTCGTAATGGAGAGAAGCACCGATGTCGAAAGTGTCGATCTAACTAGTCGCGAGTCCAGGGTAACCCTCTGGGTAAATGAATTTCATGAGGGCGGAGCGCAGGCTTATGGGTGGAGCTCGTGTCAGGTCCGTCCCATGCAGCATCCCTGTATCGATCCGGATCACATCTTCATATTCAACAAAAATGCGACTGCTTCCGCCTTATTGTGCATCGATCCTTAGTTTATACAATATCATTGTTCGAAAGGTTTAGCGACACATACGCGACATATGGCAATGTCACTTTCACTTTTCGAGCTTTGCCAAGTATATGAAAGCTCTTTGTAGACTCACATCCATCCACTTTTCCGAAAAAAGAATTTAAATGGGAAATTTTTTAATTATAATTATTTTGTTGATAATAATAGCAATTAAAAAATTGTAGGTTCTGAGTAAAATTAAAAAATAGAATGGTAAAAATTATAGAAATTAGATCGATGAGAATAAAAGTATGATAAATTCTATTTTCAGTTAAAAAGAGCGTATTTTGGTGTTTATATAAATACTCAAAAAACAATTTCTGCAATTTTAAGTTGCAGGCAACTTTCACATTTATGGCTCAGTTATAGTAATATAAAAAAAGTTACCCGCTGTATAATAGAACACGCATAAGTTACCGAGGGTAACGCACGTGACCTTTATAAGCCGTTTATACCAAGATTAAAGTTTGACATATTTAAAAGGATCTGACATTTTTAGAGTTAAATAATATATATATTTAAAAATATTCCAAGAAAGAGAACACCATCAACGCTTATCCACGTTTACGGAATAATTCACATTGTACAATAAACTGCAGATATTTTATTATTAATGTATAATTGGATTTTTATTAATATTTCCAGATTTAGCTGAAAGTCGTTGAAACTTCTACATTCATGGAATAATAAATAAGATTATAAAATGCAATATGTTATTCAATAGCAAATAAAGTATATATCATTAAAGTATCACGCGAGTAGGTGTTCCAAGATTAATATTATAAACATTATTACTGCGTAATCACCCGTTATTTAATTAAATTTGTACGTTTTTTTAATGCAGGCATAGAAACGGGCGACAAAATTTTCTTCATTATCTTGTGTATAAGTGTGTACGTTTGCTGCGTATATTGCAAACAAATCTGTCTCCACCCCCTTCCTGCTTCGACTCATTGCCATGTGTTTCAAAGATGCTTTCTACAAGAATAATACGTGTCAAGTTTCGTAGTCTATCTTATCGCTACGTTATCCAGTTATTGTCGTTGCGGACACAACTTTACTCATGATAAAACAAATGAATAATTTTTTTTCAAGTGATACTCAAACACGCGATTTCTCGACAAGAATTGCCGCATTGTACTCTAAATTCTTCGATTTATAATATTATATTTATTTTTAACATATATCTATAGACGTTTCAATTATACAGCATTTAATAATTACGATTAAATGTTATCATTTTTATAAATACTAGAAATGTGCGTGCGTGTAATGGTGACTATATATGTGTGTGTAAGTATTATAATTTACTACATTTAACTATAGTTATTCACTTATTATAAATTTCCTCCGAATTATTGTCGTATATAAATTTATTAATTTCTTCCCTTATATGTAATTATACCGATTAAGGAAAAAGATGCATTTTTGTAACTTAAAATTGATAAATAGTAGTTATCCACCATAGATTTTCTGCAGATAGTCATCGCACATTGCGCTTACCCAAAACCAGACCAGCTCCCACGCAGATTGGCTCGTAATGGCGCTCGAATGAGCATCATGAATGATATTATCTAATCAAGCTCCGACGATGACACCCCGATGCATCCTACTGGAAAATCTGTAGCACCCTCCCGAGGTGTCACAATAAAACAACCCATAACTGGTGGCCACTTGACAACGGGGGGTAGTGCTGCTCTCTCACCCTTAATGTATACTAAGCAGGCTTCGTTTTTTATGCCCATCGAATCCAGCTAATCGAAAGTTGATTGTTTGGGAAAAATCTTCTTGAATGCATCACCCATTTCATCTTTCTACTCTCTGTGTGACTCTACGCGATCCTGGCGTGATGCGACTATGCAAATTTTATCATTACTTTCGAATGCCAATTTTATATTAATAATTAAGTATCGATACACCTTTTCCAAGAATATTTGGTTAACCATTATGTACTATGTCTTATGTATATATAGGATGTCCCAGACCACCTATTATAATCCTATTTAATAAAAAGGAAGTTTTAAAAAAAAAATCTGAAAAATTTCGACAAGTTAATTGGGTATACTTTATTAACTTGGTATTATTTTCAACTTTCGGTTTTGATTAGAAATGGACTATCCCCAGATATTGAATTTTTCATCACAATAGAGTTAATTCTTTTCATTTACTTTCAAGATCGATGTATTTATTTCAAACTCAAACATTTTCAGAAAAAATATTTAAGATAAAAGATTTTTGTTTCATCTTGTATAATTCAAATATGACGAAATGAAAAAAGTACATGTTATATTTAAAAAATTCAACATCTATTCTGGATAATCTTTTTCAATTAAAATTAGAAAATATTATCATTCGATAGAGATATCTAATTTATTTATCAATTTTTTTCATAAAAATTATTCTCTTTTTTTTATAAAAAAAAATGAACACGCGCGCGTCTTAAGATCTCGTATAGTTGAAATTATTTTATAGATGTATCATTATTTTTTTATCCTACAATAAAATTGTTTTTGTAAAATTGTTTGTTTGATTAATTAAGTCGCTATGTTTTGATATATTTGGTTATTTATTGTATGTATTTAATTAAAATCTTTTTTTCAATTTTGTATAAGTGTAATATTATTTTCAACACAATAGTGGCATAAAATTCAATATTATTCCTTTTACATACAATAATATACACAGAGAAAATTTGAAAAATAACCAGTCCAACAAAAGTCACATTACAGTAAATTCGACAAAGAGGCACCCCTAGGGTGCCCCATAGAATTTAATAGGGGATATTTGTAGCGGTTTCCCACAGGCCTGGCAACTCGCGGCCAATTTGCGCGTGTCAATGAATAAGAATAAGGTATTAATATTGCCATCGCCTCATGAGATTGACTCACGTGACTCTTATCGCGGTTCTAATTTTTAGATAAAAATCAAAAAAACATTAATATCGACAGAATAAAGGCGAAAGATTTATATTTGTAATACAAATGTGTTATATATAAATTTAGAGATATCGCAGAAACATGATTATAAATACGATTGTTCACGCAGTACATCAACAATACAATATATAAGTAGATATAAAAATTCCGACACAATACTATAATTCTCTAGTATATTTATTTCCAAATTCGTCCGCGCGTAAAAAACATGGCAGAGCCCGTAAAAAATTAAAAGCTAAGATTAATTACAGAACGACGTAGCGTAACTGTTAATTAAACGTCGAGGTAATTCTTTCTCTTTACGGCACCTTAAAAATTAATCTTCCGTCGATTTGTCCGTTTAATCCCCAAGATTAATATCTCACGCCATTGCCGGCCCTCCAACAACTTGACCCTACAATTTTACGTGAGGACGCGGGAGGGTAACTGCTGTGAGAGGGCTGCAGGGCGGGGCATCCCTTATCAGCAGCGAACACTCGCGCAGCCTCCATCTCCTCGTTTCAATAGCGTTCTGCTCGAAATCTCAGCAGCACTTTCACTTGTATATGAGTGTCACCGTTAGATAGCCATCTTAGAATATTGTTGCAATAGCTAAATATTGAGTTGAACAAGAAATTCTATTTATTCTTTTTCAATGAAATATCACGATGGTGACGAAGATAGCATGAAATGTCAAATTTAAAGTTAATTGTAATTAAATTAAAGTAAATTAGTCATAAGATAATTTTTTATAATACAAAAAACGATTACCTGTTTTTTTTTAGTGCTGCTTCTTTAACATTTTATTGTTTGACAACGTCTTTATATGTACTTCATAAATTATAATATTTAACTTCAAATTATTATTTTTTTTTTTTAGTACATCAATACAGATGATATATGTTTTTGTTATTGGATTAATATTTACGAATTAGTTTTATAATTTTTGTAATTATATAAATTATGTAAAATTACATTTTAGCAGAAATTTAACTTAAAAACCGTCGTTGAAATGTTAAAAAAGTGTTTAATTTTTTTCGTGAACTCTTTTTATAGAGAAGACCTTTTTTAATATCTTCCTCTGTCTATCAATATCTTTCTGTGTATTTATAGAATTCAAGATTCTTTCCTGGTGAAATATTTTCATATGTAGATTCGTGCTATAATTTTATAACGATTCAGTATATATACCACATCCCTATATAACTTTTGTTTAGTGGAATGTGAGGGGGCAATTGATTTCCGTTAACAGAGTTAAATCATTTCTTGAATGAGTTAAATCGGTATTCTATCGGGCACGTGTGGCTTATTGGGGTCTCGTCGGGGTGTGCCAGTGGGAGAGAGGCGTGTCGCTAGTTTTGCGCAGCGACGCAGCGTCCCATGAACGTCAACGCGCTCGACTGGAGCATCCCCGTGCCATAGGGAGGTCGAGGGGGACGCGAAGGGTGAAATCAATTTTCGTTATCACCGTCAACCAGTCGCCCCACGCTAATCCCATTATTAGTGTTTGTTTTCCACGTGTGGCACTTGCGTCCGCTGACATATCGATCATCGAAACGCGCGTATATGTAAAACATTTAGAATGAATATTAACTCTCTACGTTGAATCGTAAATGATATTACAATGTCACGAGAGTTACCTCTGCACCAACAATTATGATGAAGTTAAAGTAAAAAAACATTATTTTGAAGATAATTATACGACGCAAGAGGTGAAGTATTACAATACAATATTTTACCACATTTTTTTTATAAAAATAAAAGATTTCAAAATTAATGATGTAAATATGTTCATATAAATTACAATGCATTTAATATCGGCGAATAATAAATAGATTTTAGGGGATTGTAATGTACATATATCCATATAATAAAATAATATAACTATTCTCGATACTATTATTAATTATTTTTTAGCTTCTGGACACATCAAGATTTATTGATAAAATCTAAGTAAATTCGATATTTAAATGCAATTGTTTAACAGATTTTATTTTCACAATTCACCAATTAAGTTTACAACGTATTTCAATTTATATCCAGCAACGTATTTCGATTTATGTAATTCTAAAATTGTCCAGTAATTAACTTCAATCTTACAATCAACTTCATGGTCAAAGTTTTACAGTAATAGATGTGATATCTCATCAAATCACAACCTTGTATCACCCGATGCACAAATATAAATCACATGTCATCTAGAGTATTTGCAATAGTTAGTAACAATTATGTAACGTATAATCTTAGTTGTATATATATCTATGTGTATATATATATATAATGAAAATATAATTTTTAAATCTATACTCTTTATAATCGGAACTTTTCTAATCGTAATATCTCAGCCTTTGATACATATAATTTAGCGATCCGTCAATTGAATTACAGAATCACCGAATTTCGATCACAGCTTCTTCCGACAATTTCAAAATGGTTTCCTACAATTATCTACATGTACAATAGAATTCAATAATTGTATGACTATATGTATATATATAAAATACTATAAAACTTCTATTAGAATGTGCGAACATTTGTAAAGTACGATTTAAATCAGATTTATTGTCATAGTATTTTTTTTACTAAATGAGTAGAATACAATTATGAGAGAATACAATTATTCAACAAGTTCGAATAAATTTTAGAAAAATAGATTCCCGAGTATGTATATAAAATTAATCAAATATATGACAACATTAATTATTCTATTATAAAAATATAGAAAGCCCTATTTTATGTCAGGTCAAGCATTACATATAGTTGAGAATATTTTATTATTGGATAACACTCTTTCTCTTTCTTTCTGTGATTTATCAAACATCTTTATTTAAATCAAATTATTAATTATTTAATTTAAGCAAAGAGGAGGGTCAATAAAGCTGAATTTTTTGTATTGTATGATCATGAGAAATGTCCAAAAATTAATATATACATGTATATATAATCATTATGTAAGAAAAAATTTGACCAATAAGTATAAAATGATTTAAAAGATTTTTAATACTATAAACAATATTTTTAATATTTTATTAGTTTATATTAGTCATGAAAAAATTATAAATATCAAATGATATATTTAGACTAATAATTAATTAGGGCTTTATGGATTTTTCTTTCACATAATGATTATTTTTAACATTTCTAATGATTATGCAATAGAAAAAAAAGTTGTTTGAAGGAAATCGATTGGAGGCCAATAAATAACCTTATTAGCCCTTTTTCTTTAAATTGAATATTGAATAACTGATTCTGGCAACGCCCGCACATCTGTCAAAACTTATTTATATAGTTTTACTATAAATATATGCATATATTATAATTTAATAGAAATATTTGACAAAAATCTGTACACATGGTTACCTAAAAAAGTACAATCACAGCATGAAGGATTCATATAAATATAGTACTATAACTAGATCGAACCAAATTTTACAAATAAGCAATTAACTGATAAACTAAAAATATACGTATTTATTATTTGACTAAATTAAAGAAGGATGTAAAACTAATATCCAGATATTAATATAAAAAGTTCTAAATTATTATTATTGTATTAGTATTATCATCCTTTTTTTTCAAATAACTTTAGTGTAATAACGATATTATTAATCATACACTAATGTGAAATGTGTGTTACGTACATAAGTAGTATCGATAAATCTGCTAATGAAAAGCGAAACAAAGAATCAGCAAGGGCACCATGATAACACAAATGGTGTAAATCATTGTTCTCGGTTCACAAACAGACACACCAATATATTCTTCATTCCATTGCGAATCATTTCCACTTAATGGTAATTCTAATACTGTTCTTTCATTACTGAATATTTTAAACGGTAATGAGCACTCCTTTGTGCTATTTTTACATGCGTGCACGGGATTTGAGGTATTGTAAACAGTCTTTAAAAGGTCAAATTTCACTCTTACGTAATTAGGTTGAATTTCATTTTCCGAATTAAAGACAAAGAAGTAATATCCATTTAGAGGTACTCTACAATCAAATAATATAAAATATATTATAAAAATACGTATGTATATTATAAAATATAATAAATATATGTATATTATAAAAATATTTATGTGTGTACAATTAACATAAAACAGTTGTATGTACATTTTAAAAAAAGTATTTATTTAAATTGAATTACTCTCTCTTTCTCTCTCTCTCTCTGAAAAACTCATAAAACTTTAATTAAGGCCAATAATTAGAAATAATTAATAAAAGTGAATTAATAATCAAATAAATCCATTCTTATTTTTAAACAGACAATTAACGCAAGCAATAACTTTTCCACTTACCTATATGTCACCGTATTGGCGAAGGAAGCCGTAGAATGATCACTTTCGTGTTTGGGTGTACAAAACCGATGTGGTGTTAAAGGTAAATTCAGGATAAGACCTTTGCATTCCAATAGCCGTTCTTCAGAACTGCTAAACGAGCTCCAAAACTCGGAATTACTTCTATCGTTTAAAGTTGTTTCGTTTACGGTACCTCGATCTTCCGCAATACCATCTGGATGCAACATATCCTGAAAGAAAATTGACATACTTTAATGTTTTTTATGTTGCCTCAATTTAACATGGCAATCAAATATATTTTACTGTAAGCTTATCAGACTTAAAAATAAATTTTGAATGACAAATAAGCGAGAATCATATTTGCACTTTGGAAGAAAATATTACTTCATAATATCTATAGAGATAATCATAGATAAGATTGATCAAATATCATTATGTGATTTATACTGTATCTCATTACAAACACAATTTCGCAAATATATGACGGAAAAACAAATTTTTTAAACTTGTATGGATTTATGATCAGTAAATAAAGAAAATACTATTATTACTTAATTTTTTCTTGCTCCTGGTGTATAAAAATCACCTTGTTTTAACAATAAATATATGTATATTAAAATCTTACAAAATTTTAATAAACATTTGTTTGAATAATACCAGCTGAACATTTACTTACAATAAATGAATATTTATAATACTCCATAAAAAGTGATACTTAAATCAAATAAATGATTCTTAATTGTAACAAATAAATATATTTACACATACACATTTAGTAAAAATATTTAGTTATATAGTACTATTCAAATAAAAATTTATTAAAATTTGTTGTTATAGAAATGCCTATATAAATTATTCTAGAGAGTAATATAATAATTAATTTATTACATTTTCATTAATAAAACACAAGGAGTACGGAATAAAAATTTTACCTCTTCTATCGCTGCGTCGCCATCTTCATCTTCCTCTGTTAATTCTTGATAAAGTGGCGATGAAAGCACTAAGTCTCTTCTCCTTCGCCGTTTAGCTTCTCTCGATAATTTCTTATCATTCATCGTGTCGTTCACCAATTGTTTTAACGCAGCACCTTTGGCGCCGGTTTGCATGTCAATCGTATCCATTAATTTATGCAATATCTGTTTCCCGCGATCACCTAACGAATTGATTTTTCGCAAAACATCTTGAAACACTTCCTCAGAGTTTGTCTGCAGTTTGGCTTTTGAATCTTCTTGCTCCTTCATGATTTCTTGTGCCGATTCCATTTGCTTGCTGATAGGTATTGTGGAATTTGGACGCAGATTAGGCGAAAACGTGGAATTCTGTTCGCTCTCAGATTTATTGTAGTTGTACTGCTCTTTTTGAAAAGAAACTGGTATTTTTGAAGGTAACGGTGTGAATCTGAAACAATTGAATACACAATTTTCAATTATAAAGAGAAAAATTAAATAAAGAAAATTGATTGCAATCTCTGTAGAATCAAGTTTAATTAATAATATATTTAATATTAATCTTTCAACTTTTTTAATAAAAGTGAAAAAAGGATTAAAATATTTATTAAGATATAATTACAAAGATTTTTTTTAGTTTGCAGTAAGAAAAATAACGCACTTTGTACCATTTTCTGATATATTTTTTTTATTATCAAATCTGTTCATTGATTCTTTCTGAAGTTGGTCTTGTAAATTTCTAGGATGAGTTGTCTCATTTGTTACTGGTTTATCCACATTGATGATATCCCTAAAGACTGCTTCATAATGATGATGCAGATTTTTTTTCTGCTTTTTCTTTGTATGATCGGTCTTGGCCAAAAGCTGAGTAAGAATATTTCGCATCGTTTCAGGGTCCAACTCGTGACTGCTTTGATGTTTAGATGAGTTAGAAATATTCAAACGAAGAGTTTTATCTTCATGATGAAAATGTATGTTCTGGTCTGCTCGTCTCATTTTGTCAGGTACATTGCTGAGACGCACTCCCTGTAACAAAAAAGTATAGCTTAAATAAAAGTGTTATATATTATGTTATATAATATAATATCTTTGAAAAGAAAAATTTATCTTTGAGAGAAAGAATACCTCCGTAGTGCTCTTTACATCAAGAAGACCATCTTCCTTAGCGATTTCAACGAGTTCCTCGAGTTCCTCGCTGCTGTCATCTCCGATAAAAGCGCACTCATGAAGATTTTTGAAGCCACGGATTATTGTTAAAGAAGCACCTGGCCATCTAAAAACAGTGAAGCATTCATGTCTTAATAATACAATAGAGAGAATAATGTAAATAATTAAATTACTGTTATATTTATTACAAGATAACGAGCCCCCATTTTTATAATTCTACCTTACACAAGTTGAAACAGTAACACTACTGCCATGCAAAAGATAGAATCCCCAATACTCCTTCATGTCATCTTCCATAACGAGGTGTCTTGTCATCGAGACGGGCATCGTTTCCTTTTCAACCACTGGCTCGTTACTCATGAGATACGCGTTGAACGTGGCATTAACTTTGATCACTTGGCTCTACAGACAACAATTGACACAATCGACTTCATCAGTTTTAGCTTCTTGAAAAAAAAGGGAAAAGAAAAAAAGAACAAGTACAATTTACTGTAGCAAAAAATTACTTGTAATAATGAAGACTCTCGTTTAGACCCAGTTTCACAACCCGAGAATTCGAGAATTGGAAAAACCTGAGGAATAAATTAAACCTCAGTTAAGAATTAACCGTGAGTTGTGAAATTGGGCCTTAGTCGCCAAATGTCGCACTTATATGTGAATCTTTATAAATTGTATTGTTACAGAAAAAAAGTTATATGTATACGTATTTCTTTTAATTGTAATAATGACAAAACGTACAATGATTTAGGGTAAATTGAATGATAAAGATTCTCTCTCTCTCTCTCTCTCTCTCTCTCTCTCTCTCTCTCTCTCT